>NC_136639.1:1882965-2075465 GCF_949748355.1 Melanostigma gelatinosum
CGTCACAGTGTAAATAAAGTTTTACTGACTCAGTAGAACATGTGTTTATAGTCTCTGATCTCTGATCATGTTTCTTTGTAAACAACCAATCAGTGTTTAAAGCAACAGGAGGAGAGCTAGTAACGTTAGCAGCACCGCTAACGGCTAACCAACAGGAGGAGAGCTAGTAGCGTTAGCAGCACCGCTAACGGCTAACCAACAGGAGGAGAGCTAGTAGCGTTAGCAGCACCGCTAATGGCAAACCAACGGAGGTTCACTTCAATCCAGTAGTTTGAAGGAGATGTATAAAGTAATAATAATATAAAGTAGATGTTAATGAGCTTTCAGGATGAGCTGTAATAACTTTGGTGATCCCTTAACTCTTTATCAAGCGCCATCATCAGGTCAAAATGTTTGTGTTTGTGTGTCCGATACTTTGGTTTACGACCGAATACCTTCAGAACTAACAACACAGTCTCACAGCAGTTTGTGAAATCATCTCGAAATTAAATGTATTAGTTTGGGACACAAATTGTCAGGTTTTTTTCGTGTTGTTTGGAACAACTTTTTATTTGGGACTACATTATGTTACAAAAAGAAAGCTTCATGTGTTAAAGCTGCATTCTCTCTAGTGTCCACCAGGGGGCGACTCCTCTGGTTGTATAGAAGTCTATAGAAAATGACTCTACTTCTCTCTTGATTTATTCCCTCAGTAAACATTGTAAACATGAGTTTATGTCTCAATCTCTAGTTTCAAGTCTTCTTCAATACAGCATGATGTTCATTTAGTACATTATGGTCCATTTAGAGTCACACAGACCATAAAGCAGGGGATGCTTTAGGGCGGGGCTACACGCTGATCCAATAGATTGTATTTTGTCTCACCAGCTTCCATGTTATTGGAACTAAGCTAACTTAGCACGCGGACACGCTAAACTGAGATGGTCAACATTTAGACCGCTGTATAAAATATAAGCAGATCTATTAAATCAGATGAAAAGACTGAGCACAAAGGACCTCGGCCCCTCTCTGTAGAACACAATTAATACACGTTCTCTTTAATTGAACCTTATTCATAAGCTTTGTTTAATATCCAGGCTGCTTCATGTATCCAGTGCCTCCACATTGGCTCCTGTCAGCAGGGCTGGAACTCATCCAATTGTGATTCAATTCAAATGAAACGCATCATAAAATCTCACATTCTCACTTGTGATTTGAATTGATTGATTTCAATCTTCCCAACAGAAAAAAGTGTAATAGCTATAAAAATGGTTCATGTTGCTGTCTGAACTGTCAATCATTCAATCAAACACAAAATCACTGAAACAACAAATAACGTGTTGAGCTTTATGTGACGAGCAGCATTCATAACGGCTGCTTCACCTTTCGCTCCATCAGTAGTTGAACCTGTGCTCTTCCTGCAAGCACACACTTTGAGAATTATTAAATGTACTAAAAATAAACCATAAGTAGTCTTTTATAAAAAAAAACACTTTTGGCCCAAATGCATTTTTACATAATTTGGCCAAACAAAACCTTGAAGAAATGCATTTTATCTTGAAGTATCTGTCTTTGTATCTCCAATAATCAGGTCCAACAAATCCTCAGTTCTTGCTGAAACAGAACAGGTTGTTTGTCAGCAGCTTCCAGAAGGTTTGCTTGATCGATTTCTTGGTCATCATCCTTAAAATACACCAACCGAAGCCAGACCTGTACGACCCAACCCTCCTCCTCTACTTCCTCCTGAAGGAGGGGTGACGGGCGCCATGACACATCGCACTGCTTCCTACTTGGCTTTGTACGGCACGAATTACTCTGAATACAGTGAACTAAACCTCAACCGTCACAGGAGAGGAGCCGGTCTTTAGGAACAGTAAACACTGTGGAGAGTCTTCTCAACATAAAACGTGGTTTTTATGTCATTTTTCATCTCCAAATCTCCAAACAGTTACATTTTAAGAAGCATTTGCCTGTTTTCAGTCCAATATAACGAGATTTTGTACGGATAAAAAAACATAATTGAGGAATATAAACTTCTTGTTTTGTATAAAACCTGTTTTCTAATTTGAAGTCAAACCCAGATGTGTTTTTGTTGAACATCAGCCGAAAATTGACATTTCAAAAAAGGGAACATCTGATCGAAGATGAAGAAGTGTGAAGAAGTGTGAATTCCAAGTTTTGGTTCTTGACTTTGTGTTGAATATCTGAAACGTGCTAAACATTCAGAAGAGACACGGGTAAGACTGTCAATGTCAGCTCAGGTCAAAATGAGTCTGAAGTGTTTCTGGTGAAGCTCCACAACCATCACTAAACAGCTTCAGCGCTGACAGAATGAATGACAGCCACCACAGAGCTCAGGGCGAGTGTGTGTGTGTGTGTGCGTGTGTGTGTGTGTGTGTGTGTGTGTGTGTGTTTCACAGCCGAATGGGAATCCTTCAGATCAACAAATAAACAAAGCAGGCCCGCGTTCCTCCTGCCAGCAGCATCTGCAGCAGCAGGGAGGATGCTGCGCTTTCTTCTTAATCCTGCATCCGCCAAAAATAAACCTCGGTTCGGACATCCTCCATCTGTTGTATTATGTTCTGTCTCTCTCAGCCCGTGTCCTCTGCTGTCACGTCCAATTCCTCCCTCTCCTCCCATAAACTCCCTCCATCTTTGTCTCTCCGGATGCGGATGACTTATTTACCCCCCCCCCCCCCCCCCAAAAAAATTATTTCAACATCTCCAACATCTCCTTCAGACCCTTAACAGACTGGAAGACGGAGCTGAAGAGCGGCTCGTTAAATGCACAGCAGTCCGACCGGTCAACCTGCAGGATTGATGTCTTTAAAGAGAAACACTGTCCCACTCTCACACCGGATTCCAGTATTCTACCCCAAAATATAAAGAGCAAACAAACCGCCTGCAGATGCAACACAGAAAGAAGAAGAAGAGGAAGGAGGGAGGGTTTACATTCTTATTCGTCTTCATGTGCATAAATAGTTGCTCTCTTTCTTTTGGCTTTAATCTCCAGCAAAAGCAAGGAGGACTGGATTAAATGGTGCTGAGAGGAGGAGGAGGAGGAGGAGGAGGACACAGTGCTGCTCCCTCCTCTCTTCATCTCTCCTCCAAAAGACA
Source organism: Melanostigma gelatinosum (assembly GCF_949748355.1). Classification (NCBI taxonomy): domain Eukaryota; kingdom Metazoa; phylum Chordata; class Actinopteri; order Perciformes; family Zoarcidae; genus Melanostigma; species Melanostigma gelatinosum. The sequence continues at coordinate 1,886,062 of NC_136639.1, forward strand.
CAAAAAAACCCAATCCCAGTCCATCAGCATGTTAAATAAGAGCACAGACGGGACAATGACACCAGCTGGGCCACAGCAAGCAGCATCTCCATCTCCGTCCATCTGAACCGCCCCGTGTGCGTCTTTGTGGCCTTCACACCTGCATCTCACGTCAGTGTGTGCTCTGAATACATGTGGAATAAAAACACATCTCCTCTCTGGTGTAACGTGCCAGCTTGAATGTGCGCCTGAAGGTGTTTGATGTAAAGACGGCTGCTGCTGTGAGGAGACGCGTGTCTGTTCTGCAGTGTTGCTGATTCTTTATTAATAATCGTATTCTTATGATTGGCCTCCAGACAATAAGAGCTGCTTACCTTCTCGGCTCCTCTGTGTTTCTTGGCCGCCGGCGTGTCGTCATGCTGCCGCCTGACAACAATAGCGCCGCCGCCGCTTTTAACTCCACAATCCAGCGCGCTGCCGCTGCTGCCGCTGCTGCTGACGGTGTTAATGTGTCCGTTATCTCCCGGGATCCTGGAGTCCTGCGCGGCGCAGTGGCAGTGTCCGGCGCCGTCAGGGCAGAGAGGATGCTCGGGCAGGGCGCACGACGGGAGGAAGACGGCGGAGGGAGGAGGAGGAGGAGGCGGCGGAGGAGGAGACGAGCCATCGCCGGGCTTCTCTTTCCTCGTCCGGGCGGGAGGAGGAGCGGCGGCGTCCCTCTCCCGGTCCCGGTCTCTCTTCCAGCCCCGGATCACGTTCTTCCCCTTCCGCTCCTCCTTGCCTTTGGCGCATGTCGCAGGAGAGGCCGCGGGCACTTCGGAGACGCCGTTGTTGTTGTTGTTGTTGTTGTTGTTGATGATGATGAGACCGCTCCCGCCGCCGTCCGCGTCCCTGCTGACCGCTGAAATCATCTCCACACCTTCTCCGCCGACGCTGCGTCCTTGAGCCTCGCGACGCTGCTGCTGCTTACCGACGCTCACCTCTCCTGCAGCCGCTGAGTGTTCCGCCGCCTCCGGTTCCTCTCGTCCCTCCCGACCGGCTCGGCTGCGTTTAAGCGCGGATCTCCTCGGCTCCGACCCGCCGCTGCCGCCGCCGACAGGTCCCCGGGTCTGGAGCGAGGGCAGGGCCGCGTGTCTGTCGGCTGGGCCAGCGGCGCTGGAGGAGGAGGTGATGGAGGAGGAGGAGGCGGTGTGGTTGGGTGACAGCTCCCTGCAGTCCGTCAGCAGCCCTCCGTTCTCCCCGGCTCTCAGGAAACGGTTCATCTCCTCGTGTCCTTTGTCGATCTCCACAAGAATCAGCATTCAAGTCATCGTCAGCCCGCCGCAGTGAGGCAGCGAGCAGCGCGCTGCAGGTGGACGCGTGCAGGTCTGGATCAGGCCTGGTCCACCACACAGCACGGGCTGAATGACAGCTGAGGAGCTCAGGTGCATGCTTTTATGTAGCCCAGGTCCCATCTGAAATCAAGAAGTATCCCATAATATCATAACAACCTGAAGTGAAAAACACACCTCATCCCAGAAGCACTGCAACATGTACACACTTCTGTTTTAAAATGAGAAAATGTATGAATAAATAATGATCTATTGTATGCATTCTATTGTATCTATTGTATTATTCTCTTCTGCCATAATAACAATAGCCTTATATTCCAGTGAATACAGGTTTTATTTCTCTCTAAACGTGAGGAGTCACAAATTTAATTTTGAAAAAAATAATTAAAATAAAGGTGATTCCTGTCCGGCCACAGGGGGGCGCTGCTCGTGTTTTCTTTGCTGTTAAAACATCTCCTCAGGTGTGACTGATTGTCCTCTCACTGAAGCGACTCATCCTCCTTTATGGAGATGTAGAGTGGCCCTGATTGGTCACAGGGGGCGCTACAACACCATGTTTACGTCACACCACGAGGCCAACAATGGCAACACATTCCTACAATCAGCATTCTTTATGGAAGTTTTGGTAAAACTATAATATAAAGGACATTTTCTTCTTCTTTATCCTTTTATTTTCTGTCCAGTCGAGACTTGAAGGAAAAGCTCTTCATGTCTCTTAAATGATCGTCAGGCTTCTTCACGCTTTATACTCTGACCTTCTAGTACAACTAGCAACGGTGTTAAAATACTCTGTTATACGTAGAAGAAATGCTTTCAAAATCTTGCAAATCATCGAAATATACCAAAAGTAAAAGTAGTCAATATGCGTCATGGCTCATATCCAGTTGATATATATTGTTGCATTATTAAGTTCATCACTTTAGTGCTGCAGCTGGTAAGTGGAGCTCATTTGAATTACTTTATTTAATGCTGGGTACGATCTATAATCTATAACAATACATCACCATTTACTAGCTGATTAATTAGTATTAATACAAAAACGCTGTCACTTATGTTTCTAAACAACGTTCAGGAATGCTTGGTTACATCCTAACCTGGTTCTATTCCACTTGGCCGTCACCATCTTGACTTTTTGCAACCAGTGAACAGGAAGTGAGCATATCTGGACTGAGGAGGAGTGACGTATAGTCTCTGGTAGAGACCTGGTAGAGGCCTGGTAGAGACCTGTTAGAGACCTGGTAGAGACCTGGTGGAGACCTGGTAGAGACCTGTTAGAGACCTGGTAGAGACCTGGTAGAGACCTGTTAGAGACCTGGTAGAGACCTGTTAGAGACCTGGTAGAGGCCTGGTAGAGACCTGGTAGAGACCTGTTGGAGACCTGGTAGAGACCTGTTAGAGACCTGGTAGAGGCCTGGTCGAGACCTGGTAGAGACCTGGTAGAGGCCTGGTAGAGACCTGGTGGAGACCTGGTAGAGACCTGGTAGAGGCCTGGTAGAGACCTGGTAGAGACCTGGTAGAGGCCTGGTAGAGACCTGGTGGAGACCTGTTGGAGACCTGGTAGAGGCCTGGTAGAGGCCTGGTAGAGGCCTGGTAGAGACCTGGTAGAGACCTGGTAGAGGCCTGGTAGAGACCTGGTGGAGACCTGGTAGAGACCTGGTAGAGGCCTGGTAGAGACCTGGTAGAGACCTGGTAGAGGCCTGGTAGAGACCTGGTGGAGACCTGTTGGAGACCTGGTAGAGGCCTGGTAGAGGCCTGGTAGAGGCCTGGTAGAGACCTGGTAGAGACCTGGTAGAGGCCTGGTAGAGACCTGTTAGAGGCCTGGTAGAGACCTGTTAGAGACCTGGTAGAGGCCTGGTAGAGGCCTGGTAGAGACCTGGTAGAGACCTGGTAGAGGCCTGGTAGAGGCCTGGTAGAGGCCTGGTAGAGACCTGGTAGAGACCTGGTAGAGGCCTGGTAGAGACCTGGTAGAGACCTGTTGGATACCTGGTAGAGGCCTGGTAGAGACCTGTTAGAGACCTGGTAGAGACCTGGTAGAGACCTGTTAGAGACCTGGTAGAGACCTGTTAGAGACCTGGTAGAGACCTGGTAGAGACCTGTTAGAGACCTGGTAGAGACCTAGTAGAGGCCTGGTAGAGACCTGTTAGAGACCTGGTAGAGACCTGGTAGAGGCCTGGTGGAGACCTGGTGGAGACCTGGTGGAGACCTGTTGGAGACCTGTTGGAGACCTGTTGGAGACCTGTTAGAGACCTGGTAGAGACCTGGTAGAGACCTGTTGGAGACCTGGTAGAGACCTGTCAAATGCTCTACACAGTATCACACAAACCTTTGCTTAAAGGCTACATGACATCTTTCACCCCGACATAGAAGTAAAGTAAAGTCTGTAAATCCAAAGAAGACTGTTTGTTCACATATCAGTTTAACAAACTATCTGATTTTACAACAAAGTATAAAGTCAACCATTTCCTGGCCAAACACAAGAACTACGTTCAAACCAATAACGATGCGTCCGTGTCACTTTCAAGCTAAAAACAATGCAACTCACTGAGGACACCAATGTGTAAACTGAAGCAGAGGACGGCATTAGATTGTGGTCTGCAGTCCCATGTGGCCTCATGAGATCTGGAGAGGAAGGAAAGCACTTCCTGTTTCCAGGGTCAATAAGAGACACTACACAGAAGAACCACCAGGGGCAGCAAATGCAAATATTAGTAGCTAGTAACAGTATGTGTGGGCAAAAAAATGCAAAAGAAGCCAAATTTTTCGTGTCAACAATCAGAGAGATAAACTCCTAAAAAATACACAAAAGCTAAGATTAGCCTGAAAGGTAGTGTTTTGTGGCAGCATTCAGACGTGTTTCAGCTGGTGTCTCATGAACTGTCTCCCAATGACACATTCTCTTCGCCGTCTGCTCTCATTAGAATTCAAGAAAAGTACATTATGAACCCAAAGTGGTTCTTCATCAGGGATCAAACTGACTAGACGTGTGTCTCTGGAAACAAATGTCTGAGTAACACCCAAAGATATGTGGACACATTCAAGTATAATTACAGATAATAACAACATACATCATGAATATATTCAATATTTATATTTATATAACGGTCCGGCAGGTGGAAGAGTCCTGGTTCTGGCTCGACTGTTTTCAACTTGGCAGCCGGGTGATGAACTTTGTTATTTCACAGCTAAACAGTGCACGAAAAAAAAAAAGTTTCTGAAAACATTTAGGGCGAGAAAGAGGCCACGCAGTAACAGAACATTGATTCATGTTTGATCAGCGTGTCCTAGTTCGACAGTTACAATACTTTGTTGTTATTTGTCATTATACAACAGGGTAGCACAACGACATTTAAATTATAGTCCCAATTTGCGACAACTGTAATATATTACTATGTTGTATATTATTTGACAGTTTGATCTGAGTTTTGCGAGTCCACTGCCTTGCGATGGAAAAACGTAATTTGCATAAAATGGAGGTTGAGTCGTGACGTTCGGTCTGTCGTATCCAACGTTCTGCCGGCTCTCTCGCTCTTAATGAATGTAAACTTCACATACGTCTCCACCACTACACATACCTCTGTCTTGGACAGTGGCGTCAGATCCTCTCCCTAAAGGGCCAGTGTGTAGCATTTCAGGGGATCCATTAGAAGAAATAGAAAATAATACTCATAACTATGTTTTCTTTAGTGTGTAATCACCTGAAACTAAGAATCGTGTTTTTGTTAGCTTGGAATGAGTCCACGGTGGACCGGTCTCTGCTGGAGGATCTGGGTCTGTCCACGGTGGACCGGTCTCTGCTGGAGGATCTGGGTCCGTCCACGGTGGACCGGTCTCTGCAGGAGGATCTGGGTCTGTCCACGGTGGACCGGTCTCTGCTGGAGGATCTGGGTCTGTCCACGGTGGACCGGTCTCTGCTGGAGCATCTGGGTCTGTCCACGGTGGACCGGTCTCTGCTGGAGGATCTGGGTCCGTCCACGGTGGACCGGTCTCTGCAGGAGGATCTGGGTCTGTCCACGGTGGACCGGTCTCTGCTGGAGGATCTGGGTCCGTCCACGGTGGACCGGTCTCTGCAGGAGGATCTGGGTCTGTCCACGGTGGACCGGTCTCTGCTGGAGGATCTGGGTCTGTCCACGGTGGACCGGTCTCTGCTGGAGGATCTGGGTCTGTCCACGGTGGACCGGTCTCTGCTGGAGTCTGAGCTGAAGGAGGTTCTGGTGAACCTGCATGAGTTCATCTGGTTTCACCAGAATCCGAACCGGTGGCTCCGATGACGAGCATCAAGAACAACTCTATAGAAACAGACCATCTTCTCTCTGATGGTCTCTGTACTGATGGAGGTCTGATAGAGGATCAGGACTACACTGAGACTGGTTCATATAGAGGATCAGGACTACACTGAGACTGGTTCATATAGAGGATCATGACTACACTGAGACTGGTTCAGATAGAGGATCAGGACTACACTGAGACTGGTTCAGGACCAGGTAAAAGTTGCTTATAGTAAGTACAGTACTTAATAAGTCAGTAACTGTTAGTTACATTCCACCTGACATGTAAAGAAATGTCTTTCAGTGAAAGTAGAACACTGATAAGAGACTCTGGGCGACAGGAGGAGGACGAGGAGGACGAGGGTTCAGTGAAACATCTCCAGTCTCAAACCAAACAGAGACACTGTACAGACAGTAATGTTGTGTTTGTTTTGCAGGGCCGAGGAGGCGTGGCCTGCAGGACATATTTGAGGACAGACACACACAGACGGAATAATCCACAAGAAAGTAAGATGTCCTGCTGACTGCTCAGTGAGGCTCAAGTGATCCTGTGATGGAGAACTACAGCGTCGACGACTTCTTTCAATTTAAAGGGAAGAGCACGATGTCCAAACCCACTCACACTCACCGGTGAGAAATCATGTGTTATTCTTGGTAAGATAGTATTCTGAGGAGTCCGTAGAAAAACCTCCCTAAAAGTGAAAGTCTCCAGCTCGGATGTTCAGTTTTGTTGAAAATGTTTCTTTATTTCTGTCCGTGCTAACTACTTCTTCTTCTGGTGTTTTTTCTGTCTATGCTAAATACTTCTTCTGTTTTTTTCCTGCATATTAAATTTGAAAAAGTGATCTTGGTGTCACGATTGGTGTCAGAAACCTTTGTGTTGCACGCAGCAGATGTTCCTCTCTGAATCCAGAGTGTTGTATGTTGCGTTTTTGACCGAATCTTGATGAAAACATTGGTTCTGTGAGCTCTGCTCCAGCACACTACAACACAACACAGGATTTAAGATTAGTAACGCTTTTTGGTACAAATTGCTACCCGACCTAAACTTGTTTAGCAACTTAAAAATAGTAACATCAGACCATGTTACGCCTCTTTTTAAACGGCAGGAGTGAAAAACAGTCGTATTTGTTGTGTTATGGTTTGAGAATGATGAAGACGTTGCTGATCCTTTTAGTCCAAAGTTTAGTGACTACTTTCTGATGAATGTCTGTGTTTCCATTTGGGTCTAAAGACCTGCAGACTGACGAGGTTTACATTCAGCAGAAAGCGTCTGCAGGATTCCTTACAGGACGAGAAACATCTGTCCTGTTAGAGAAAGCGTCTGCAGGATTCCTTACAGGACAAGAAACATCTGTCCTGTTAGAGAAAGCGTCTGCAGGAGTCCTTACAGGACTAGAAACATCTGTCCTGTTAGAGAAAGCGTCTGCAGGAGCCCTTACAGGACGAGAAACATCTGTCCTGTTAGAGAAAGCGTCTGCAGGAGTCCTTACAGGACTAGAAACATCTGTCCTGTTAGAGAAAGCGTCTGCAGGAGTCCTTACAGGACTAGAAACATCTGTCCTGTTGGAGAAAGCGTCTGCAGGAGCCCTTACAGGACGAGAAACATCTGTCCTGTTAGAGAAAGCGTCTGCAGGAGTCCTTACAGGACTAGAAACATCTGTCCTGTTAGAGAAAGTGTCTGCAGGAGTCCTTACAGAACTAGAAACATCTGTCCTGTTAGAGAAAGCGTCTGCAGGAGTCCTTACAGGACTAGAAACATCTGTCCTGTTAGAGAAAGCGTCTGCAGGAGCCCTTACAGGACGAGAAACATCTGTCCTGTTAGAGAAAGCGTCTGCAGGAGTCCTTACAGGACTAGAAACATCTGTCCTGTTAGAGAAAGTGTCTGCAGGAGTCCTTACAGAACTAGAAACATCTGTCCTGTTAGAGAAAGCGTCTGCAGGAGTCCTTACAGGACTAGAAACATCTGTCCTGTTAGAGAAAGCGTCTGCAGGAGTCCTTACAGGACTAGAAACATCTGTCCTGTTAGAGAAAGCGTCTGCAGGATTCCTTACAGGACGAGAAACATCTGTCCTGTCAGAGACGTGGGTCCCAAATTTCTTCTCTCAGGGTTTCCTTCTGCAAATACAAATATTTGATGAATACTGTCTGGTATTAAAGGGGGAACTCCAGGGACGTATTATTGTATTTCTATTCACAACCTGAGGGACAGATGTTGAAATGGTCCACGTGTAGACGGTGGAGTTGGCAGAATGTGAGCTGCGGTTCACTCGTCTGTGTTTGTGTTTCAAAGGTCCGTGTTGACTCTCCACCTCACGCAGGACGCTCTGTTTACTCTGATCACTGTGTCTCAATACCAACCAGAGTACATCAGTCAACAGCTCAGTTCAATCATCCAGCACTGAATGTTGGAGTATTCATGTGTATTCATTGTACTTTAAGGAATCATATAATATGAACGCCAAGAGAGTAATGAGAGGCATTAGTACTTTGTTAGAATTTGGAGACAGATCGATAGTCTGCATCAATAATTATAATACGATAATCTGAAATGTGCCATTTTATTTTTGTGCATTTTAAGTATATTTTAATAAAGATCCTGCAGAAAGTCACCTGTTGTTTTTACACAACATGCATGTTAATTAGTGAGCTTCGTGGGCGGTGAATTCTTTCAAGTCTTTATGCTAAGCTAGGCTAACCACTCTGACTGATTTCCCAAAATGTTGCACTGTCCCTTTAAGGTTTGGACTTACAGGCCTGCAAATGTATCATGACAACGAGAGGCCTCACAAGGATAGCTGTGTAATTGTGTGTGTGTTTATGCACAAGCTGGGCTGTGTGTGTGTGTGTGTGAGATGTAAGTGTGCGTCTGTGCATCCTAAAGGGACAGAGAGACAACGAGATTGATGTATAATCACTGAGAGAGAAACTTTGTGTTGTTGACTGTCTTTGTGGCCCACTGATATCAGTCAGCTAAGAACACACACACACACACACACACACACACACACACACACACACACACACACACACACACACACACACACACACACACACACACACACACACACACACACACACACACACACACACACACACACACACACACACACACACACACACACACACACACACAAATAGCTGTGTCATCAATCCTCATTCAGGCTGAATCTACACTAAATGTTTTCAGACACGTGTTCACACAGTAAAAAGTATTTATTCAGTGAATAAAGCTTTGAACGTAATCTGACAGAAGTTCCACTGAACGTATGCAGTAAATGATCAGAAGCTGAGGTTACATGTGTGGATGAAATGACGAAGAGAAACTGGGGTCACTGTGCGCTCGTCAATTGATAATATGACGAGCAACAATCTTATAAAAGTACAAAGAACTATCAACACCTGTGAAGCCTCGTCTTAAAGAACACACTAAATACAATACCCCTTAATTACTTTCCTTTATATTGTGCTTTGTGACACATTTTCCAAAATAAAATAGTTTTATTTAGACAAGGGAAACTTGATGTATTGTAAAGTTGTAGAGAGTATTTATAAATGTACGATATCTGATGCTGAATGGAGTCTGGTGGTGACTCTCTGACTCTCTCACCAACGTCATGCACATCGTCTGCACATCCTTCACTGTGAAGTGATGCAGCAGGTGTTCTCTGGCTTCTCTACACATTCTACATTTCATAAATGTTTTATCAACAAAGCAAACCGATCACATTTCATCCTGTTAGTGCAGCCGGGAGAAGTAGAGGAGGAAGAAGAGAAGGAAGTTTAGTTCTGTGTAAACTGAGCCAGAGAGACTCGTGGGAGATCGCTGTGTTCCCGCTGACACCAGATATGTTCTGATTGTTCCGATTGTTCCGATTGTCACGACTTTAATGTCAATAGAGAAGAAAATACTGAAAAAACAAGAATTCGAAGAGAACAGCAACGTGGAAGAGAGCAGAAAATGAAACGTTACTCTCCAAACAAAGCTGGGTCAAATGTCACCGATCAAAGGTTTAAATGGTGTCACACACACACACACACACACACACACACACACACCGTCCTGCCGTCTGATTGGCTGTGACCAGGTGAGGGAGCGGAGCAGCGGGGGTCAGTCCACCGCTCAGCTCTCAGGCTGGTCGGTGGTGATGTCAGAGACGCGTGTGAAGCAGCAGGAAGCGTGACAGACACCAGCGAGTGTGTGGCTGCAGACAGGACAGAGGAGATGAGTACAGCCAAACACTGGAGGTACTGGTACGCGTAGTTGGTGTGTTTGTAGTATTTGCATGCTGGTCTGAGCACAGTAGCAGCAGCACTGGTGTTTCTATAAGTGCTGAAGCAGCAACTCTATTTGTAAAACTGCTTTTTCTTCGTCACACATGACTTTAAATGAGACATATTGGTATTTTGAGCTGAATGTGAGACGTCACGCCGGCTCAGACGTGTTTGATGTGTGTGTGTCTTGTAACTGCACTCTCGATATTAACAGGAGGGTTGTCGTGTATTATTGACGTCTTATGGCTGCTCTGCTGTCTCTACATTAACGGTGTTAACTGTTGCTGCTGTGTTGTGTTCTTGCACGGCTTCCTGTGGTTGGCTGTTACTGCTGCTTCCTGTCCTGCTGTTGTTGGTCCTGGATGTTAAACAGCCTCACTGGCTCTCTTACAGACATGCTGATTAAATGTTGTCTTTATAAATGAATAAATGAAATGCAATGATTGGATTTCTTTGAACCCTCAAATATTACTGTCAGACTCAAACACGCAGTGTCAGTGCGATATCACTGACCAGTTGTGAACCTTGCTGCTGCGTGTGCAGCATGCGCGTGTCCTCTGTGCATCGCTGGTCCTTTCTGGTTCAGCTCTCTGAATGTAGTTCTCTTGCCGTCTGTAGTTCCGATGCAGGAAACATGGAGGAGCGTGAGAGCAGCGCGCGGCCGGTCAGAGAGCCTCTGCAGGCCGTCGATCCGGAGCCGCACGAGCCGTCGGGCCGGAGGAAGCCGGCGCTCGTCAGGTCTGTAACGGAACAACGTCATTCATGGAACCAAGTACTTCTTCTTACCAATTTGAGGTTGTCCTTTTGAGTATTTCCATTTTATGGCACTTTGTACATGAAAACGCTTCACACACAGCATGTCAACCAATGAAACGCACAGACCATCGTGACGTCACCCAGTGGTTTGTGAACTGATGTTTCAAGCTTCGACGTCTTTATTTTATCACGAGCGTATTTCATTTTATAAGCTTATATTTTATAGCGATACTGTATAAATATGAGAGAGAGAATATCTTTCTGTATTTTCTAATTTCATAGCTTTTTAGTTTTGCGTTCGTTTCATTTCTACACCCGTTGAGTTTCTTGCGTGTCCTCCGGTGTTGCCGCCTGCAGCTTTCTGGAGAAGTGATCATCCGAACGACGTGTTCTCAGCATCACACCTGCCAAGTGCGACGTTGATCGAATGAAGGTTGTCTTGAAAATGAAAGGACAGACAGAAGCTCCGTCGTTAAAACCTCGCTGATCTTACGTGGTGAATGAATGGTGTCGTATGAAGACATCAGAGTACAGAGGTGCACTGAGAAGCAGCGTGTCATAGGCAGTGATATAATGTATGACATCATTTCCTGTCCGTCTGCAGATCAAAGACCTTCGATCACTCTCTGCTGACTCAGGTCCAGACGGACCCGGACTCCAAGATAGAGAGGAAGAAGTCTCACTACAGCCAGGTGAGCTACATGTCTCACCACACCTGCACACATCACTGACGTCATGTATGATGGAACGTATTCACCACGGGTGCACAAGTCACGTTCTGCTACGCACATCGGTTGTTGGGTCACAGTTCGGTTCGTTTTTCGGCATAATAAGAAAATGCAAAAAATTAAAGTTTTTTGTTCATTTATTTTGAAAATGATTAACAGTTGTTCATTGGCAATAAGTCTTCCTTTAACAGTTCAGGCACCACACACACACACACACACACACACACACACACACACACACACACACACACACACACACACACACACACACACACACACACACACACACACACACACACACACACACACACACACACACACACACACACACACACACACACACACACACACACGGCCGTAGTTATCGTGATGTCACTCAGTATGAAGCCTCGAGTTCTTGAGTCGCCATCTTGGCTTTTTCGCAATCAACGAACGGAAATGACCATATTTGGACTCTGGTAGCAGCAGAGACCTGTCAATCACTGTAGCCCCGCCCTAAAGCATCCCCTGCTTTATGGTGTGTGTGACTCTAAATTGACCATAATGTACTAAATGAACATCATGCTGTATTGAAGAAGACTTGGAACTAGAGATTGAGACATAAACTCATGTTTATAATGTTTACTGAGGGAATAAATCAAGAGAGAAGTAGAGTCATTTTCTATAGACTTCTATACAACCAGAGGAGTCGCCCCCTGGTGGACACTAGAGAGAATGCAGCTTTAAGGCACTTTAGCGTCGGCTTTACTCGGCAAATTCATGGGCTGCTGCCTGACATGTTGTCAATAACAGAGAAATAAATATCCAAAATAAATAAATGTCTGTAATGTAGATGTAAAGGGTTTCTGATTCTGACATCCAGGTTGTTTTTCTTTCGTTCCGACAATTGACACTTTCGACACAGTTTCGTCGAAAATTGAATAAATAAAAATGAACTTCTTCATGGTTACTTTATAATGCCACAAAATATCAAACTGAACAATCAACAGCTTTCAAAAGCCCATATCTGAAGTCTCAGTAGTTTCTACAGCGTGTGCAATACAATCAATACTCACATTGTGCTAGCGTCACTCTGCATTATGTATCAGGTGTGTGTGTGTGTGTGTGTGTGTGCGTTTCAGCTTTCAAAGAGCAACTGCCAGTACCATAAAATATTCAAGGAGATCAGCAAAGAGGAACAGCTCACACAGAGTAAGTCATGAACGATCACAACTCTTCTGCTGCCCTTGAATCCTGGATGAGGGATGAGATGAGACAGCTGTTAGTCCACACGAAGAGAAGATGTGAAGGACGGGTTCACCGGCTTAAAGACACACTCGCATGGATGCGACTGCTCCTCCTGCACAGAGAGATCCCTTCCTCAAGTCATTGTAGTGCGATGATCGTGGGCGGACTAAGAGACAAACAGACTTTAGACTTCTTTAGGCTGCTTTAGTTGTGTCTTTGAAGTCGTTACACATTTCTCTGTGGTTTTGTGTCCATTTGTGGATCTCTGTAATTTCTATCTGTAAATTCTGGTCATTGTGCGTCTCTTTGAAGTTGCTTTGTGACTCCGTCAAGTCATTTTTGTCACCGGGCATGACGGTGGACTCAAACGCAGACCAGAAGTAGAGTGAAGTGGGAATTTAATGAACACTTAAATCAGAAACTGAACACTTACAAGAACACACGGGGAATCCAGGGACGAGACACGAGACGAGGGGGCAAACCCAGCAGGACGAAGCAGGACAGGACAGGACAGGACAGGACAGGCAGCCGTGGGAACCCGGGAACAGGACGAGACAACCGGGCGGGTAGAACACAAACAATGACCTGGCAGTGAGTGAGGGGAGGCAGGGGTTTAAATAGAGGCTAGAACAGGTGAGGAGAGTTGTGCTGATGAGGGAGAGCTTGATTGGTGATCAGGGCAGGTGAAGGGAGTTAGACTGGTGCTGAGGGAGTGGCTGACAGGTAGAGGGAGGAGCTACAGAAAGAAACACACAGAACACACAAGGCAAAGCCTGATCGTGACAATTGTGTCTTTTTGTAGTTGTTTTGGGCATCTGTGCTCTCATTTTGAGTAGTTTTGAGTATGTTTTAGTCTCATTGAAGACATCTTGTGTCTCTCTGTAGTTGTCTTGTGTCTCTCTGTGGTTGTTTTGCCCCCACAGAACGACTAAAGAAGCTCTATAAAGGGATCTCTCTCAGTCAGCATGGAGAGGAGGAATACTTTCAGTGTCTGAAAACTATTTGAGTACATGTGTACAGTATTGTTTTAAAACTCTATAGAGCCGTTGTATTCATGTCCCCATCAGTAGGGTGATGCTATTCACCTGTTTGTCAGGTTACACCTGTGCTCTGCAGAAAGACATCCTCTACCAGGGACGGATGTTTGTCTCTGACCACTGGATCGGCTTCCACTCCAAGGTGTTTGGAAAAGACACGAAGGTACCGTAACCTGGGACGGAGGTCACTGTTCCCTCTTTCATCTCAAACATACCGTTGGTTTGTTTGCGTCTGCAACATTTCTGTACACAAAGTGGCAAACGTTTGATTTAATGAGCGATGTTTGGCCTAAATGATGAACATTCACCTGGTGAAGCTTCACGGACAACGGACTCTTATCCAAACATAAGAGTCCGTTCTCTATTTGGGAGAGTGATTCTAACAGTAGGTTCTTAAAGTCGTCCCTGCAGCCTCATCTGTTCATCCTGGTGTCTGTCCGTCCCAGATCGCCATCCCAGTGATGTCCGTCACGCACATCAAGAAGACCAAAACCGCCATCCTGCTGCCCAACGCCCTGGTGATCGCCACCGCTAACGACAGGGTGAGGACCCGTGAGCGCATCGGCATCTTCTGTCTGCTTTCAACCACAAAGACTTGAAACAAGAACAACCTGGAGAACCTCTGTGTTCTCTTTGTTGCAGTACGTCTTCGTGTCCTTCATGTCCAGAGACAACACCTACAAGTTCTTGATGTCCGTCTGTCTTCATCTGGAGGTAGGACAGTCGTTGGTCACTTGTTACCGAGTAGAAATCCTTAAAAATGCACATTTCTGAATATGTTCACAGCGTTGTTGATCCTACAATGAAAGTCTTTCACCTTTTCTGTCTCATCAAACGCACACACATCAACTCAGAGACACGTGGTGACGCAGTTAAAAGCTACTCAGCTTTCCTCCGTTTCTTAAATGTTTAAGTTTTTGTCTCGTTTTTGTTTTCGGTGTCTTCTTTAAGTGTTGGAGCTGAGTCACGAACCACCAACACTTGTCTCTAAAAGCCCATTTAGAGACATTGTATGTTACCGGGGTCTGTAAAGATGAATTAACTTAAACTGGATGAAAGAATTGAACCCTTAAAATCCAGGAATGTGATTGATGCTGATAGCTTTTAGCTTCTTAAATTATTTTGTCTTTTTGTATGTTTCTGAGATGAATGAATGGAAATCTGTTGTTGAAGAAGCTCTACGGTCACGCCGACATGTGAAGACTAATTATTTGTGGAGTTTTATCCCAAAAGGAGAAACTGTGGCGAGAATCTGTCATTTTCTTACAGATTGCTCACGTGAACGTAAAGCGTATTGTTTGTGGTATTTCTTCCATGTCGGCATTAAAACAGAAAGAAACGCTGCACATCTGATCTGATGAATACTTTTGAATAATCACAAGGATTGAACGTCTCATGTTCAGGAGAAGAGTCCGTGCAGCAGCCCCGTCCCGTCCTCGGCTGCCAACGGCTTCACAAGTCAGAGGTCTCCTCTGCCGCCTCGCTGCCCTCTGGTAGGTCAACAAACCCACTGCACCACGGCGGGGAGGCTCATAGGAGCTGTTTGTTGTTGTATGCAAACAAAATGCTTGATTTATGGAGAAATGTATCTCAAAATATGGACATAAAACAGCAGGAAGACGTTTCAGCTCTTCAGAAAGACGAAAGAAAGAAGAGGTCTGTGAGTTGTATCTTTCTTCACAGCTTTGTATTTGGCGGGTGTTTTAGTTTGAAACGCTAACAGACGTGTGTCTCGTCAGTGTCTTCCTCTCTGACTTCCTGTTCTCTTCAGATAACGAGCGACCGGTCAAACTGCTCGTGTGTCCTGCAGAGCTTTCCCGCTGATTTCTGTGAGCTGGACGTCGCCGTGAGACAGAGGAGGCAGGAGATGGAGGAGAGCAGCAGCTCGGACTCCGACAAGATAGCAGGTACCGCCGACCCGCCAACCAATCAGCTGCAGCGTCGCACATCACATGATGAGCTCGTCATGACAACAGCTTTTTACTGAAGGAGCAACGTTTGTATTTCAGCAGCAGAACCTTTGCTGCTGGAAGTTCATCTTTATTTCCTTCCTCCTCTTCACTCAGCTTCCTGTCTCTCTGCAGAGTTTCCTGTTCCTCCGTTTCTGGATGCGTTGAAGCACACGAGCAGTGCAGCTCCGCCCGAACATCCAGACCTTCAGCACAAAGTGAAGAACCAGAACCAGCACCAGAACCAGCACCAGAACCAGAACCAGCACCAGAACCAGCACCAGAACCAGCACCAGCACCAGCAGAGCTCAGACAACAAGCAGCAGGACAAACACCACGCTGGTACGACTGTCTGTAATCCTCCAGCGTTATTAAAAACCTTCTTTAGTTTAGTGATGCTACACTGGACTGATGACACCTCATTTAGAACATTACAGTTTGAGCACAAAGAACACGTCACACTTCATCAAGTTTGTTTTAACTGGTTTTGTTTGTTGCCAGGAAGTAAATTAGTACATTTGTTCACTCTTGAATTCCAC
Source organism: Melanostigma gelatinosum (assembly GCF_949748355.1). Lineage (NCBI taxonomy): Eukaryota > Metazoa > Chordata > Actinopteri > Perciformes > Zoarcidae > Melanostigma > Melanostigma gelatinosum. The sequence goes on from NC_136639.1 coordinate 1,902,145, forward strand.
CAGATCCCCGAATTTCAATTAATTTGACTTGAAGAACAGTTTGTTTCTGATATCCTTCATTATTTATGTCCTTGTGGATCTATTTCTAGTACTATGCATAATGAGTGCACTGCACTGTTAAACGTGGTAAGAAATGAACGTTAATATTAAGGTGAAAAAAGTACACAATGCCATCAAATTCAACTTTGTGACAAATTGGTGCCTTAAACCTCAGATCAAGGAAAGATGTTCGTGAGTTTAACGCGGCGGTTCTTCTCTGTCTGCAGGATCAGAGCTGGTGATCAACGGCCGGACTCTGAGACCAGATTCTCTCAGCACTCTGCTGTTTGTCTACCTGTTACTGTGAGTTCATTCATCCATTCATGCATCCATTCACCCATTCATCCATTCATCCATTCATCCATTCATGCATTCATGCATCCAGTCAGCCATTCATTCGTCCATTCATCCATTCATGCATCCATTCATGCATCCAGTCATCCATTCATTCGTCCATTCATCCATTCATCCATTCATCCATTCATGCATCCATTCATGCATCCATTCATGCATCCATTCATCCATTCATCCATTCATGCATCCATTCATCCATTCATGCATCCATTCATCCATTCATCCATTCATGCATCCATTCATGCATCCATTCACCCATTCATGCATCCATTCATCCATCCATTCATGCATCATCCATCCATCCACCCATCCACCCATTCATCCATTCATCCATTCATTCATCCATTCATCCCTCCATTCATCCATTCATGCATCCATTCATCCATTTATGCATCCATTCATCCATCCATGCATCATTCATGCATCCATTCATGCATCCATTCATCCATTCATGCATCCATTCATCCATTCATGTGTGTGTGCGTGTGTGCGTGTGTGTGTGTGTCTGTGTGTGTGTCTGTGTGTGTGTGTGTGTGTGTCTGTGTGTGTGCGTGCGTGTGTGTGTCTGTGTGTGTGCGTGTGTGTGTGTCTGTGTGTGTGTCTGTGTGTGTGTGTGCGTGTGTCTGTGTGTGTGTGTGTGTCTGTGTGTGTGTGTGTCTGTGTGTGTGCGTGCGTGTGTGTGTCTGTGTGTGTGCGTGCGTGTGTGTGTGTGTCTGTGTGTGTGTCTGTGTGTGTGCGTGTGTCTGTGTGTGTGTCTGTGTGTGTGCGTGCGTGTGTGTGTCTGTGTGTGTGCGTGCGTGTGTGTGTGTGTGTCTGTGTGTGTGCGTGCGTGTGTGTGTCTGTGTGTGTGCGTGTGTGTGTGTCTGTGTGTGTGTCTGTGTGTGTGTGTGCGTGTGTCTGTGTGTGTGTGTGTGTCTGTGTGTGTGTGTGTGTGTGTCTGTGTGTGTGCGTGCGTGTGTGTGTCTGTGTGTGTGCGTGCGTGTGTGTGTGTGTGTCTGTGTGTGTGTCTGTGTGTGTGCGTGTGTCTGTGTGTGTGTGTGTGTGTGTCTGTGTGTGTGCGTGCGTGTGTGTGTCTGTGTGTGTGCGTGCGTGTGTGTGTGTGTGTGTGTCTGTGTGTGTGTCTGTGTGTGTGCGTGTGTCTGTGTGTGCGTGTGTGTGTGTGTGTGTGTCTGTGTGTGTGTGTGTGTGTGTGTGTGTTTATGTGTGTGTGTGTGTGTGTGTGTGTGTGTGTGTGTGTGTGTGTGGGGTCTCAGAGTGTGTGTTCTGCTCTTGTCTTCTTGTTACTTGGCTCTTAAGATCATCTCATTGGAGGAGAGGCTGACGACGCTCGGCTCCATCACCGACTTCACCCACCAGGAGTGAGTCACAGCCCGGCGGAGACAGAGAAGTTAAAAACAACTTTTACTGAGAAATATGATTATTCATACGTTTTATTCAACCTGTTCAGACTTTCATATCGAAACCACTTTAGAAGTCGATTCAAACTTCGGTCTCCAAGGCTGACGGTATTGTCCCAGAGAGAGACTGAAGAGTCACAGCAGCAGGAACACATTCATAGTGAGCCTGTGTAGATGAAACTAAAATGTGATTATGAACCATATCCTGTGAATAAGAAATGAACGAAGTCACCGTGACGTCACCCATTGGTCTGCGGACTGCAGCTTTGAGATTTTGCTCTTTTTCAGCATTTAGAAATGAGCTTTGTTTGTCTTTTTGTTCCCCAGACACGACGTTGTGACGAGGAGCGACGTGAACACGGAGCTCTTCTCTGAACTGCTGACCATCAACCTGATGAAGCTGGAGAAGGTCCGTCCGTCCGTCCGTCCGTCCGTCCTTACGTCCGTCCGTCCGTCCGTCCGTCCTTACGTCCGTCCGTCCGTCCGTCCGCCCGTCCGTCCGTCCGTCCGTCCGTCCGTCCTTACGTCCGTCCTTACGTCCGTCCGTCCGTCCGTCCTTACGTCTGTCCTTACGGCCGTCCTTACGTCTGTCCTTACGTCCGTCCGTCCGTCCGTCCGTCCGTCCTTACGTCTGTCCGTCCGTGTCTCCGAGGTTTAATTCAAGCAAAAAGGCTTTTCAATCAGTTCACAAAGATTTCTATCAAATATTCAGCTGCCAAAATCCATTCATTGTCTGTTACCACAGAAATGACAGTTGTTTGACAGAACACCATGATGTCAGAGTATCCGTTAGTCGCCTTGATGACCTCGTCTCCTCGGATCGAACAGGACGCTGGTGCTCAGGATGTTTCTCTTCCATCGTGAGGAGCAGAAACAGAACGTAACCGGACGCTCGGCGGCGCGAATCAAACATTCATAGTCAGCGATCCGTCGGCCTGTAAGCAGAGCTCGTCATTAACGTTTCAGGCCGACGCTCGTCTCCTGTAGACGAGTCCGGCTCCAGATCCTCAACCTGCTGCAAATATTACAGTTTACAGAGCAGGCGCCTGGTCAAGCGCAGGTAAAGGTAAACGCATCAGTGAGAATGGGCAGCAGCAGGTGAGACGGGCTGTTGTAGACTCTCAGGGAGTGATGTGGGAACGAGGAACAGGTGAGCAGGTGGATGTGAGAGTCTGGTCAGAAAGTCTGAGGCCCTCCGGTGTACTCATCCACTTTTATTTTAGTCAAGAAATAGTCCCCCTAAAACCACAAGTTGTCTTTGAACAGAGACATGCTAACAGTTTCCCCCTGCTGCCAGTCTTTATGCTAAGCTAGGCTATTTGCCTCCCATCTCCAGTGCTGCACATTAAACCAGATTACAGGAACTTTAAAAACATACAGTATCGAAATATATCACAGAATGTGCATGTGGGCATTTTTATTATTATTGCTCATTATTACTACGTTATTACTTTTTATTTCTTATTTTATTTTGCTCTAATTTAACTTTTTTACTGTTTCACCACGATCAATTTTCTTAACTTTCTTAACTTAATTTGATGTGCATTTTCTTCTCGTTCTCGTCTTCTCAATCATTTGTAAAGCATTGAATTGCTTATGATTTGTTTTAAAGGTGACATGTGAACAACACTTGATTGCTTGATGTCAGACAGCAGCAGTAACGTTCACGCACCACGTCTGTCCTTTCAGGTGCAGAAGAACCTGCAGAGACTGCTGGACGACGCTGCCTGAATGTACTGCGACCAGTAGAACGTGCCGCTCACAGTTCTGTAAAGATACTGTAAATATGTCCTTTATTGTGGGAGAGGTTATGGACCGAGATGTATTGATGCATGAACACAAAGGGCTTGAAAGTGATGCGCACAAACAAACCGTTAAAGAGCGCAGCGTTTCACCTGTAGCCACACCCCCAGCAGTGATGTCACAGCGTACTGACACGCCCCGAGGTACACTTCTACATCACTGTCAGCAAAATCAAAAACAAAAATACCAAACTCTCTGGTATCATTTTAAACACAACAGTATTACAATAGTACTGCATCTGATGTACATGTAGTAGAAACAGCAGTATTTTGAAGGCTCTGACATCAGGTGATCTCTAAGAAGGCAGTAACGCTACTTTATATTTTCTGCTCATGTCGCTGTATTTACTTCTCAACGAGTGAAGGTTTTTTTGACCTCGGCTGTTTTGCGGAGCATCCTTGACCGCACCATGGTCAGAAAGCGGATTCATTAAATTCACTTTCATGATTAGTGTTTCCACCACATTGTTACTGACAGTGAATGACATGTGAGAAGGTTTATTCAAATGACTGTTCATTATCTTTACGTGTTTGACAATCACCAGACAGTCCCAGCAGCCTGTACGGCCGCCTCCCACCGTGTCGTTCTTTATTCGACCAGCGGATGGCGCAGGAATGTAATTCTAAAAGTCACACAGCAGCTTTAAAACTTGTTGTTCGCAGACTGTTAGAGATGTGAACGACTGTTTACTCTGTAAATATAGAAATCATACACACATTCAATGGTGTGGTTGTATTTTCCTCTGTCTGGGAATAAAGTTCTATTTTTCTTGTATTGTTTCAGCATTATTTTTATTTTCTGAACTAATATATATATATATATATATATACACACATCACTCCAAGTACTCGGAGTGATGTGTGGTAGCTTTAGGGCGGACGATGACGTCATACTGCACATACTAAACTTCACTTTAAATCCCTTTGTGTTCAGCTGACTGAAGACAAACATCAAGTATTTCTGTAACTTCTTCTCGCGAGACTGAACTCAAACGTGACTTTGGTTCCTTCACGAGGAAAGAAGGAGCGACACGCCCACTGAAGACTTTGTGACGTGTTGCTCTGTTCTTCTTCACTGGTCCTCTGAAGTCCACTTTAACGAGTTTCTGCTGGACCTGAAGGACGTGAAGGACCAAAGAGTCCTCCGAGAGTCCCTCAGTGAGAAGAGTCGCTCACTAACCTTTAGAAGCAGAGAAGAAGAAGCTGCGACACCACGAGCTCCAGAAGTGAAACTAAAGGAAACAGGAAGGGAGGGGCCGTCACGCAAGGAGAGAGGAAACGAGGGGTACATCCCAAGTCTCTTAATTGCATCCCCGTTTCCCTCACTTGCGTCCTTTCCTTGCGTCTTAGTCCCTCCCACCAGGGATGCATGGAGGAAACCATGCGAGGAGAGAGGACCAAGGAAATATGTTTTAAGAGACACGAGACGTCCTTTCCTCAGTTGCGTCACGTGAAGCGACGTCTGTTTCTGATGACGGTGCTGATGATCACATCTGGATCAGTCTGTCCCTGCAGGAGGTGGTGGAGAGGGTGGTCCTGGTCCATGGAGCCGGCCTTCTTAACCAGTTCATTAAGTCTGTTGGTGTCTCCGGCTCCAATGCTGCTCCCCCAGCAGACTACAGAAGTACAGTGCACTGACCACAACAGACTGTAGAACATCTCCAACATCCTGCTGCACACGTTGAAGGATCCAAGTTTCCTCAAGAAGAAGAGTTGACTCCTCCCCTTCTTGTACACAGCGTTGATGTTGTTCTTCCAGTTCAGTCTGCTGTCGATGGAGACACCAGGTACTTGTCCTCCTCCACCATGTCCACATCCTCTCCCAGAACTCTCAGCGGTTGTGGAGCCGTCGTCTTCCTCCTGAAGTCGACCACCATCTCTCTGGTCTTGGTCACGTTCAGACGCAGGTGATTTCTACCGGCCCACTCCACAAAGTCCTCCACTACTGCCCTGTACTCCTCCTCCCGTCCGTCCCTTACACACCCGACCGCTGCAGAGTCATCAGAGAACTTCTGCAGATGCATGACCCAGAGTTGTCCTGGAAGTCAGTGGTGTACAAGGTGAACAGGAAGGGAGACAGAACAGTTCCCTGTGGGGCTCCAGTATCACTGACCACCCCATCAGACAGCACACGGCCCAGTGGGACAAACTGTGGTCTGCTGTGAGGTAGTCAGTGATCCAGGAGACGGTGGACGCGTTCACCCCCACCACCCGCAGCTTCTCACTCAGCAGCACTGGTTGGATGGTGTTGAATGCACTGAAGTCAAAGAAAGTGATTCTCACAGAGCCACCGGTCCATCCAGGTGAGACTGAGTTCGTTGCAGCAGGTAGATGATGGCGTCGTCCTCTCCCACATGAGGCTGGTATGTAAACTGCAGAGGGTCCAGTGAGGATCTCACCTGCGGACGGAGGTGGGCCAAGACCAGCCTCTCCAGCACCTTCATCACATGAGATGTGAGGGCAACTAAAGAACACAGTAGTCATCACTGTAGCCTGTTACCTCTCTAACAAACTGCATTGAGTATTTATACACAGTCTGTGGTATTTATACACAGTCTGTGGTATTTATACTGTGTTCTGTGTCCTGTTAATAAGCGTAGGACCGATTTCTACCGGCAGAATGCGTTTGTCATATTTATGAACTATTTGCCTCTGTATTTATATAAATTCAGATTGTGATGTCGATATTAAATAACTCTGAATATGATTATTGTTTCTCTTAAATGATAAAACTCAAACACTCAGGAATGATCCGCCTCACGTGACTGAATGAAATGATGATCAATGATGTAAAAAGCTCTCTGACTTTAATCATATTCATAATAAAGTTATTGAGGGAAACATCAGATCATGAAAACACAAATCTTTCTAATAAATGTAGAAAGTTGTTTGTGGTCCTTTTGTTGTTCCGACTACAATGAACATTTATTTAAACCAGATGTTGAATCATAAATATAAAGCTAGAGTTTAATCTGTGATCCGTCTTCACTGTTTACATGTTGAACAAAATCTCATCAGTCCGATCGGCTGCACCGTCCAATCACATGACAGATGAACAATGAGGGGGCGTGTCTTCTGTTAAAACACTTCCTGGTGTCAAGAAGAGTTGAGCCCAACAGAGCTGCCTCGAAAACATGCATACACGATCAGGGGAAGGTCAGGATATAAAAAGCATATACTCAGAAATCAATAGTTAAAGTGTAATCGAAAGATAAAGTGTATGATCGTTACATAACAAATGTTTAATACATAGAGTGATTTAACAAATGTAAACCTGATAATAATAATAAGTGTATCTGAGTATAGTGCAGTCTGAGTGTAGAAAGTACGGAGAAAGAGGAAGTAAGCAGGGTGTTTGCTTCAAGGGATGGGGAAATAATGATGGTTGAGAAGAAAAGACACAAAGCACAATAATGATGAAGGATGAGATCAATAATCATTTTATAAGCAAATGTGTACTAAGTAGAGTGATTTAACAATTGTAATAAGTGTTTAACAAATGTCCTGTGTAACCGGAGCTGCGATAAAAGTGTTTTGTCAGGATGACTTGGCAGAAAATAGGAAAAGACTGTCGCAAGAGATGAGTCATAGAGGCATGATACAGGATGAAGCCTGGACATGTCCGGACATGTTCGAACCCAACACCCTTTCCAGAGGGTGGGGGGATGAGATCATGTATTGAACAGGAGGGGGCTGACAGCCCAAATGATGGATAAAAGAAGTGACTTGCAAACGGCAAAGGGGGAATTCACGATGGGACGCCGACCGAGCCATCCATGGAGAAACACTGGACCTCGTTCGACAGCCGCGTCCGAGGACTTCGTCTCTGTTCACGGAAAGAAGACCGCCATTCGTGGACAAAAATTGAAAGACGGAGAATCACCTCTCCCCCTGCTCGCCTTTACCAACTGGACAACGGAGAAGACGCAGCAGCCCTAGAAAGACTTTGTACTGAGTTTTGTGGACTGTTGGCCGAACTTCGCTGCGAGAGCAGGAGGACCGAGGGTCCGGCCGGACCTTCGCTCCTAACAACTCCAAAATAACCTTTTCATCGCACCATTGAACATCCAGCTCCAACCGAGCCGTCTCGGCAACTAAAACTAATGAGTATAACCTGAGAAGAAAATTAACGTAACGAATCAAGTGTAGTGACATTTTATGTGAGCTGTAGCTTTAACCCTTGCAAACTAACTAAAATATAACCTGCAATAAATATCTAATCTGCATTTAAAGTAAATTTCTCAAGTGCATTCATTTGCTCAAGTAGTAAAAAGTTCCTCGTGGCAGTAAAAAGTTAAAGCCATTGTATGTCTAACAACTGAGTTCTGAAAGGTTATCCTAGAGACCGAATCCACTTAACAACCCCTTACGGTTTTAGCAAGAAGTAATCCTAGCCGTTAAAACCTAACCTGGCATTTACCAAGAGCACGGATCCATAAGAGGGAAGCTGCCATAACCGACGCGACTGGTAGGAGCGCCCGGGGTCAGGGTGGCCCCTCGACCGAGTGCACTCAGACCGGAGGAAGCAGGGTAGACGTCGGGAGTAACAGCAGTTAGAAGAGCCAGGCGAGTTCCCTCGCAAGAACACCAGCTCGACAATCTTTTAATAGAGAGCTGAGTCAGTAAGTAGCCCCGTATCGGGCCAGAAGTACCCCAGGATCTAACACGTGGCGCCCATAACGTGGGGCTCGACGGAAAAGGAGTACGTTGAGTCCAAAAGAAGAACCCCGGCAGCCAAGAGAGGCTGTCGTTCGTGTACGAAAAGACCTGAGGTGAGGCGTTGGGTAGAAAGTAAAGCTGCCCAAGCCACGAAGAAGTCCGATGGCGAGACATCCACGCATCGAAGCTGTGTGTGGTATTTACAAGCCAGCACAGGAGAAGCCGCAGGCGACGGGGAGCATCGACCAGACTCGCCCGACCTGTAGAGGGGCCAGAGCCTGATCCCATCCCTTCCTCAACGCGCGACGAGAGGCTTTGGGAGGAAGGCGACTCGAGACAACAAAGACAAAGACAAAGTCTATGATGCAAGTGCAGCAGAACGGACCAGATGTTCCAGGGACCGGCCGGCAGACGGAGGCGACCCAGCGGGACGAGCCAGTGGCCCTGATGAAGGAATCACCACCGGACGGCAGCGAGGACCCGATGGCGACGGAGGCAGCCCGCAGACGGCGACGACTCAGCAGGACGTGCCAGCGACATCGACCCAGGACCCGGCAGCAGACGGCAGCGAGGACCAGGAGGAGGACGGCGCTGGAGCACGCAGAGCGGCATCGGGAGGGCCGACGCTGGATAAAGACGACAGAGGCAACGTCCAACATCAGGTCATCCTGTACGGAAGAGGATGGACCACCTGGGACGCTGCCATCCAACAACACCTAACCAACCTACATCAAGAAGAAAGTAGGGCGTCGGTTAAAGGAGAAGTAGAACAGCAGTGCAAAGAGAAGGGTGAAAAGAGCTAGAGTCATAACTGATAGTTATTACTGTGCTCAGGCCCTTAACGAAGACCTGTCCATATGGGAGGAAAATGGGTTTGAGAGCGCTAAAAGTAAAAAAGTGGCTCATCAAGACCTATGGAGAAGAATAGCCGAATTACGGCTAAGCATGGAGCTCGAAGTGGTGCACCAGAAGGCCCACACGCGAGAAGAAATTCACTGGCAAGGAAACGAAGAAGTGGATCGTTTCGTCCAGATGACACAAATTGTCTTTGTTGGGATCGAGAAGTGGGAAGAATTGCCCAAAGGAAGGGTAGTCCCAGAAGAGAGCGTGGAGGAGGTGGTGCAGGCAGTGCATGGCACACTAGGATATGCAGGCACCGTTCCAACGCAAAGGGAACTGGAAAAGCAGCGACTCTGGATTCCTGAAAAAGAAGTCCGCAGAATCCTAAAAAAAAAAACTGTGAGTTGTGTGGTCGATACAACGCAGGAAGGAGAGGACAAAGGGAGGGGAGGACTCACCATTAAGAAAAGAGGAATCCAAGGAGTAGGGCAGCTGAAGCCAGTTCCGCATTAGGAGAAAACCAGGAACTCAAGAATGGCCACCAACATACAAGATTTACCACCCTACGTCAGAGTGGCCAATGTCAAAGGGGTGGTTACCAAGAGAAGGAGCACTACGGGGCTCTGGGCAGGAAGAGCCCTGAGGAAGTTGGGTTATGCAAGAAGTGATTTCTCTCCGGAGAAAAAAGAAGTGTTGCAATGGAGAGAAATTAAGAATGACTGTGTGGTCTGCCTGCTGCCGACCACCCTAGCCGTTGCATGGCAGGGACCCGGAGACCAGAAACCACTCCGGGTCACAGGAAAAAGAAAAGAGTTTAACCGCATGCGCCATAAACCGGTGAAGGTTATGGATGCATGCATATGCGGTACATGCCGTATGGAGAATTAACAAGGTTAACCTTCATCACCTAGTGGTGATCGACAGCTGGGAGCAGGCATCAGGACCGTCTTCACCAGAGGACGACGTGCTCGTCATCACTGACCTGGCCGACGAAACCTTCCTGTGAGATTCCTACTAGCTAAGGCGAGGCAGCCTGTGACCTCAAGAAGGGGATGTCAAGAAGAGTTGAGCCCAACAGAGCTGCCTCGAAAACATGCATACACGATCAGGGGAAGGTCAGGATATAAAAAGCATATACTCAGAAATCAATAGTTAAAGTGTAATCGAAAGATAAAGTGTATGATCGTTACATAACAAATGTTTAATACATAGAGTGATTTAACAAATGTAAACCTGATAATAATAATAAGTGTATCTGAGTATAGTGCAGTCTGAGTGTAGAAAGTACGGAGAAAGAGGAAGTAAGCAGGGTGTTTGCTTCAAGGGATGGGGAAATAATGATGGTTGAGAAGAAAAGACACAAAGCACAATAATGATGAAGGATGAGATCAATAATCATTTTATAAGCAAATGTGTACTAAGTAGAGTGATTTAACAATTGTAATAAGTGTTTAACAAATGTCCTGTGTAACCGGAGCTGCGATAAAAGTGTTTTGTCAGGATGACTTGGCAGAAAATAGGAAAAGACTGTCGCAAGAGATGAGTCATAGAGGCATGATACAGGATGAAGCCTGGACATGTCCGGACATGTTCGAACCCAACACCCTTTCCAGAGGGTGGGGGGATGAGATCATGTATTGAACAGGAGGGGGCTGACAGCCCAAATGATGGATAAAAGAAGTGACTTGCAAACGGCAAAGGGGGAATTCACGATGGGACGCCGACCGAGCCATCCATGGAGAAACACTGGACCTCGTTCGACAGCCGCGTCCGAGGACTTCGTCTCTGTTCACGGAAAGAAGACCGCCATTCGTGGACAAAAATTGAAAGACGGAGAATCACCTCTCCCCCTGCTCGCCTTTACCAACTGGACAACGGAGAAGACGCAGCAGCCCTAGAAAGACTTTGTACTGAGTTTTGTGGACTGTTGGCCGAACTTCGCTGCGAGAGCAGGAGGACCGAGGGTCCGGCCGGACCTTCGCTCCTAACAACTCCAAAATAACCTTTTCATCGCACCATTGAACATCCAGCTCCAACCGAGCCGTCTCGGCAACTAAAACTAATGAGTATAACCTGAGAAGAAAATTAACGTAACGAATCAAGTGTAGTGACATTTTATGTGAGCTGTAGCTTTAACCCTTGCAAACTAACTAAAATATAACCTGCAATAAATATCTAATCTGCATTTAAAGTAAATTTCTCAAGTGCATTCATTTGCTCAAGTAGTAAAAAGTTCCTCGTGGCAGTAAAAAGTTAAAGCCATTGTATGTCTAACAACTGAGTTCTGAAAGGTTATCCTAGAGACCGAATCCACTTAACAACCCCTTACGGTTTTAGCAAGAAGTAATCCTAGCCGTTAAAACCTAACCTGGCATTTACCAAGAGCACGGATCCATAAGAGGGAAGCTGCCATAACCGACGCGACTGGTAGGAGCGCCCGGGGTCAGGGTGGCCCCTCGACCGAGTGCACTCAGACCGGAGGAAGCAGGGTAGACGTCGGGAGTAACGGCAGTTAGAAGAGCCAGGCGAGTTCCCTCGCAAGAACACCAGCTCGACAATCTTTTAATAGAGAGCTGAGTCAGTAAGTAGCCCCGTATCGGGCCAGAAGTACCCCAGGATCTAACACTGGGTACATCCCAAGTCTCTTATCTGTCATTTCCTCGATCCTCGCTTGAACCGGAAGTTGTTCTGCGCCGCCATATTGACGGCCGTCTTTCATCTCTTATTTCTGCTCTGAGGAGAGAGGAGAGAGGAGAGAGGAGGGATCTCTGAGGAGACATGAGCGAGGACGCACGCGAAGAGACTTCCAGGAAGTGTTTTAACAGAAGACACGCCCCCTCATTGTTCATCAGTCATGTGATATTCATATTGGAGACTACGCAGACTCCCTCAGAGACCAGCAACACTGCACTTTGGTTGGAATGTACAAAATACAAACCAGTTTTATTTGGTTTGTACGATAAAAACATTAAAGGTTACACAAACAGATGATGTGAAAAGTAAATAAAATAAAAGATAAAATGTCAAAAAGCTCAAAGGTTCAGATCAGCAATAAGCCTCGTCACACATCACACATGAACACATGAATGAAGATCAGTGAAACATGATCATCATTAAATGAACACATGATCAGTAAGAATACAAACCAAAGAATGAAAAGTTACATCGTGACACATTCTGCATTATAATATATCTTCATTGAATAAACAGCTGAGCTGGTTCTTGATCAGTAGTTTGGTTCAAACTTCTTTTGTCTCTTTTGATTTGTTTCTATGAGTTTCATCAAACTAGCACACAGTCAGTGATGAATGAAGTCAAAGTGAACAATACCACGTGAAGAACCAAGCTGCATTCAACTGATCCTTCATGTGAGACAGTGTTCTGGTGGATTTGGACGTTTCTGCTTTGACGTGATGTTTATGTGCTTTATTATCTAGAATCGTCCAAAACTTTGATTTCTTTTGATCTCAACGTCACTTCTCAGAGTTTGTTCATTTGTTACACGATGATCAAAGAAGATGAATTTAGTTTGTTCAAATCAAAACAACTCTTCACAACTTGTGCTTCTTGTTCCACAGATGCTGCATTTGATCCAGAAAGACTCTTGTTTGACATTCGGAGGTTTTTCTGAACGCAAACAAATGTTTCGAGACAACAAAGTTCAGTTTTCTACACAAAGTCAAAGATGTTTCACAGCTTCTCTCAGACAACACATCATTCCAGGTCATTACATGGACCTCGCTCAGCTCTTTCACACATCCATCTGCAACACCACAAGTCCCAGAGAGCTCTCAACCCCCCAGAGTCCAGACCAGCTCAGGTACCCCTCACCTGCTCCAACTGCATCTACAACCACTGAGAGATCAGGTTGGTACCAACTCACACCAGCTGTGTGTGATCCTGTACACACTGAAACATCTGGTCAGCAGAGAGAAGGTTCCTCTGCAGGAGGAGACTCTCCCTCCTCCAGAGAACACAGAGTCACTGAGGGACCAGAACTGGACCAGAACCCAAAGCCAAAGCCAAACCCGAAGCCAGGATAAAGAGGTTCAGTGAATGTGGTGTTGAAGGTGTGGAGGTGGATCAGTGTGTCAGAGGAGACTCTGTAGAAGGACAGAGAGCCAGCAGGACAGTCCACATACACTGCTACTCTACCAGAGGAGGAGGAGGAGGAGGAGGAGGTGATGGGTGTTCTTGTCTTATTGTGATAGACAGAGTAACGACCACAATCACACAACAGACTCCAGGACTGATCATTCTCTCCAAACACACAGTCATCACGCTCTCCTTTCCTGCTGATTCCTCTGTAACTCACTGATATATGAACTCCTTCTCTCCACTCGACCTCCCAGTAACAGCGACCAGTCAGACCAGTTCTACACAGCAGCTGAGGATAGAAGTCAAACCTGTCTGGATGATCAGGATATGACTGAACCTCTCTCACATATGTCACCTTCCTGTTGTTGTCAGACAGTTTGAGTTCTCTGTTCACTGTGTTTGTGTCGAGTGTGAGTTCACAGGAATCTGATGGAGAGAACAAGACACAACACAGCTGCAGTTATTAATCGATCATGTGTTTGATGATGACATCAGAGATGTGAATGAGTGATGTCACAGTTTGAAGATGCTTTGTTTCCATGAATCAAACTCAAAGCACACTTACACTTCCTCAGACCTGGTCTGGACCATCGGACTCCAGCAGGCTCCACCCTGAAAGGAGGAGGGGGGTCAGAGCAGCATGGAGACATGGACATTACATCGCTCTCACACACAGAGCTTTGTTATTCATCTTCACATGAGCACTTATTGTTCATCAGCTCATACTCTGTGACTTCACTGGAGCTTCTTCTGATTGCAGAAAATATTACAGTTCAAGTCCGTCTGCAGCCACAGAGCACTGCCTGTGTCCCCCTAGAACTCTGGTCCAGTCCTCAATAAACCTCTTTGGGCTCTGACACACCACGTCCACAACCAGCTGCTGGTTCTTCACTGAGCGTCTGTGGCCGACTGTCACCTGTACTTTCAACAAGTCGACTCTTCTCAGCCAGGGAACTGGCTCTCAGTGCAAAACAAACCAAACCAGGTAAAGCTGAACTCCTTCAGAACAGCAAAACATTCCTGTTGTGATGATTCATCGAGACGCTTTAAACAGATTGTTTCTGTCTGTTTGTCTTTTCACAATAATGTCTGGACTAAAGGGCAACACACACGAGCATCAGAACATCAACTGTTGTTTGATATGAGCCCACAAACCTGCAGCGTGACGACGTTGACTCATGTCAACCCACCATGATGCCGTCAGCGTGTCAGGATGCACCACTGTCCTCTTTACTAACGTTCAACCAAGACACCGCTCCAGAACAACAACAGTTTCATCACCTTCCCTCCCTGTTGGGCTCATCCTGGCTACTGTTCCCTGATACTTCTGTCTGTGTTGATGGTCTGATGTGGGACACAAACAGTCTGATGAGTCTCTGGTAGTTTGAGGTCAGCTTGGTGTATCAGGGTCATATTAACCAGGCTGACAGTGTGACAGAGAACAAGTCTCCAGCTCGACCTCCTCCATCAGACTGAGTGTCTGTGGCTGCAGCAGGCCTCTTCATACCTGAGAGTTTCCAGTCTCCAGTGAGGATCCTTCTGTCCATCAGACAGCATCTTCACTCCTGAGTCTCCTGGATGATTGTAGCTCAGGTCCAGCTCTCTCAGATGGGAGGGGTTGGAGCTCAGAGCTGAGACCAGAGAAGCACAGCCTTCCTCTGTGATCAGACAGCCTGACAGGCTGCAAACACACAAAACAACACACATGTCACATGATCTGAGGGAACTGTGAGGGCTGGAAGGTTTATGTTTATGACTGTCATCACCAATCTGTTTGTGTGTAAACTTTAAACTCAGTACTGAGTCCAAGAAAAGTAATTCACAGGATCACCTGAGAGTCTCCAGTGTACAATGTGGACTCTTTAGTCCTCCAGACAGCATCTTCACTCCTGAATCCTGCAGGTCGTTGTTACTCAGGTCCATCTCTCTCAGACTAGAGGACTGGGAGCTGAGAACTGAGGACAGAGCTTCACAGCTTCTCTCTGAGAGGTTACAGCCACTCAGTCTGAAGAGACAATGATGAAGAAGAAATAAACAATAAGTAGAAAAGATAGCAGCGTATTTAAGTTATGATCTATGAATCTAACTCTCTGTACTTACAGAGCTTTGTTGGAGGCTTTGACCACTGGCAGCAGCCTCAGAAGAGCCTCCTCTGAAGCAGAGTATTTCTTCAGGTCAAACACGTCCAGATCTTCTTCTGATGACAGTAAGATGAAGACCAGAGCTGACCACTGAGCAGGAGACAGTTCATCTGTGGAGAGACGTCCTGAACTCAGGGACTGTTGGATCTCCTTCACGAGAGAACCATCATTCAGTTCATTCAGACAGTGGAACAGATTGATGCTTTTCTCTGGAGACACATCCTCACTGATCTTCTTCTTGATGTACTGGACTGTTTCCTGATTGGTCTGTGAGCTACTTCCTGTCTGTGTCAGCAGACCTCGTAGGAGACTCTGATTGGTCTCCAGAGAAAGACCCAGAAGGAAGCGGAGGAACAAGTCCAGGTGTCCATTTGGACTCTGTAAGGCCTTGTCCACAGCACTCTGGTAGAGACGTGTTGGTTCAGGTTTGCCTCTAGAGACTTTAGACCTCCGGGAGGTTGTTGGTTCTTCTGACAGCAGATTGACTCCAGAGTTGATGAAGGTCAGATGGACATGAAGAGCAGCCAGAAACTCCTGAACACTCAGATGGACGAAGCAGAAGACCTTGTCCTGGTACAGTCCTCTCTCCTCTCTAAAGACCTGTGTGAACACTCCTGAGTACACTGAGGCTGCTCTGGTGTCGATGCCACACTCTGTCAGGTCGGATTCATAGAAGATCAGGTTGCCTTTCTGCAGCTGATCAAAAGCCAGTTTCCCCAGAGACTCAGTCATCTTCCTGCTCTCTGGACTCCAGTGTGGATCTGTCTCAGCTCCTCCATCATACTTGACCATCTTCAGTTTGGACTGAACCACCAGGAAGTGGATGTACATCTCAGTCAGGGTCTTGGGCAGCTCTCCTCCCTCTCTGGTCTTCAACACCTCCTCCAGAACTGTAGCAGTGATCCAGCAGAAGACTGGGATGTGGCACATGATGTGGAGGCTTCGTGAGGTCTTGATGTGGGAGATGATCCTGCTGGCCTGCTCCTTATCTCTGAATCTCTTCCTGAAGTACTCCTCCTTCTGTGGGTCAGTGAACCCTCTGACCTCTGTCACCATGCCAACACACTCAGGAGGGATCTGATTGGCTGCTGCAGGTCGTGTGGTGATCCAGAGGCGAGCAGAAGGAAGCAGTTTCCCCCTGAAGAGGTTTGTCAGCAGCACATCCACTGAGGTGGACTCTGTAACATCAGTCAGGACCTCATTGTTGGTGAAGTCCAGAGGAAGTCGACACTCATCCAGACCGTCAAAGATGAACAGAACCAGGAACTCTTCAAACCTGCAGATTCCTGCTGCTTTGGTTTCACTGAAGAAGTGATGAACAAGTTGCACCAAGCTGAACTGTTTCTCTTTCAGCACATTCAGCTCTCTGAAGGTGAATGGAAATGTGAACAGTATGTCCTGGTGGTCTTTGTCTTCAGCCCAGTCCAGAGTGAACTTCTGTGTTAAGACTGTTTTCCCAATGCCAGCCACTCCCTTTGTCATCACTGTTCTGATTGGTTCCTCTCCTCCAGGTGAGGCTTTAAAGAGGTCTTCTTGTCTGATGGTTGTTTCTGGTCTGTGTGGTTTCCTGGATGCTGTTTCAATCTGTCTGACCTCATGTTCATCATTGACCCCTGCAGTCCCTCCCTCTGTGATGTAGAGCTCTGTGTACATCTCATTCAGAAGGGTTGGGTTTCCTGCTTTAGCGATCCCCTCAAACACACTCTGGAACTTCTTCTTCAGGTTAGATTTGAGTTCACGCTGACAAACTGCAGCAGGAACTCCTGAATGACTTCCTGAATAAAAACAAAGAACATCAATGAATAAATTATTACACAAATATGTCAACATATCTGAATATATGTTGGTCCATCTCTTGAGACGTTAGTAAACGTCACATTTATCCAGCATGTTGAATCTTTAGAGAAATCCTCTTACTGCTCTGCAGACAGTCAGCCAGCTCCTCCTGCTTCATTCTCCTCAGGAAGTTCATTGTGATCTTCACAAACGCCTCTCTGCTGCTCCTCCTCTGCTCTTCATCCTCACCGTCCAGCACCTCCTCATCCTCCCTCTGACTCTCTAAGCATTCTGGGTAATCTGAACTCAGTCCCTTCTGGATCTTCTTCAGCTCGTTCTTCACAAAAGTGACGATGTTCTCCTCCAGCAGCTGGAACAGAACATTCTATGAATGACACAAACTAAAAGCATGGAAGCAAACATCAGATCCATGTTGGACAGACTGACGATCCACTGGTCTACAGAGTGCAGCATGGAGATGATTGTGAACACAAGAGATGTAACAGTAGTTGTACATGTACAGACCATGAATATGGAGTCCAGGTGTGTTTGATGCTGCTGGGCAGACGGACCTCTGGGAACCTCTGAGCTCTCCTGGTCCTCTCTGTGGAGGAATCATGAAGAATCAGCTCACGTTGTGTTTGTACCATTAACACAAATACAACAATCAGTTAAAGATGTTGTGTCCTGTTAAGATTGATCATAATGAAAACAGATGCTGAACAGATTGTTATCTCTGCTTTTATTGGACAGTAAGAGTTATTTCATTGGCAGCATGGTCGTGTCAAAAACTATATCGTAGGTCAAATTCATACCGGTTTACTTTATATACCTTCTATACCTTCCACCTCTAGATACAACTACAACTAGAAACAACTAGAATCACATGTGATGTGATACTTTTTCATATTTGGTGTGGTTTCTACTCTACCATTGTGTTGTTGGTCAGATGTACCAAGACTTAATACTGTTGATCTGCCACATCACTGAAACAAAGGGTCTGTGTTTGGTTTTGTCCACAGCACCATTGGGGAGACTTCCTCCTCCGAGTCTTTCTAGTCTCCAGACCTCTGCAACTAGAGTTAGGATTATATCCAGAATGCTACTTCCTGTCTGATGTAAAACCTACAACAAGTCGTCACAGATATTGTGTCATGTCATGATCATAATGAGAAATGAGATCATAATGACAGATCAAAGACAATAACTGATAGTAGGGCTGCAACTAACGATTATCAATAATCGATTCATCTTGCAATCATTTTTTCGATTAATTGATGAATCGGATATTAATGGGTGAATAAAAGGCGGGTGAATAAAAACGTGTCTTTAGTCTTGCAAACTATACCAGCCCTGCTTTACTACTGTTATTAACGAGCTAACGCTAACTTGTCATGCTTGTCAAGCTGGATAACGAGTAAACAGCAGCACCAGAAGAGCTGCTGGAAGGACGTTAGGTTCCTCACTTCAAAACGGAACTAAAGTAGGATTCTGTAGTGACTAACCTTGCTGTTGAACTCCCTTCCTCCTCATCAAGGACTCCAACATGTTTACGTTTTAGGTGCTGAATCATCACGTGGTGCTCCCGTGCCATGCCATGTCGCTTTTGCATATCGGCATCATTATGTAGTTATTTCGGAGTCCCTTTTTGTCGGTTTATTGCCGTTAAATCACAGCCAAATCAGTTTATTTTGTGTTCCTACAGCTGTAGTAAACAGCAACGTGTGGCTTGCTAGACAGTGAATACATCTCGATGAAATCCACGGAGCTCCTCTGGACAATGTTATGAACCAGACATGACGGCGTTTAGTTTCCCGGGATATCTCTGACTTTCAGAACGCCTACTAAGCAGAAATAGAGGTTCTTTTTTCCATGGTTAATGGCGGACAGTTGAACGGCTTTCAGGGCGATAAGCCACGCCCCCTCTCCGGCGCGTCCAGTGCGAATGAACACAAATAGTCCCCGCGAGACCGGCGGCGCGAATGGCTCAACTCAACTTTGTTTTTTATACTAAAACATCTCCGCGACTTATTGAGTGGCATAATAATCGCGCGACACAACGAATCGATAATGAAACTCGTTGCCAACTCTTTTAATGATCGATTTTTATCGATTTTATCGATTCGTTGTTGCAGCCGACTGATAGACGACTGATAGACGACCAAAGTTGTATCTGTAACAGCTAGTCATCTGTTTCATCTGTTTTAAGAACTTACTCTGGGTCATAAGAACGGCGTCCATCTTTGAAGTTAATCCCACGACCAAAAGACTGATCACACTTCATGGACACACAGCTGGGTTCAGGAGACTTTCCACGCTGCTGCTGTGGACTGATAGAAACACTGACATTACATCATCATCATCATTCAGTCATGAAGATCAGCTCACATTGTGTCCGTCCACACAGAGACCAACACAAGGTAAAGGTCCATGAAGTGATATGTGGATGTGGATCAGATGAGTCCCTGTAGTGGTAAAGGTGTACTAGTCCTGCTGATCCCTCTGAGAATCAACAGCTCAGTCTTTCAGCTCACCTTTGATCAACAGAGTGGCGTCCATCTTTGAAGTCAATCAGATGACCAAAAGACTGATCACTCTTCATGGACACACAGCTGGGTTCAGGTCCAGGTTCAGGTTGAGGTCCAGGTCCAGGTTCAGGTCCAGGGCAGTGTGGTCCCTGATGGGTCCTGGTCACATGTGTAGAAACAGAGTCAGTGAATGAAAGACTTTGAGTCATGGACAGGTAGAGATGGTCATCTCACCTCTGAGCTTTGGTGTGGCTGGTTTTAGAGGGAGGGACTCCCTCCTCTCCGTCCTCACACTGATTCATAGCAGAGTCCACACCTTCACACAAACACAACAACATTATTTCTCTTCATCATGACAAACACACACAGCTCATTCACCTCAACACTAAAGACACTCATGGGACAGTTTCCATGCTGTTGTCCCTCTGAGCTGCAGAGTCCTCTCTAAGAGATGACGTTCACAACGCTCTTTAGTCTGTTGGCTTGTTGGAAGACCAGAGGAAGACTCTTCATCTGGCTTTTTATTGGCCTCTTTGGGGATGACGTCACTTTTCACTTCTATTTGACTGACTTTGAAAAGCTCTTCAACGTTTGAAATGTTCTTCTGTTTCCACTTCCATTCTCTCTGCTGCTCAGCTCCTCTTTCACTCAGAAAAGTCTGAAGAGAAAAGTTAAATTGAAAACGTGTCTCAGACACTTGAGTTAAGAAAAGGTCGACTACAACCTGCTGATTAATGTGCACACTTTGAAAAATAAATCTTTATAAAATGTTAAAAAGTCTGTCAGCAGATGTTCTCATTAAAATACAGAACAATAAAATATATTCTACTGCAATAAAATACAATTAAATACAGATATTAGCTGTAAATACTCTGTAACATTACAACAAAACTCTAGTACAAGTACATTTAGTTATTATTAGAAAACATGTGAAAGGTTTTAGAGAATACTGAATATTTAATTTAACTATTTTATAGAATTATTCATTTTATCTCCAACATCTGTTAAAGTTCAGATTTCTGTAATAAATCAAACTTCACTTTTCCTTCTTTTAAACCCTGTTAACGTGTCAAAATACGTCATTTTAAACGCTCGTCCTATAAGTTTACAGTGTTTCACAAGTTAAATATTGTTCATCAACCTCCAACAAATGGAGCTGAGCTGTTCCTCCTCATGATCTCCCTTCAGAGTCCAGAAGTCAGTCAGACACAGCAGAGTCACATGACATGTAGCTGTCCTCATAGAGAACACTGTGGGCACTGTGGGAACATGTGGAAGCTTTCACTTGACGGATTGTTCACTTCACCGTTTGATCAGTTAGTAAAAGGTCGACGACAACCTGGTGATCAACGAGAGAAAAAGTGAACACTGAAGGAAACAAACACATTCAAACACGATCAAACACGATCAAACACGATCAAACACAATCAAACACGATCAAACATGGAGTAAATGTGTTGAGAAGCAGAAGAAGAAATGAAGATGAAGCTTTGTGGCCTTAAAGGACTGAAAGCAGCAGGTGAGACAAACAGAGTCTCTCAGGTGTGTTTCAGTGCAGCAACAAAGGCCCAGGTGAGCTCTCTGGTCACTGCTGGGTCCTAGTGCTCCACACAGTAACAGTCCTGACAGACCCCAGATCAGCCTGAACTCCTCTTCTTCATCACAGCATCATCATTCAAAGCAACACTTCATCTGGACTTCAACATCCAAACTAACAGCAGCTTCTCTCTTCCTGCTCACACAGGCGGCCATCTTGTTTCCCAGCTGACGTTTGTGTTTGAAAGCAGCTTTAAACAATCACACGTTCACAACAATCAATGACGTCATTCCAACCAATCGCAGCTCCACTTACTGAACTTTCAGCATGAACTTCATCCGTGTGCAGCTCTCTTCTGTCCTCAGCAGGTCTGTGTAGAGAAGGAGCTTCGTGCTTCACGTCAACTTCAACTTCCATCAGACGAAGTGAAGTGACGCAGCTTGTTGTGCTTCAGCAGAGAGAGGGTGCGTCCTCACGTCACCATCTCAGTATGCAGTCTGACTGGTTGGACTGAGTCTCAGGCTGAGCTGCGTTCACAGGATCAAATGTCACTGTGAACACAAACAACAGACTGGATTGTGTTGTTTAGACCAGATAGTAGGACCACTAGTGGTGCAACATGGACAGGTGCTGCTCTGAACCCTGTTGAAGTGTCCACTCCCAAAGGGCACACTGGGTGTTTTCTCTATGAGTGGATGAGAGAGTAAAGGTGATGATCTGTCCACATCAGAACAGACACTGCTGCCCTGTGCAGGGCCGGGGATCTGACCACCTCCTGTCTGTTGAGGTTCACCTCCACAGTGGTGTTGTCCCACCTCAACAGGACGGGCTTCCCCCTCAGCTGTGGAGTGAAATGGTTCAGCAGCTTCTGCACAGCAACAAGCTGCAGCAGGTTGATGTGACGGGAGGAGTCCGGCCACGTGCCTCCTACTCCCACTCGTCCGTGAAAACCTGGAGGTGATGGAGGACTCACACCAGTCTTACACTCCAACCACAATACAACAAAACATCAACAAGGATTTAAGTTAAAGCTCATCAAAGGCCACATTAAAGGACAGGTCTTCAGTTTATTTTGAAAACTTCAAAGGGAGTTTTCTGCTCTAAGATCCAAGGGGAGAGAGTTCCACAGTTTAGGGCCATAACAACAGAAAGAACCTCACTAGAACTATTGTGGGAGTTCAGGACCTTCTGAAAGAACGGCAGTGGAAGATCTCAGAGTTCTTGTTGGGACGTAAAATGAAAGGCAGTCTCTGTTAAATGAAGGTGTTTGATCATGTGAGTCTTTGTAGATAAGTACAAGGACTTTGAAATCGACTGTCAGAGACACAGGGGAGCAGTGTAGTGATGCGAGCAGAGAGACCTACCGATCCCTCAAGTCCACTCATTCAAATGTCACGATCAACAGCATCAAATGCAGCGCTCAGGTCTAATGACAAGAGGACAGACACATTGTGTGAATCAGAAGAAACTCTCACGTCATTTACCACCTTAAATAAAGCGGTTCAGTGCTTTGGTTGGTCCGATAGCCAGACTGGAGTTTATCTAATATATCATAAGTATTCAGACCATCATGTAGCTGCTCAAATACAATCTCCTGATGAAGTGTACTCTGAGGAGGATGTGAGATCGGCCTGTAGTTATCAAGGTCACTGATGTCCCGACCTGATGTCAGTGCATCCTATAAACAGCTCATCATCACCAACATGTCCACCGGTCATCAGAACCAACGTTGGGCTTTAACACTGCAGTCAGTAGAGACACGGAGTACAAATGACTCAAAGCATGAAAGGCATGTTTATGCAACATGACATGTTCATGTCATTCACACGTCATCTGATGAGAACAGGCTTCTGAAGCAGAGGCTTCATCAAAGCTGCAGAGACACGTTGATTCTTCTTCTTGTGTTGTGAGAGCGGCTCAGGAAGCTGGAAGCTTTCATTGAAATAACTGGAACACACCAAAGTGTCAGAGTGCTGCTCTCACTGCTTTCATCGTGTTGGACGCTGATGGACAGTTATGGTATTTTATTTTCATTTCTACAGTATTTTATTTATTTTAATTTGTTGTATCAAATTAATCTTTATTGGTCCATAGAACACAGGTTCATAACAAACAGGTTCCAACCCAAAAATGTGAAGAAATAATCACACTCATCCCAAATACAGAAACTTCTATTCTGACAGATATTTGCCACAAATTGTGTTTCAGAGATAGATGTCAGATTAACTTTTACAGAGAAGGAGACTCTTTCCTGTATGATATGAATTCTTCTTCACACCATCATACCGGTAGCGAAACAACTGTCTTCCACAGGAAGCTAAATGTATTGTTCACACCTGGAAGTGCTGTGGGCGGAGCTAGTTCTCTAATATGTATTGA
Organism: Melanostigma gelatinosum; assembly: GCF_949748355.1. NCBI lineage: Eukaryota > Metazoa > Chordata > Actinopteri > Perciformes > Zoarcidae > Melanostigma > Melanostigma gelatinosum. The sequence continues at coordinate 1,925,695 of NC_136639.1, forward strand.
GAGGGAACTCTAGTCATGGTCATAACTTCATACCACAACTATTAACAATCCACAACTAACGCTCTTTAACAGAGACCAACACCACAGCACACAACAGTCTGTGACACATAAACAATTTGTAACACTAATAATTGTACATTTACAAAATTTCCCCACCGAACTGCATGCTGGGTACAGCTCACTCGCAAGCCTGCTAGCACAACAGTCTGCGAACAGCTGGGAGAGGCTCCGTCCTCCAGTAACGTTACATTAAAGAACAGAACAGAGCGATGCAGGAGGAAGGAAACAGGAAGAGACGGAAGACACGCCACACAAACAGCTGTTCACCGCTCGTCACCATCCTGCAGACCAGTGATTCTCAACTGGTGGTTCGTCGCGGACCCGTTTTCAGTGGGTCGCGGGGCTTTGCTTTATGCAGCGGAGTTATTCACGCTCCTTTCCAACATTTACGGCACTTGTTCAGCGGTGCAGGAAAAACACCGACCAATGCGTTGTAAATCACGTCACGTGATGCAGTTTAACCAATAAAAGAAGGGTATTCTGATACGTTTCCTGACGCCAGTGAGATACACCCACACCGTGACACAGGGGGGAGAGACAAGGAAAGACTTTACACAGCAGAGCTCTCATACTGTTAGATAAAAAAAAGTGAATTATCTGTATGATCCTTTCAAAGAAGCAAACTGCTATAAACACCACAGTCTTTCACTGAACACCTCAGATCTGTTCTGAGAATTGACACAACCAAACTGACACCAAACATTGATGCAGTGACAAAAAAAGGTGCCCAACAACACTGTTCCCACTGAAATTAAATGTAAGTTTTCTTTACTTTTTAGGTCATGAATTGTACTTGTAATTTATATCAGTTCACACAAACACTCTCCATTCATCTGCTACTGGCCCGGCCCGTCTGTCACATTTTAAAACTCAGCCGAGCCAAAAGGTTTGCTCAGCCCTGATCAAGACTCACTACAATCTTCAGGAGTCTCATTCTCCTCTGTGCCAAATGTCTCAATGCGTCTCAAAGTCCAGGAGCCAATCAGGCCATACATGCTTTTGCCATCCAATCAGATGGCTGCGTTTGTCTCAAATGTCTCAAAGCCGACATCCAATCAGATGGCTGCGTTCTGTCTAATCCTAAATCTGGAGCCGCCATGTTGGATCCTCGCTACGTTGAGACGTAAACAAAACAGATATTACCAGTAAGTGCAATACTTTCAATTTTATTCAATTGTATTGATATAGCGCTTGCTAATTTGTGTTAGATATGAATGTACAACACAGTAGAACTCATATAAACGTCGGACATCGCTCACGCTTAGTTTACTGCCCTTATCTGAGTGATGGATGCTCACTAGACTGTAACATTACAGTCTGAGCTTTATAGTTCCTACGATGTGAAACTTCAATATTAATACCTGAAGTTATAGCGTTAAACTCTTTGTCTGTGCTTTGTGTTAACCAGCTAACGTTGGTGCTGTTTGAACCGCTTTATCAGCTGTTGGCTGGACTCTAACGTCGCTAACACACCGCTGTATGCTGCTGTATGGACGTCAGCTAGCTAGACCACAGCGTTACACTCGTATTTACAGTTTAATCGTCACAGTGTGAAATACAGTTTTACTGCTGCTGCTGTTCCTTTTCAAGTAACAAGTCCCCGAATAACAATGCGCAGAGTGTTAGTGAACAGATATAAAGCAGTAATGCGTTCACGTGAACAAACATAAAACACGTATAAACACGTCTACGTGAGGGACAGTTGGGACCTCTGTACTCCTACAGTGGCCACCTCAAGCACGTCCTTAACCAGAAGAGCCAAAGAGTGCTTGGTCTTCAGGTGGTTAAGGACTTCACCAAGCCTGCTGAGTACACAGGTATGTGATGTGAAAACACTTTATTTCAACATCATAACTCAGAGTAAAAAGAGCAATTACTAAATGCACATGCGTTTGCTGTATGACAGGGGAGCTCATCGGGGTAGAGTACCTGTACCAGCAGACAGGCAGAGTGCTTGAGGACGTCAGCTTGGACCCTGACACTCCGGACGAGGCTGACGCTGCCATCGAGTCGCTCGAGGAGGATGATGAGGCTATCGTGGAAGATGTGGACCCCACCATCTTCGAGGCCGATACCCCATCCACCAGCACAGCAGCAGCCCGGTCAGGTGATCCAGCTGACGCATCGTCTGAGCCATCCGGTCCAGCCGCCCCTGACCAGGATGCCCCTCCTGAGGCCCCTGAGGTAAGTTCGCTACCGATACTGATGACGATGATGATAACAGTGACGATAGAATATTTCACAGCGCATCGCTCTGTGCTTACTGACTCGTTTCTCCTCCTCTTCCTTTCTTGTTTCTTCTCAGGAGAATATACAGGGTCCTGATGACCAGCCTGGGTATCAGCACGTCCTGAAGCTGGCCCAGGCCCTGGTGGAAGGAAGGAACCTTCAGGGGCTTACTGACAGTAGGGTAGACAGACTCATCCTGCTCTGGAATCGCTTGCCAGAGCAGGACAAACAGCGAGTTGTCTACCCTCCCAGATACCGGGAGAGGCAACCTAAGGGGCGGTTCAAGGCAGCGAAGGGGAAGAACACCTCCTGTCCTGGCAAGGAGAGTCTCCAACGGTACGATTTTTTTCAAATATGAATGTATCCTCTTGTAAATATCTGCTGTATATCAACCCACACTTTGCTCTCCATGACTGTTTCAGCTGCCTTCTCGGACCGAACTCCAGCCCTGCAAACTGGCCCAGCGCCAGTCGCCTGGTCGAGGCCGTTTGCAGCCGGCTCTGCCAGCTCCACCCAGTGGCTACGCGGGTCCGTGGGTTGACGAGGACTCGGTGGTCCCTCATCCTCACGGACTACGTGGCCATCAGAGAGGGAGTGCTGGCCAGCCTGAGGCTGATGGCTCAGACAGAGATCCAGCTATTTGAGCTGAATCAGAGGACCCTGACCCAGTGGTAAGTGTTCAACATGAAGCTTTAAAGTTTTGATGGGTTGTAATCTGAGATTTATCATTTGATGAAGAGCCTAAGAACAATCTGCGTTTGTCTCCCAGGTTCTCTTGGCGGCAGAAGGAAAGAGGGAGGGATGTGCTGCTGCAGGGAACTGGCGTCGTCCCTGTAGCAGCTATTGCCATCCTCCCTCTCCCTCCAGCTAAAGGGCTGTCCTCTGTTCAGGTGGGACAAGGACAGCCCTTCCCCTTCAATGTCCCCGATGAGCAGCCCGGCCCGTCCTCCATTGGCCTTCCCCCTCCTCCTCCTCCACCCGCAACGCTCCCGGGTGTCTTCCCCGCTCCTGTCCCTGCCGGTCACCCTCCTCTTCCTGGACCACCCATGCCCAGGTCCACGGCATATAGGAAGAGGAAGGCGGCCGAGGCTGCTGCAGCAGGGCAGGAGCCGCTGCCCAAACCCCGCCGGCCGACGACACAGTACACATGCACAAAGTGTGGCCAGCCGAAAACACTGGCTACAGGACACACTCGCTCTTTTGGTGTCGCGTACTGTGCGTCTGTCGGCAACAAAACTGTGGAGGAGTGGAAGGAGGACATGTACAAGAAACACAAGGGGGGGCCATGAGGGAGACTGTTCTGTTCTGTTTTTCTTTATTTATTCCTCCCTCCATCATTTTGAATTTGTAAATAAAAGTATGTAATCTGCACTTTGTTTGTTTGGAAGCTTTATTATTTCTGATTGTAAAACTGGTTTAACAACCAGCCAGCTTTACACATTAGGATAGAAATATGAGACACATACACACGCATATATATTATATATGTTTACGCAATGTGCTGCTGATACACTTAGGGGTCGAAGTGGTCAAATAATGAACAATAAACAAACAATTAGAAACTGTGTTAACAGACATGTTTGAATGAGCAGAATGATCCCAAGAACACAAGATGTCATTAGAACTTTTTAATATATGAGCAGCTTGTTCAATGCTGTCTGTTGAGGACAGACAAGGAAGACAAGGACAGATGTTATGACATTACACAGCTACTTTATTACTAGTCGACCTACTAAGCACTGTTCCAACTATTTATTATTAATAATCTATCTACTTATAAGAACACAAGATGTCATTAGAACTTTTTAATATATGAGCAGCTTGTTCAATGCTGTGTCTGTTGAGGAGAGACAAGACAAGGACAGATGTTATGACATTGCACTGTTACAACTATTTATTATTAATAATCTACTTATTGCTGACCATGGCAACTATTTCGTAACTTTTTAACACTTTGCCGTTGGCAGGGATCGAACCGCAAACCTTCTGCATCCCACCAGATGCGCAGATGCCAGCAGATGCGCAGGGGGGGCCCGCGTGCCCTCCCTTTCTCCACAGAGAAGAATGGGCAACATCCTACAATCAGAACTCAGAACAATGTTCTCAGCTTTGGTCACTAGAGGGCAGCAGAGGTCTTTCCTCACTAAATCATTCAGAAGATCTCAACAAACTTGGCCCCGTTAGATTCACACATTGTGACATCTGTCACTACATATTCTCCATCAGCTGTGAAATCAGTCAGAGTGAACACAACTAACTATTAATAATATAAGAGGAGCTTCTTCTTACAATATGGTGGATTATGAGACAATCAGCCCATAAAATACCTCACCAGCTCTCCTTCATAAGAGGAAGACACACTTTACAGTTGTTTAGCCTCTTTTTGTTCTTTTATCTCTTTGTAGTCGTTCTGTGTATCTTTGTAAACGGTTTGAGTCTCTTTGTACTCGGTTTGAGTCTCTTTGTAGTTGTTTTGATATCTTTATAGCTGTTTTGATCTCTTTGTAGTCGGTTTGAGTCTCTTTGTAGTTGTTTTGAGTCTCTTTGTAGTTGTTTTGAGTCTCTTTGTAGTTGTTTTGATGTCTTTGGTGTTGTTTTGAGTCTCTTTGTAGTTGTTTTGAGTCTCTTTGTAGTTGTTTTGAGTCTCTTTGTAGTTGTTTTGATGTCTTTGGTGTTGTTTTGAGTCTCTTTGTAGTTGTTTTGAGTCTCTTTGTACTTGTTTGGATCTCTTTGTAGCTGTTTTGATCTCTTTGTAGTCGTTTTGAGTCTCTTTGTACTCGGTTTGAGTCTCTTTGTAGTTGTTTTGATCTCTTTGTAGCTGTTTTGATCTCTTTGTAGCTGTTTTGAGTCTCTTTGTACGCAGTTTGAGTCTCTTTGTAGTTGTTTTGAGTCTCTTTGTAGTTGTTTTGATGTCTTTGGTGTTGTTTTGAGTCTCTTTGTAGTTGTTTTGAGTCTCTTTATAGTTGTTTGGATCTCTTTGTAGTTGTCTTGTGTAACTTTCACTGGTTCAGGCAGACTTGAATCAAAAAGCCTGACAATGAGACAGTTGAAGGAAAGTTCAGTTTACTCATCAGGTCGGGCGAGATCAAAACCAGGAGATCAGTCACTCAGGATACCAAATGTGAAAAGTTTCAGGTAAAAAATCCAAAGTCCAAGAAGCAGACAAGCAGGGTCAGAACAGGCAGATCAGATAACACGGACTAGGAAACACTGGAGAGTTTGACAGAAACATACAAGTCAACCTGACAAGGACCGAGTGAAAGTAGACTCGTAACAATACTGAGGCACTGATGAGAGGATGAGCTGCAGGTGAGGAGACGGTCGGGGAAGACCAGAGGTCTCATTGATGAACCAGAGTGTAGGATCCACACTCAATGTTTGTTTACGTTGAAATGAGGAAATGCACATAAAAAACATTCAGATCCATAAAACCTCGTGTAGTCCTGTTCGTGAGCTACTTCCTGTTTTAAATCAAGCTGTAAATGTGAGCAGCTGGTTCAGCCTCACATCCCTCCCTCTACACGCCCACATTCAACCATCAATGGTGAAAGCAAAGCACCTCGTGAATGTTGATGTGTAGAGATGAGCTGCTGATCAACGAGTCTTCACAGTGGATCACGGACCAAGAGGAAGACCAAGAAAAGGAGTTTTAAATGAAGCTTCTTGTGGGTGAGGTGATCCCTGAACACTGGTTCCCTCCTTTCTTCTACTCATGTCGTCCTGACACTTCCAGAGCTTCCATCGTGCAGCACCACACATAACGAGTGTCACTGTAGTATCTACATGTTCACAGGAATCACACTGATGCTTCCACAATGATGGAGACAACCAGTGGATCCACCACCCTGGATATCATTGATGGCAGGTGATGAAGATGAAGGTGGGGTGACTGGAGTGTGTGACAGTCACAGTGGTGACTCCAGTGAGCTCTGATAGTTCATCAGAGAGCTTTATTTAGTCTGTGTACAGTAAGCTGTATCTGTCACGATGTAACAAACCATCAATGGATTCATCAAGTTGTTTTTATTGCAGAAATTTCACTCACAAAACCTACATGAAAACCAAGATCGTATTTGATGATTTATGCAGAGTATATATGAATGAGGAAAACACAGGAACATGAAAACTAGGAAAACTGCTGGAGTGTAGACACAGAGGACTATGATGAACAGAGACGGAGGAACACAGAGTCTGAAACCACTGCAGAGGTGAAGGTGATGAGACATGTGGAGTCAATCAGGGGCGGGGCAGAAAAACAGTCAAACAAACACAGGACACAAGAGGCAGGGAACTTCAAAATAAAACAGGAAACAAACAAAACCAAGATCATGACAGTACCGAATCCCAGACATTCCAACAGTCAAACAAGACCCGGGGGTGGATGGTGGGGTTCTAGAGGACGGCTGAATGGGACAAAATAGTCAGAGAGCTGGAGAATGGGGGGGGGGGGGGGGGGGTGAGCAACCGAGCAGAACCGTTTCAGAGCATTGGCAGGACGATGACCAGGCGGACAGAGCTGCTCCTGAGGGGTCAAGCTGGAGGACGACCTGGAGGGCGGAGCTCTGGTAGCTGGAGCTCTCGCCAAGGGGTCTCTGCGGCCTGGAGGTCTGTTGAAACAGGAGGTTGCTGCGGCCCAGCGGGAACAGGAACAGGGGGTCGCTGAGGTCCATTCAGGAGTCGGCCGGACCTCTGAAAGGAAACCTGAAGCTGGAGTCGGGGCTGTGCAGTCAGGGGCTGGGACAGGCTGAGAAGCAGACTGGAGACTAGCGGACTGGTGGCTAGCTGGTAACAGGCTAATCGAGTGGGAACCATCAGGCTTGAGGCTAGCTGACTCAGAGAAAAAACAGGAACACGAGGAAAACTGCTGGACCGTAGACACAGAGGACTATGATGACCAGGCACAGGGACGGGAACACAGAGTCTGAAACCACTGCGGAGGTGAAGGTGATTAGACACATGTGGAGTCAATCAGGGGCGGGGCAGAAAAACAGTGTCGGAAAACAAAGGCAGGAAGTGAAGTGATCTGAAACGAGAGGAGAGGTAAGTAACACAAAATAAAACATTCTGGAGCCCCACAGGGAACTGTTCCGTCTCCCTTCCTGTTCACCTTGTACACCACTGACTTCCAGGACAACTCTGGGTCATGCATCTGCAGAAGTTCTCTGATGACTCTGCAGTGGTCGGTGTGTAAGGGACGGACGGGAGGAGGAGTACAGGGCAGTAGTGGAGGACTTTGTGGAGTGGGCCGGTAGAAATCACCTGCGTCTGAACGTGACCAAGACCAGAGAGATGGTGGTCGACTTCAGGAGGAAGACGACGGCTCCACAACCGCTGAGAGTTCTGGGAGAGGATGTGGACATGGTGGAGGAGGACAAGTACCTGGTGTCTCCATCGACAGCAGACTGAACTGGAAGAGGTGGTGGAGAGGACACTGAAGAAACTATTGTCCATGTTGGATAACCAGGACCACCCTCTCCACCACCTCCTGCAGGGACAGACTGATCCAGATACAGGAGAACATTCTGCTATAAGACTCTACAGTAAATCACCTCTGAACAGATCAATCACACAACTATAACTCTGTTACTCTTTTGTTTGTTTGTTGTTGGTGAAATCTTTGCACTACTGTTTAGTTAGTTAATTTAACATTATTCTATTTCATGGTATATATTGTGCATTTGATATTTAATACTTTATATTTACCTGTATCATAATTGCTGATGTAGTACATAAATGTCCCCTTGATGGATTATTAAAGTATCTATCATATCAATCATTGAGTGCTGTCAGCCTCTCAGGAGAAGAACTCTCTGACCTCATGGAGACTACGCAGACTCCCTCAGAGACCAGCAACACTGCACTTTGGTTGGAATGTACAAAATACAAACCAGTTTTATTTGGTTTGTACGATAAAAACATTAAAGGTTACACAAACAGATGATGTGAAAAGTAAAGAAAATAAAAGATAAAATGTCAAAAAGCTCAAAGGTTCAGATCAGCAATAAGCCTCGTCACACATCACACATGAACACATGAATGAAGATCAGTGAAACATGATCATCATGAAATGAACACATGATCAGTAAGAATACAAACCAAAGAATGAAAAGTTACATCGTGACACATTCTGCATTATAATATATCTTCATTGAATCAACAGCTGAGCTGGTTCTTGATCAGTAGTTTGGTTCAAACTTCTTTTGTCTCTTTTGATTTGTTTCTATGAGTTTCATCAAACTAGCACACAGTCAGTGATGAATGAAGTCAAAGTGAACAATACCACGTGAAGAACCAAGCTGCATTCAGCTGATCCTTCATGTGAGACAGTGTTCTGGTGGATTTGGACGTTTCTGCTTTGACGTGATGTTTATGTGCTTTATTATCTAGAATCGTCCAAAACTTTGATTTCTTTTGATCTCAACGTCACTTCTCAGAGTTTGTTCATTTGTTACACGATGATCAAAGAAGATGAATTTAGTTTGTTCAAATCAAAACAACTCTTCACAACTTGTGCTTCTTGTTCCACAGATGCTGCATTTGATCCAGAAAGACTCTTGTTTGACATTCGGAGGTTTTTCTGAACGCAAACAAATGTTTCGAGACAACAAAGTTCAGTTTTCTACACAAAGTCAAAGATGTTTCACAGCTTCTCTCAGACAACACATCATTCCAGGTCATTACATGGACCTCGCTCAGCTCTTTCACACATCCATCTGCAACACCACAAGTCCCAGAGAGCTCTCAACCCCCCAGAGTCCAGACCAGCTCAGGTACCCCTCACCTGCTCCAACTGCATCTACAACCACTGAGAGATCAGGTTGGTACCAACTCACACCAGCTGTGTGTGATCCTGTACACACTGAACCATCTGGTCAGCAGAGAGAAGGTTCCTCTGCAGGAGGAGACTCTCCCTCCTCCAGAGAACACAGAGTCACTGAGGAACCAGAATTGAACCAGAACCCAAAGCCAGGATAAAGAGGTTCAGTGAATGTGGTGTTGAAGGTGTGGAGGTGGATCAGTGTGTCAGAGGAGACTCTGTAGAAGGACAGAGAGCCAGCAGGACAGTCCACATACACTGCTACTCTACCAGAGGAGGAGGAGGAGGAGGAGGAGGAGGTGATGTATGTTATCATCTTATTGTGATAGACAGAGTAACGACCATAATCACACCACAGACTCCAGGACTGATCATTCCTTCCAAACACACAGTCATCACTGCCCCCTTTCCTCCTGATTCCTCTGTAACTCACTGATATATAAACTCTTCTTCTCCACTCGACCTCCCAGTAACAGCGACCAGTCAGACCAGTTCTACACAGCAGCTGAGGACAGAAGTCAAACCTGTCTGGATGATCAGGATATGACTGAACCTCCATCACATGTGTCACCTTCCTGTTGTTGTCAGACAGTTTGAGGTTTCTGTTCATTGTGTTTGTGTCGAGTGTGAGTTCACAGGAATCTGATGGAGAGAACAAGACACAACACAGCTGCAGTTATTAATCGATCATGTGTTTGATGATGACATCAGAGATGTGAATGAGTGATGTCACAGTTTGAAGATGCTTTGTTTCCATGAATCAAACTCAAAGCACACTTACACTTCCTCAGACCTGGTCTGGACCATCGGACTCCAGCAGGCTCCACCCTGAAAGGAGGAGGGGGGTCAGAGCAGCACGGAGACATGGACATTACATCGCTCTCACACACAGAGCTTTGTTATTCATCTTCACATGAGCACTTATTGTTCATCAGCTCATACTCTGTGACTTCACTGGAGCTTCTTCTGATTGCAGAAAATATTACAGTTCAAGTCCGTCTGCAGCCACAGAGCACTGCCTGTGTCCCCCTAGAACTCTGGTCCAGTCCTCAATAAACCTCTTTGGGCTCTGACACACCACGTCCACAACCAGCTGCTGGTTCTTCACTGAGCGTCTGTGGCCGACTGTCACCTGTACTTTCAACAAGTCGACTCTTCTCAGCCAGGGAACTGGCTCTCAGTGCAAAACAAACCAAACCAGGTAAAGCTGAACTCCTTCAGAACAGCAAAACATTCCTGTTGTGATGATTCATCGAGACGCTTTAAACAGATTGTTTCTGTCTGTTTGTCTTTTCACAATAATGTCTGGACTAAAGGGCAACACACACGAGCATCAGAACATCAACTGTTGTTTGATATGAGCCCACAAACCTGCAGCGTGACGACGTTGACTCATGTCAACCCACCATGATGCCGTCAGCGTGTCAGGATGCACCACTGTCCTCTTTACTAACGTTCAACCAAGACACCGCTCCAGAACAACAACAGTTTCATCACCTTCCCTCCCTGTTGGGCTCATCCTGGCTACTGTTCCCTGATACTTCTGTCTGTGTTGATGGTCTGATGTGGGACACAAACAGTCTGATGAGTCTCTGGTAGTTTGAGGGCAGCTTGGTGTATCAGGGTCATATTAACCAGGCTGACAGTGTGACAGAGAACAAGTCTCCAGCTCGACCTCCTCCATCAGACTGAGTGTCTGTGGCTGCAGCAGGCCTCTTCATACCTGAGAGTTTCCAGTCTCCAGTGAGGATCCTTCTGTCCATCAGACAGCATCTTCACTCCTGAGTCTCCTGGATGATTGTAGCTCAGGTCCAGCTCTCTCAGATGGGAGGGGTTGGAGCTCAGAGCTGAGACCAGAGAAGCACAGCCTTCCTCTGTGATCAGACAGCCTGACAGGCTGCAAACACACAAAACAACACACATGTCACATGATCTGAGGGAACTGTGAGGGCTGGAAGGTTTATGTTTATGACTGTCATCACCAATCTGTTTGTGTGTGAACTTTAAACTTAGTACTGAGTCCAAGAAAAGTAATTCACAGGATCACCTGAGAGTCTCCAGTGTACAATGTGGACTCTTTAGTCCTCCAGACAGCATCTTCACTCCTGAATCCTGCAGGTCGTTGTTACTCAGGTCCATCTCTCTCAGACTAGAGGACTGGGAGCTGAGAACTGAGGACAGAGCTTCACAGCTTCTCTCTGAGAGGTTACAGCCACTCAGTCTGAAGAGACAATGATGAAGAAGAAATAAACAATAAGTAGAAAAGATAGCAGCGTATTTAAGTTATGATCTATGAATCTAACTCTCTGTACTTACAGAGCTTTGTTGGAGGCTTTGACCACTGGCAGCAGCCTCAGAAGAGCCTCCTCTGAAGCAGAGTATTTCTTCAGGTCAAACACGTCCAGATCTTCTTCTGATGACAGTAAGATGAAGACCAGAGCTGACCACTGAGCAGGAGACAGTTCGTCTGTGGAGAGACGTCCTGAACTCAGGGACTGTTGGATCTCCTTTACGAGAGAACCATCATTCAGTTCATTCAGACAGTGGAACAGATTGATGCTTTTCTCTGGAGACACATCCTCACTGATCTTCTTCTTGATGTACTGGACTGTTCCCTGATTGGTCTGTGAGCTACTTCCTGTCTGTGTCAGCAGACCTTGTAGGAGACTCTGATTGGTCTCCAGAGAAAGACCCAGAAGGAAGCGGAGGAACAAGTCCAGGTGTCCATTTGGACTCTGTAAGGCCTTGTCCACAGCACTCTGGTAGAGACGTGTTGGTTCAGGTTTGCCTCTAGAGACTTTAGACCTCCGGGAGGTTGTTGGTTCTTCTGACAGCAGATTGACTCCAGAGTTGATGAAGGTCAGATGGACATGAAGAGCAGCCAGAAACTCCTGAACACTCAGATGGACGAAGCAGAAGACCTTGTCCTGGTACAGTCCTCTCTCCTCTCTAAAGACCTGTGTGAACACTCCTGAGTACACTGAGGCTGCTCTGATGTCGATGCCACACTCTGTCAGGTCGGATTCATAGAAGATCAGGTTCCCTTTCTGCAGCTGATCAAAAGCCAGTTTCCCCAGAGACTCAGTCATCTTCCTGCTCTCTGGACTCCAGTGTGGATCTGTCGCAGCTCCTCCATCATACTTGACCTTCTTCAGTTTGGACTGAACCACCAGGAAGTGGATGTACATCTCAGTCAGGGTATTGGGCAGCTCTCCTCCCTCTCTGGTCTTCAACACCTCCTCCAGAACTGTAGCAGTGATCCAGCAGAAGACTGGGATGTGGCACATGATGTGGAGGCTTCGTGAGGTCTTGATGTGGGAGATGATCCCTCTGGCCTGCCTCTTATCTCTGAATCTCTTCCTGAAGTACTCCTCCTTCTGTGGGTCAGTGAACCCTCTGACCTCTGTCACCATGCCAACACACTCAGGAGGGATCTGATTGGCTGCTGCAGGTCGTGTGGTGATCCAGAGGCGAGCAGAGGGAAGCAGTTTCCCCCTGAAGAGGTTTGTCAGCAGCACATCCACTGAGGTGGACTCTGTAACATCAGTCAGGACCTCATTGTTGGTGAAGTCCAGAGGAAGTCGACACTCATCCAGACCGTCAAAGATGAACAGAACCAGGAACTCTTCAAACCTGCAGATTCCTGCTTCTTTGGTTTCACTGAAGAAGTGATGAACAAGTTCCACCAAGCTGAACTGTTTCTCTTTCAGCACATTCAGCTCTCTGAAGGTGAATGGAAATGTGAACAGTATGTCCTGGTGGTCTTTGTCTTCAGCCCAGTCCAGAGTGAACTTCTGTGTTAAGACTGTTTTCCCAATGCCAGCCACTCCCTTTGTCATCACTGTTCTGATTGGTTCCTCTCCTCCAGGTGAGGCTTTAAAGAGGTCTTCTTGTCTGATGGTTGTTTCTGGTCTGTGTGGTTTCCTGGATGCTGTTTCAATCTGTCTGACCTCATGTTGATCATTGACCCCTGCAGTCCCTCCCTCTGTGATGTAGAGCTCTGTGTACATCTCATTCAGAAGGGTTGGGTTTCCTGCTTTAGCAATCCCCTCAAACACACTCTGGAACTTCTTCTTCAGGTTAGATTTGAGTTCACGCTGACAAACTGCAGCAGGAATTCCTGAATGACTTCCTGAATAAAAACAAAGAACATCAATGAATAAATTATTACACAAATATGTCAACATATCTGAATATATGTTGGTCCATCTCTTGAGACGTTAGTAAACATCACATTTATCCAGCATGTTGAATCTTTAGAGAAATCCTCTTACTGCTCTGCAGACAGTCAGCCAGCTCCTCCTGCTTCATTCTCCTCAGGAAGTTCATTGTGATCTTCACAAATGCCTCTCTGCTGCTCCTCCTCTGCTCTTCATCCTCACCGTCCAGCACCTCCTCATCCTCCCTCTGACTCTCTAAGCATTCTGGGTAATCTGAACTCAGTCCCTTCTGGATCTTCTTCAGCTCGTTCTTCACAAAAGTGACGATGTTCTCCTCCAGCAGCTGGAACAGAATATTCTATGAATGACACAAACTAAAAGCATGGAAGCAAACATCAGATCCATGTTGGACAGACTGACGATCCACTGGTCTACAGAGTGCAGCATGGAGATGATTGTGAACACAAGAGATGTAACAGTAGTTGTACATGTACAGACCATGAATATGGAGTCCAGGTGTGTTTGATGCTGCTGGGCAGACGGACCTCTGGGAACCTCTGAGCTCTCCTGGTCCTCTCTGTGGAGGAATCATGAAGATCAGCTCACATTGTGTCCGTCCACACAGAGACCAACACAAGGTAAAGGTCCATGAAGTGAAATGTGGATGTGGATCAGATGAGTCCCTGTAGTGGTAAAGGTTTACTAGTCCTGCTGATCCCTCTGAGAATCAACAGCTCAGTCTTTCAGCTCACCTTTGATCAACAGAGTGGCGTCCATCTTTGAAGCTAATAGGAGGATCCATAGACCCGTCACTCTTCATGGACACACAGCTGGGTTCAGGTTCAGGTCCAGGTCCAGGTTCAGGTCCAGGACAGTGTGGTCCCTGATGGGTCCTGGTCACATGTGTAGAAACAGAGTCAGTGAATGAAAGACTTTGAGTCATGGACAGGTAGAGATGGTCATCTCACCTCTGAGCTTTGGTGTGGCTGGTTTTAGAGGGAGGGACTCCCTCCTCTCCGTCCTCACACTGATTCATAGCAGAGTCCACACCTTCACACAAACACAACAACATTATTTCTCTTCATCATGACAAACACACACAGCTCATTCACCTCAACACTAAAGACACTCATGGGACAGTTTCCATGCTGTTGTCCCTCTGAGCTGCAGAGTCCTCTCTAAGAGATGACGTTCACAACGCTCTTTAGTCTGTTGGCTTGTTGGAAGACCAGAGGAAGACTCTTCATCTGGCTTTTTATTGGCCTCTTTGGGGATGACGTCACTTTTCACTTCTATTTGAGTGACTTTGAAAAGCTCTTCAACGTTTGAAATGTTCCTCTGTTTCCACGTCTACTGCATCCAGTCAGAGCAGGAAGCAGCTACAAACAGGAAGAAACGTAAGCTGTGAACGTGCTTCAGTGTTTGTAACATAACAGGCTGTCAAAGTAAAAGCAGCTCTCCAAACTCTCGGTCTCCTGGAGGTCTGACAGTAATCTAGTAGAACATGTCGGCAGAGGAGACGAGTGAGGAGTCCAGAGAAAAGGACCGGCAGTGAATCCAGAGGCTGAGAGAGGAAAGTGGGCTCAACTGGCTGTTAGTTGAATCCTTCAATGAAACACTGTGAGCTCTCATCTGCAGATGTTTACTGATGTGTTGTCACAGTGTAGTGTGCATCCTTTATTGTGACATGTAACCTGTTCACAGTTCATAACTTTATGATCTTTTTTATCACTTTTCACTGTAAAGGTCTCAAGAGCAGATTGATCGGATCTGAAGTCAATCAGGTTAAATCTCTAGGAGTTAAAGTACGTTAATAATAATAACAATAATAAGAATGCAAAAACTATAATCATAACAATCATAACAATAATAATAAATATAACCACTGACTTCTGGTTTAATCTAAATTAAGTTTCATAGGTACCGTATGACGTCATCGTCCGCTCTAAAGCTACCGTACATCCCTCCAAGCGGTACTTCCGGTCCGGTCAAAGTAAAGCATCGCGTGTCTTTTAGTTTACGTTAAGGAACAGAAGAGTAACTTAAGATCCTCAAAGTCTCTTTAAGTCAGGACGAGTCAAGACTGGCGACACGTTCTTTTTGTATTTGTTTAACAGCAGACACTCTCTGTGTCCAAATGTCCTTCGGGACAATAAAGTCATCTCTAGTGTTGTTTTCATAAAAACACACAATTCAACTGAGAAGGAAATTAAAAAGAAATGTATTGATTAAAAGAAATCTTTTTATTATAATGTTTACTGAAGGATAATATGTTCTTAGAGCTCGTGTTAGACGTTAAACAACTCATAATTCATCTCTAATTTCTATTTTATATTCATGTGGAAACATCTCCTTCAAACTACTGGATTTCTTCAAGTTCATCACCAAATTTTACAGATGACACCTGAACACATCATGATAACGTTATAATGTACCTTCAGCCAGTACTCCTGTTCACTGAGCAGAGCCTGAAGGCATCATGATGTAACTGAAGTGAACCTTCTGTTGGTTAGCCGTTAGCGGTGCTGCTAACGTTACTAGCTCTCCTCTTATTGGTTAGCCGTTAGCGGTGCTGCTAACGTTACTAGCTCTCCTCTGATTGGTTAGCTGTTAGCGGTGCTGCTAACGTTACTAGCTCTCCTCCTATTGGTTAGCTGTTAGCGGTGCTGCTAACGTTACTAGCTCTCCTCTGATTGGTTGTTTACAATGAAACGTGATCACAGATCAGAGACTAGAAACTATAAAGGTCTTGATCACATGTTTCTCACTCAGTGATGACACGAGGCTCTGATCGGTGTCTGATGTGTTTTCAACAACTGAAACTAATCTGACTTTACACTCATTGAACAAACTAATAGATATAGCATGGTATAGTAGCTTGTACTCTGAGTAGCAGCAGTAATAGAGTTGACGGTGGTACAAAGTTAATGTTTTATCAACACTGGTAAAACTTGTACTCGTGTCGTTTTTATAGCCGTTGTAATATTTATCAAAGGATGATCTAACTTCCTCGTTCACCTTTAGTCTGATCTTCAAGCACTACCACCTACAACCCTAAATCAGACGGTATGGTGGAGCGTCATAACCGGACTCTGATTGATCAGCTGGCGAAGATGCTGCTCTCGCATGGAGGTGAATGGGATGATTATGTGAAGCAGGTGGCGTTTGCCTACAACACATCCAGACATGCCAGCACTCATTTTACCCCTTTCTCCCTCATGCACGGACGCGAGGCACGTGTTCCAGCTGATGTTCTGATTTCTAACAGAGTCGAGATATCTCAGGGCTCTGGAGTCCTGCCGGAGTATGTGCCGTCCCTGGTGGGGAGGCTGGAAAAAGCCTTCAGTGCAGCAAGGCTTCATGCTACAGAAGCTCATGAGAGACAGAAACTGTATCATGATGAGGATGTTTGCCATCGTCCTTATGGAGAGGGCGCGTTAGTGTGGCTTAACAACCCGACTGAGAGTCGCACCAAACTGGCGCCTCACTGGAAGGGCCCCTACAGGGTCGAGCAGGCGCTGGCTTCAGGCGGTGAGGCGGCCCTGACATACAGGATTGTAAACCCACTTGACCGGCTGGACCGGGCCCAGGTGGTTCACCATGATAGACTGAAACGGTACACTCTGCCCCTACCATCACTGGCTGTCGGTGACACATCACCCTCCCTCCCGGCCTCTCCTGAAGTGGGGGCTTCTCGGCCTCCCTGGAGGGGGGAGCAGCGTGTGCTAGGACGGTTGGACACTGGCCTTGGGGCGGAGCCCGACCCTGTACGGTCCCGCGGGGGTCGTGTGGTGCGTCCCCCATCGCACCTCCAAGAATATGTTCTGTTTTGACTGTTGGTGGGTTGCCACCCGGGATATTAATCCGTGTGTATAATTAGCCGTTATAGTTGTTCTGAATCATACGGTGTCATGTTTCGTTGTTCACCTTGCTATTTAGAGTGTCATTTATAGTTTGATTTACTCCTGTTAACTGTGGTCATTTGTTGTTTTCTCTCGTTGATTTGATATTTTTGTGTAATTTTATGTGTTTGCTGGTCACGAAACTGGGACGTATGTAACAGACTGTCTCATGTTTGTCGTTCTGATGTTGACTATATGTCCCTTGAGGGTTGCCGTAGCGAAGGGGCAACTCCCGCCTCTGGCCGAAGGGGAAAAACAATAATAAAGACAGTAGCCGTGGGCTGAACCTGTCTGGTCTTCCGACTCCAGTTCTTACTGTACGATAAGTGCCCTTATACACAAACTCAAAACGCTCGGTCACACTAGCGCTCCTCTGATTGGTTAGCCGGTAGCGGTGCTGCTAACGTTACTAGCTCGCCTCCTGTTGGTTAGCCGTTAGCAGTGCTGCTAACGTTACTTGCTCGCCTCCTGTTGGTTAGCTGGTAGCGGTGCTGCTAACGTTACTAGCTCGCCTCCTGTTGGTTAGCCGTTAGCAGTGCTGCTAACGTTACTAGCTCGCCTCCTGTTGGTTAGCCGTTAGCAGTGCTGCTAACGTTACTTGCTCGCCTCCTGTTGGTTAGCCGTTAGCAGTGCTGCTAACGTTACTAGCTCTCCTCCTGTTAGGAGTCCTGTTACGTATGTAAATATTAAAAACCTGAAGTTACAATATGAATATAAATATGTAAACAAGATGTATTGTTGTCAAATATACACAAGGCCTTTAAAGACCAGTGACAAATTCTATATTTCACTTTTCAGTTCAATAGAATTAAACACTCTCAGTATCAGCATCAATGATATCCACTGTAGAAAACTTCACAGCGCTTTAAAGCAGATCGTTGAGAGTTCACCATCGTGATGAAACACTTCCAACAGTAACCTCCGTGTCACTACTCACCTGAGGTGTGTGTGCTCGTTCTGCTGGTGGAATAGATTGTGTTCAGCTCAGGTCAGCTGGTGACTTTGGTAACAAACAGTGGTTGTGTTCCAGCTGATCACCTGGACAGTCAGCAAACACCTGAGGAGTAATAATCAGTCTTTACTCATCAGTCTGACGATGTGGACTTCTTTACAAGGACACACGTTTGGTTGTTTTAATTGATATTCCAGTTGTTTCTACTCACCAGGTGAGATCCTCTGTGCTGCCATCTGTGAGGTTAAAAACTCCCCAATGAAGCCAGACTCACCTGAGTCAACCTTTGCTCTGTGACACTCACCTGATATCAGTTAATGTTTAACAAGCTACACTAAGAGGCCTGCTGCAGACCAGTACGTCACATTGTTAATAACACACAGTGGGTTTATTCCACCTCCAGGTTGGAAGCATGTTTCATGGAGGTGTAGTAATCCTACACCAGAATGCCACGACGATTATTCAAAATAGTATTGTTGTGCATAATGCATGTATGCTGACAAGAACAGGAGAATGCTGAACAGAAATGTCCAAGATATGTTTTTGGAGAACTTGAGGAACAATGTTACCTTTACCAGAGTCAGCTTTATTAACAAAGTACTGTACGCGTTCACATACAAGCAGTTAGTTTAGTTTTTGTTGCTCTGAATGCACAAAAGACCAACAGCATGTTCAAACAAAACCTACAACCTGTCTATGCAATGACATCAGTACTGTGTACTAGCAATCATTCAAGCAGTACTTTGTAAAGGTGTCCTGTTGATGCTGGTAAGGCGTATACATAGTGCTTGTTAGCCATGACCAAAGCTAGTGAGCTACAACGCACCTGATCTGAAGTAGAGAGCACATCTTCTTCACATTTGATGAAAGATCAACAGTTGTCTTCTTTGCTGGAACATATTCTTCTCCCTGGTGCTACACAGAACTGCTCTTTGAATGAATATATATGATATATAATACATATAATATATAACATAGCTACCATTTTTCCCCAAAATTCAAAATGACCACGAGCAATTGGAAGGACTAAACTATTTCCCAAAATCCCAATCCTACGTTCATTGTTACGCAAAAGTAAAAACAGAAAGTGAGTTGGTCATTTGAGAGCAGGACTGTAACTTGCAGCAGAGTTCTTTAGACATAAGTGTGTCCAGCCGCCCTGATAACATACCCATTGAAAGTCAGTCGCTGTCAAATGTGTCAGTTCAGGTAATGCCCTCATAGTTCATAATAAATACATAGAGTAGATAATGTGGCTGCAGATTTATGAAGGCCAAAATGAGTACGCTGATGTAAATACCACTTTTGCGCTATTAGTTGTTGATCAAACTTGCTGACTAGCGAGTTCGTGGAGTTCAAATGATACGTTTTGTTTTCTTACCAACATGTTAAGCTAGCATTACCTCGCTCAGCTTGGCTGTGAAACCTTTTCAACACTGATTCAGTAGTCGCAGCAGCCATCGCGAAGTCATGCACGGCTTGTTGGAGCTGCATTCAGAGTTTATGATGGTTGAACTTTATGATGGTTTGATATCCCTTATGTCACGGTTAGGCTGTGCCTCCTGTGTCTCTTTGTGTGGGTGTGTGTGTGTGTGTGTGTGTGTGTGTGTGTGTGTGTGTGTGTGTGTGTGTGTGTGTGTGTGTGTGTGTGTGCTTCAGTAGACTGGACTACTGTAACGGTGTGTTTACAGGTCTCTGTAAAAAGTCCGTCAGAAAGCTGCAGCTGATTCAGAACGCTGCAGCTCGAGTCCTCACTAAGACCAGGAGGGTGGACCACATCACTCCAGTTCTGAGGTCTTTGCACTGGCTTCCTGTCCAACAAAGAATTGACTTTAAAATCCTGCTGTTGGTTTACAAAGCACTGAATGGTTTAGGGCCAAAATACATCTCTGATCTGCTGCTACCTTATGAACCATCCCGACCCCTCAGGTCGTCTGGGACCGGTCTACTTTCTGTTCCCAGAGTCAGAACTCAGTTCAGATGTTCTGCTCCACATATCTGGAACAAAGTCCCAGAAAGCTGCAGGTCTGCTGAGACCCTCAGCTCCTTTAAATCAAGACTGAAGACTTTTCTGTTTGCTGCCTTTAATTGAACCACATTCAAGGATATTAACACATTTCTGCATTTTACTACTGTATTTTATTCCTTATACTGCTTTCTAGTGTTTGAATTGCCTTGTTGTTGAAATGTGCGATACAAATAAACTAGCCTTGCCTTGCCCAGTCAACCCAGCTGCCTTCCATCTACTCATCACTCAACAGTATATCTACCCCGGTTCCACATCCACTCTTCTCCAGATCAGTGTACAACCTCAGTGGTATTTTGTTCTCTCTCAGCCACTGTGTTTAATATTTATTCAGAGTTCAAACGTGTTTTCCCGTGTTCGTACCTTGTCTTCCTTTGCCTCCAGTGTTTGGATCACTCTCCTGGTTCCCCAGTCTGCCACCCTGCCTTGTCCTTCCCGGTTTTCTCTCTCGCCCTCTCGTCCTCGGATTCCCCGCTGTTCCTTGACAATTTTCCCTTTGTGTCCACCTCGAATTGAACCCTTTTGTTTTCACTCAGTATTCCCTGGTTATGTCTGTTTTTTTGGGTCCACCACCACATCCCGTGACACTGTGTTAGATACAGTATCAGGGACCTAAGGGACATCTTCAAGGTGGGAGGCAGACAACCAGGGGGCTCCCTGGAGAGGGCAAACGAGCTAAACTGTTACTTCAATAGATTTAGCTCACAGCCCTCATCTGTCTCCTCCACACACCACACCTCCCAAACACCTCCCCCTCTGTCCCCCCTGGTGAGCTGCATGGACTCAGAGCCCTCCACTTCTAAGGGCTCTGCCACCACCGAGACTATGACCCCCCCCCCCCCTCTCTGTGACGACTGGCCAGGTTAGGAGACAGCTGGAGAGACTCCACCAAGGCAAGGCTGCTGGACCTGATGGCATCAGCCCCAGGGTTCTGAAGACCTGCGCCATCCAGCTGTCTGATGTCCTGCAACACCTCTTCAACCTGAGCCTGAAGCAGGAGGAAGTCCCGGTGCTGTGGAAGACGTCGTGCCTGGTTCCTGTACCGAAGAAGACGACACCATCTGGCCTCAACGACTACCGACCAGTTGCCCTCACATCTCATGTGATGAAGGTGCTGGAGAGGCTGGTCTTGGCCCACCTCCGTCCACAGGTGAAATCCTCACTGGACCCTCTGCAGTTTGCATACCAGCCTCATGTGGGAGAGGACGACGCCATCATCTACCTGCTGCAACGGGCTCAGTCGCACCTGGATGGATCCGGTGGCTCTGTGAGAATCACTTTCTTTGACTTCAGTGCATTCAACAGCATCCAACCAGTGCTGCTGAGTGAGAAGCTGCGGGTGGTGGGGGTGAACGCATCCACCGTCTCCTGGATCACTGACTACCTCACAGCAGACCACAGTTTGTCCCACTGGGCCGTGTGCTGTCTGATACGGTGGTCAGTGATACTGGAGCCCCACAGGGAACTGTTCCGTCTCCCTTCCTGCTCACCTTGTACACCACTGACTTCCAGGACAACTCTGTGTCATGCATCTGCAGAAGTTCTCTGATGACTCTGCAGTGGTCGGTGTGTAAGGGACGGCTGGGAGGAGGAGTACAGGGCAGTAGTGGAGGACTTTGTGGAGTGGGCCGGTAGAAATCACCTGCGTCTGAACGTGACCAAGACCAGAGAGATGGTGGTCGACTTCAGGAGGAAGACGACGGCTCCACAACCGCTGAGAGTTCTGGGAGAGGATGTGGACATGGTGGAGGAGCACAAGTACCTGGTGTCTCCATCGACAGCAGACTGAACTGGAAGAGGTGGTGGAGAGGACACTGAAGAAACTATTGTCCATGTTGGATAACCAGGACCACCCTCTGCACCACCTCCTGCAGGGACAGACTGATCCAGATACAGGAGAACATTCTGCTATAAGACTCTACAGTAAATCACCTCTGAACAGATCAATCACACAACTATAACTCTGTTACTCTTTTGTTTGTTTGTTGTTGGTGAAATCTTTGCACTACTGTTTAGTTCGTTAATTTAACATTATTCTATTTCATGGTATATATTGTGCATTTGATATTTAATACTTTATATTTACGTGTATCATAATTGCTGCTGTAGTACAAAAATGTCCCCTTGATGGATTAATAAAGTATCTATCATATCAATCATTGAGTGCTGTCAGCCTCTCAGGAGAAGAACTCTCTGACCTCATGGAGACTACGCAGACTCCCTCAGAGACCAGCAACACTGCACTTTGGTTGGAATGTACAAAATACAAACCAGTTTTATTTGGTTTATACGATAAAAACATTAAAGGTTACACAAACAGATGATGTGAAAAGTAAAGAAAATAAAAGATAAAATGTCAAAAAGCTCAAAGGTTCAGATCAGCAATAAGCCTCGTCACACATCACACATGAACACATGAATGAAGATCAGTGAAACATGATCATCATTAAATGAACACATGATCAGTAAGAATACAAACCAAAGAATGAAAAGTTACATCGTGACACATTCTGCATTATAATATATCTTCATTGAATCAACAGCTGAGCTGGTTCTTGATCAGTAGTTTGGTTCAAACTTCTTTTGTCTCTTTTGATTTGTTTCTATGAGTTTCATCAAACTAGCACACAGTCAGTGATGAATGAAGTCAAAGTGAACAATACCACGTGAAGAACCAAGCTGCATTCAACTGATCCTTCATGTGAGACTGTGTTCTGGTGGATTTGGACGTTTCTGCTTTGACGTGATGTTTATGTGCTTTATTATCTAGAATCGTCCAAAACTTTGATTTCTTTTGATCTCAACGTCACTTCTCAGAGTTTGTTCATTTGTTACACGATGATCAAAGAAGATGAATTTAGTTTGTTCAAATCAAAACAACTCTTCACAACTTGTGCTTCTTGTTCCACAGATGCTGCATTTGATCCAGAAAGACTCTTGTTTGACATTCGGAGGTTTTTCTGAACGCAAACAAATGTTTCGAGACAACAAAGTTCAGTTTTCTACACAAAGTCAAAGATGTTTCACAGCTTCTCTCAGACAACACATCGTTCCGGGTCATTACATGGACCTCGCTCAGCTCTTTCACACATCCATCTGCAACACCACAAGTCCCAGAGAGCTCTCAACCCCCCAGAGTCCAGACCAGCTCAGGTACCCCTCACCTGCTCCAACTGCATCTACAACCACTGAGAGATCAGGTTGGTACCAACTCACATCAGCTGTGTGTGATCCTGTACACACTGAACCATCTGGTCAGCAGAGAGAAGGTTCCTCTGCAGGAGGAGACTCTCCCTCCTCCAGAGAACACAGAGTCACTGAGGAACCAGACCTGGACCAGAACCCAAAGCCAGGATAAAGAGGTTCAGTGAATGTGGTGTTGAAGGTGTGGAGGTGGATCAGTGTGTCAGAGGAGACTCTGTAGAAGGACAGAGAGCCAGCAGGACAGTCCACATACACTGCTACTCTACCAGAGGAGGAGGAGGAGGAGGAGGAGGAGGAGGAGGAGGAGGAGGAGGAGGAGGAGGAGGAGGAGGAGGAGGAGGAGATGTATGTTATCATCTTATTGTGCCAGACAGAGTAACGACCAGATTCACACCACAGACTCCAGGACTGATCATTCTCTCCAAACATACAGTCTTTACTGCCTCCTTTCCTCCTGATTCCTCTGTAACTCACTGATATATAAACTCTTCTTCTCCACTCGACCTCCCAGTAACAGCGACCAGTCAGACCAGTTCTACACAGCAGCTGATGATAGTAGTCAAACCTGTCTGGATGATCAGGATATGACTGAACCTCCTCCACACGTGTCACCTCCCTGTTGTTGTCAGACAGTTTGAGGTTTCTGTTCACTGTGTTTGTGTCGAGTGTGAGTTCACAGGAATCTGATGGAGAGAACAAGACACAACACAGCTGCAGTTATTAATCGATCATGTGTTTGATGATGACATCAGAGATGTGAATGAGTGATGTCACAGTTTGAAGATGCTTTGTTTCCATGAATCAAACTCAAAGCACACTTACACTTCCTCAGACCTGGTCTGGACCATCGGACTCCAGCAGGCTCCACCCTGAAAGGAGGAGGGGGGTCAGAGCAGCATGGAGACATGGACATTACATCGCTCTCACACACAGAGCTTTGTTATTCATCTTCACATGAGCACTTATTGTTCATCAGCTCATACTCTGTGACTTCACTGGAGCTTCTTCTGATTGCAGAAAATATTACAGTTCAAGTCCGTCTGCAGCCACAGAGCACTGCCTGTGTCCCCCTAGAACTCTGGTCCAGTCCTCAATAAACCTCTTTGGGCTCTGACACACCACGTCCACAACCAGCTGCTGGTTCTTCACTGAGCGTCTGTGGCCGACTGTCACCTGTACTTTCAACAAGTCGACTCTTCTCAGCCAGGGAACTGGCTCTCAGTGCAAAACAAACCAAACCAGGTAAAGCTGAACTCCTTCAGAACAGCAAAACATTCCTGTTGTGATGATTCATCGAGACGCTTTAAACAGATTGTTTCTGTCTGTTTGTCTTTTCACAATAATGTCTGGACTAAAGGGCAACACACACGAGCATCAGAACATCAACTGTTGTTTGATATGAGCCCACAAACCTGCAGCGTGACGACGTTGACTCATGTCAACCCACCATGATGCCGTCAGCGTGTCAGGATGCACCACTGTCCTCTTTACTAACGTTCAACCAAGACACCGCTCCAGAACAACAACAGTTTCATCACCTTCCCTCCCTGTTGGGCTCATCCTGGCTACTGTTCCCTGATACTTCTGTCTGTGTTGATGGTCTGATGTGGGACACAAACAGTCTGATGAGTCTCTGGTAGTTTGAGGTCAGCTTGGTGTATCAGGGTCATATTAACCAGGCTGACAGTGTGACAGAGAACAAGTCTGGGCTCGACCTCCTCCATCAGACTGAGTGTCTGTGGCTGCAGCAGGCCTCTTCATACCTGAGAGTTTCCAGTCTCCAGTGAGGATCCTTCAGTCCATCAGACAGCATCTTCACTCCTGAGTCTCCTGGATGATTGTAGCTCAGGTCCAGCTCTCTCAGATGGGAGGGGTTGGAGCTCAGAGCTGAGACCAGAGAAGCACAGCCTTCCTCTGTGATCAGACAGCCTGACAGGCTGCAAACACACAAAACAACACACATGTCACATGATCTGAGGGAACTGTGAGGGCTGGAAGGTTTATGTTTATGACTGTCATCACCAATCTGTTTGTGTGTAAACTTTAAACTTGGTACTTAGTCCAAGAAAAGTAATTCACAGGATCACCTGAGAGTCTCCAGTGTACAATGTGGACTCTTTAGTCCTCCAGACAGCATCTTCACTCCTGAATCCTGCAGGTCGTTGTTACTCAGGTCCATCTCTCTCAGACTAGAGGACTGGGAGCTGAGAACTGAGGACAGAGCGTCACAGCTTCTCTCTGAGAGGTTACAGCCACTCAGTCTGAAGAGACAATGATGAAGAAGAAATAAACAATAAGTAGAAAAGATAGCAGCGTATTTAAGTTATGATCTATGAATCTAACTCTCTCTGTACTTACAGAGCTTTGTTGGAGGCTTTGACCACTGGCAGCAGCCTCAGAAGAGCCTCCTCTGAAGCAGAGTATTTCTTCAGGTCAAACACGTCCAGATCTTCTTCTGATGACAGTAAGATGAAGACCAGAGCTGACCACTGAGCAGGAGACAGTTCATCTGTGGAGAGACGTCCTGAACTCAGGGACTGTTGGATCTCCTTCACGAGAGAACCATCATTCAGTTCATTCAGACAGTGGAACAGATTGATGCTTTTCTCTGGAGACACATCCTCACTGATCTTCTTCTTGATGTACTGGGCTGTTTCCTGATTGGTCTGTGAGCTACTTCCTGTCTGTGTCAGCAGACCTCGTAGGAGTTTCTGATTGGTCTCCAGAGAAAGACCCAGAAGGAAGCGCAGGAACAAGTCCAGGTGTCCATTTGGACTCTGTAAGGCCTTGTCCACAGCACTCTGGTAGAGACGTGTTGGTTTAGGTTTGCCTCTAAAGACTTTAGACAACCAGGAGGTTGTTGGTTCTTCTGACAGCAGATTGACTCCAGAGTCGATGAAGGTCAGATGGACATGAAGAGCAGCCAGAAACTCCTGAACACTCAGATGGACAAAGCAGAAGACCTTGTCCTGGTACAGTCCTCTCTCCTCTCTAAAGACCTGTGTGAACACTCCTGAGTACACTGAGGCTGCTCTGATGTCGATGCCACACTCTGTCAGGTCGGATTCATAGAAGATCAGGTTCCCTTTCTGCAGCTGATCAAAAGCCAGTTTTCCCAGAGACTCGGTCATCTTCCTGCTCTCTGGACTCCAGTGTGGATCTGTCTCAGCTCCTCCATCATACTTGACCTTCTTCAGTTTGGACTGAACCACCAGGAAGTGGATGTACATCTCAGTCAGGGTCTTGGGCAGCTCTCCTCCCTCTCTGGTCTTCAACACATCCTCCAGAACTGTAGCAGTGATCCAGCAGAAGACTGGGATGTGGCACATGATGTGGAGGCTTCGTGAGGTCTTGATGTGGGAGATGATCCTGCTGGCCTGCTCCTCATCTCTGAATCTCTTCCTGAAGTACTCCTCCTTCTGTGGGTCAGTGAACCCTCTGACCTCTGTCACCATGCCAACAGACTCAGGAGGGATCTGATTGGCTGCTGCAGGTCGTGTGGTTATCCAGAGGCGAGCAGAGGGAAGCAGGTTCCCCCTGAAGAGGTTTGTCAGCAGCACATCCACTGAGGTGGACTCTGTAACATCAGTCAGGACCTCATTGTTGGTGAAGTCCAGAGGAAGTCGACACTCATCCAGACCGTCAAAGATGAACAGAACCAGGAACTCTTCAAACCTGCAGATTCCTGCTGCTTTGGTTTCACTGAAGAAGTGATGAACAAGTTGCACCAAGCTGAACTGTTTCTCTTTCAGCACATTCAGCTCTCTGAAGGTGAATGGAAATGTGAACAGTATGTCCTGGTGGTCTTTGTCTTCAGCCCAGTCCAGAGTGAACTTCTGTGTTAAGACTGTTTTCCCAACGCCAGCCACTCCCTTTGTCATCACTGTTCTGATTGGTTCCTCTCCTCCAGGTGAGGCTTTAAAGAGGTCTTCTTGTCTGATGGGTGTTTCTGGTCTGTGTGGTTTCCTGGATGCTGTTTCAATCTGTCTGACCTCATGTTGATCATTGACCCCTGCAGTCCCTCCCTCTGTGATGTAGAGCTCTGTGTACATCTCATTCAGAAGGGTTGGGTTTCCTGCTTTAGCGATCCCCTCAAAGAAACACTGGAACTTCTTCTTCAGGTTAGATTTGAGTTCACGTTGACAAACTGCAGCAAGAAGTCCTGAATGAACACACAACAAAGAAGATCAATGAGTCAAAGAATAGATTTCAACATGTCATTTCCTCACAGAATGAGTCGATGAATATATGTTGGTCCATCTCTTGAGACGTTAGCAAACGTCACATTTATCCAGCATGTTGAATCTTTAGAGAAATCCTCTTACTGCTCTGCAGACAGTCAGCCAGCTCCTCCTGCTTCATTCTCCTCAGGAAGTTCATTGTGATCTTCACAAACGCCTCTCTGCTGCGCCTCCTCTGCTCTTCATCCTCACCGTCCAGCACCTCCTCATCCTCCCTCTGACTCTCTAAGCATTCTGGGTAATCTGAACTCAGTCCCTTCTGGATCTTCTTCAGCTCGTTCTTCACAAAAGTGACGATGTTCTCCTCCAGCAGCTGGAACAGAATATTCTATGAATGACACAAACTAAAAGCATGGAAGCAAACATCAGATCCATGTTGGACAGACTGACGATCCACTGGTCTACAGAGTGCAGCATGGAGATGATTGTGAACACAAGAGATGTAACAGTAGTTGTACATGTACAGACCATGAATATGGAGTCCAGGTGTGTTTGATGCTGCTGGGCAGACGGACCTCTGGGAACCTCTGAGCTCTCCTGGTCCTCTCTGTGGAGGAATCATGAAGAATCAGCTCACGTTGTGTTTGTACCATTAACACAAATACAACAATCAGTTAAAGATGTTGTGTCCGGTTAAGATTGATCATAATGAAAACAGATGCTGAACAGATTGTTATCTCTGCTTTTATTGGACAGTAAGAGTTATTTCATTGGCAGCATGGTCGTGTCAAAAACTATATCGTAGGTCAAATTCATACCGGTTTACTTTATATACCTTCTATACCTTCCACCTCTAGATACAACTACAACTAGAAACAACTAGAATCACATGTGATGTGATACTTTTTCATATTTGGTGTGGTTTCTACTCTACCATTGTGTTGTTAGTCAGATGTACCAAGACTTAATACTGTTGATCTGCCACATCACTGAAACAAAGGGTCTGTGTTTGGTTTTGTCCACAGCACCATTGGGGAGACTTCCTCCTCCGAGTCTTTCTAGTCTCCAGACCTCTGCAACTAGAGTTAGGATTATATCCAGAATGCTACTTCCTGTCTGATGTAAAACCTACAACAAGTAGTCAAAGATATTGTGTCATGTCATGATCATAATGAGAAATGAGATCATAATGACAGATCAAAGACAATAACTGATAGTAGGGCTGCAACTAACGATGATCAATAATCGATTCATCTTGCAATCATTTTTTCGATTAATTGATGAATCGGATATTAATGGGTGAATAAAAGGCGAGTGAATAAAAACGTGTCTTTAGTCTTGCAAACTATACCAGCCCTGCTTTACTACTGTTATTAACGAGCTAACGCTAACTTGTCATGCTTGTCAAGCTGGATAACGAGTAAACACCAGCACCAGAAGAGCTGCTGGAAGGACGTTAGGTTCCTCACTTCAAAACGGAACTAAAGTAGGATTCTGTAGTGACTAACCTTGCTGTTGAACTCCCTTCCTCCTCATCAAGGACTCCAACATGTTTACGTTTTAGGTGCTGAATCATCACGTGGTGCTCCCGTGCCATGCCATGTCGCTTTTGCATATCGGCATCATTACGTAGTTATTTCGGAGTCCCTTTTTGTCGGTTTATTGCCGTTAAATCACAGCCAAATCAGTTTATTTTGTGTTGATACAGCTGTAGTAAACAGCGACGTGTGGCTTGCTAGACAGTGAATACATCTCGATGAAATCCACGGAGCTCCTCTGGACAATGTTATGAACCAGACATGACGGCGTTTAGTTTCCAGGGATATCTCTGACTTTCAGAACGCCTACTAAGCAGAAATAGAGGGGTTTTTTTCCATGGTTAATGGCGGACAGTTGAACGGCTTTCAGGGCGATAAGCCACGCCCCCTCTCCGGCGCGTCCAGTGCGAATGAACACAAATAGTCCCCGGCGAGACCGGCGGCGCGAATGGCTCAACTCAACTTTGTTTTTTTACACTCAAACATCTCCGCGACTTATTGAGTGGCATAATAATCGCGCGACACAACGAATCGATAATGAAACTCGTTGCCAACTCTTTTAATGATCGATTTTTATCGATTTTATCGATTCGTTGTTGCAGCCGACTGATAGACGACCAAAACCTGTAAAACCTACAAAACCTACAACAAGTCGTCAAAGATATTGTGTCATGTCATGATCATAATGAGAAATGAGATCATAATGACAGATCAAAGACTATCAATGACAGACGACCAAAGTTGTATCTGTAACAGCTAGTCATCTGTTTCATCTGTTTTAAGAACTTACTCTGGGTCATAAGAACGGCGTCCATCTTTGAAGTCAATCAGACGACCAAAAGACTGATCACTCTTCATGGACACACAGCTGGGTTCAGGAGACTTTCCACTCTGCTGCTGTGGACTGATAGAAACACTGACATTACATCATCATCATCATTCAGTCATGAAGATCAGCTCACATTGTGTCCGTCCACACAGAGACCAACACAAGGTAAAGGTCCATGAAGTGATATGTGGATGTGGATCAGATGAGTCCCTGTAGTGGTAAAGGTTTACTAGTCCTGCTGATCCCTCTGAGAATCAACAGCTCAGTATTTCACCTCACCTTTGAGCAACAGAGTGGCGTCCATTTTTGAAGTCAATCAGACGACCAAAAGACTGATCACTCTTCATGGACACACAGCTGGGTTCAGGTCCAGGTTCAGGTTGAGGTCCAGGTCCAGGTCCAGGTTCAGGTCCAGGGCAGTGTGGTCCCTGATGGGTCCTGGTCACATGTGTAGAAACAGAGTCAGTGAATGAAAGCCTTTGAGTCATGGACAGGTAGAGATGGTCATCTCACCTCTGAGCTTTGGTGTGGCTGGTTTTAGAGGGAGGGACTCCCTCCTCTCCGTCCTCACACTGATTCATAGCAGAGTCCACACCTTCACACAAACACAACAACATTATTTCTCTTCATCATGACAAACACACACAGCTCATTCACCTCAACACTAAAGACACTCATGGGACAGTTTCCATGCTGTTGTCCCTCTGAGCTGCAGAGTCCTCTCTAAGAGATGACGTTCACAACGCTCTTTAGTCTGTTGGCTTGTTGGAAGACCAGAGGAAGACTCTTCATCTGGCTTTTTATTGGCCTCTTTGGGGATGACGTCACTTTTCACTTCTATTTGAGTGACTTTGAAAAGCTCTTCAACGTTTGAAATGTTCCTCTGTTTCCACGTCTACTGCATCCAGTCAGAGCAGGAAGCAGCTCGTCCAATAATCCAGAATCAGTCATGTGACCTTGTTAGCTGCTGCTGAATTCACATCACTTTGTACCTTCATGTGTCGAGGAACCAGTGAGAGCAGAGCTGAACGCATCCGTCCAATCATTGATCAGCACATCAGCACTCATTCCTCCTTCACATCAACGTCCTGATTCTCTGTGATGGAGTCACACTGATGTCTCCTCTCAATGAGGCTGTTAGTGGAGCTGTCGCCCTCTGGTGGCTCACAGGGAAACTGGCACCTTGAACTGACTCATTTCACCGTTTACCGTAAAACACCATCATTCTTTGTTGGGTTGATGTTCTTATAAAACGGTTTAACATCAGCTGAACAGCTTCTTTATGCAGACGGACGCTTACACACATAACATGAGTTTCTAAACGTCACTGAGCAGTAAAAGCTTCATTTATTTGAGGGTCATCACGTTTGTGCGAGGAAGCTGCTTCCTTCAGATCGTCACTAATTCTTTTAGAACAGTCAAATCAAACTGAATTCACCTTTTTCAATAATCAGAGTCGCTTACTGACCTTTAGAAGCAGAGAAAAAGAAGCTGCGACATCACGAGCTCCAGAAGTGAAAGTAAAGAGGACACAGGAAGGGAGGGGCTGTGTTGCCAACTCCTCAGTAAGGAAAGTAGCTATTGGCTGTCCTAAAAGTGAGCGCCGTAGGAGAGAGGCGGGAACAGCGGCGGCTTTGCGCATGCGCAAAGCACGAGGGGCTTTCACGTCAGAGTCAAAACACCAGAAAAGTCTCCAACAACGCCAGAACAAGTAGCTCGATTTTTCTCGCTCGTAGCTTTTGACAAAAAAAGGGTGAGCCATGAGGGTTTGGAAAGTCGCCAGATTTAGCGAGAAAGTCGCGAAGTTGGCAACACTGGGGAGGGGCCGTCACGAGGACATAGTTCCTCATGTTGCTTTGTGTTGAAGTTCATATCAAACAATATCCACCTTATCGAGGGGGGGGGGGATATGAAATGATGTGTAGAAATATAGAAATAAAATCTATAACATTTTATTATTAGAAATGTTTTATGAAGCAAACGAAGGGGAGATTATAATCATTGTTTTGTTCTATCATTTTAAACGGAAATTCAGTTTTCCGTTTAAAAAAAAAATTATAATCATAAATTATACAAATTGTCAATATTTGTGTTTTTGAACTATGGAATGTACCAGTAATGTGTGTAAAATATGATATCTGTGCAAAATATATGCTTTTCCTGCTCGTGCTCTCCTCCTGTGTGCTCTCTGCTCGTGCTCTCTGTCTGTGTGCACGACACTCTGAGAACGCGCAGCTTGGGGGGCCTGATCGTTTTGGCCCAAAAGAGGCGGGTCTATGAAGCAGTTTAGCCAATTGCTGATTCAAGATATAAATGAGCAGTGGCGGCTGGTGGAACATTTTCTTGGTAGGGTCACATCCAATCAATTTCAGCAAACATCCCAGTATGATTTAATGCAAAAAAAAAGGTCTCAAACACGCATTACTACTTTGCAGTTAGATATTTAACATTCATTCCAACATGAAAATAAAGCAGGAAATAACACAAACAAACACGTCAGGACATCTTATCTTTGTCACCCTCACAGCAATTCAGTATTTTGCATTACATTAGATCAGCGGTTCCCAAACTTTTTAGGCCACGCACCCCCTTCTACATCCAGACCGGGTTCACGCACCCCCAATCCCCCCCCCCCCACCCACACACACCTTTAAAAAAAAAAAAAGCAACAGAGCCGCATAAAAATCGGACTAATGAGAGAACAGTTTGCTCGCGCGTGGCGTTTGTTTACAAGATAAAAAACACAAAACACTCTTCCTGCACCGTGCCTTCGAAAAGGTAACGGACATACACCAGAAGATTGGCCAGATTGGCCACATCTGTAGGCTCGTCTACTTGCAGAGAGTAAAACTCACTCTTCTTCACGCGACCGATTAATGTAGCCAGGATGTCTTCGGACAAAGCATCGATGCGTGCGACAGTGTTGTTGGACGCGGGATCACGTCCAACTTGTTCGCTTCTCTCTCTCCAATCATACATTCCACCATCTCTTTAACATTTTTTTCCCTCTCCACCACCGCCTCTCCGGCAGAAATACGCTCATACACACACGCACCTCCCCAGCAACGAGGCACATCACCCGGTCACAATACCTCCAGAATGTCCCCGGGTGAAATCCGGGACTTGGTTTTATGGTTCCGAGTGGCGGGCGCTCACCCGTTGGCGCTGGGACGCGAGGTCTCCAGCCGCCCCCGCCGCGAGGCACCCGATCGTCAGGTCTGTCAGCCCTCGGAACAGGCCGCGGGTCAATAACTCGTGGGTGGCGGGGTAGAGGCGAGGCAGATCACAGAAACATAAAGACTAGAGTACAGCAAAGATATGTTGATGAGAAACGTATTTGTAATATGTCAAACACAAACGTAATCAGGGAGAAAATACGTTTGTGGTCAAACGTAATTGAGAATGCATTTTAGTTTTGGGGGAACGTAATTTTTAGGAGACGGGACTGCACCGCCATTACATTTTTTCTCTCGCGCACCCCCTAGAGGCAGCTCGCGCACCCCCAGGGGTGCGCGCACCCCACTTTGGGAATCCCTGCATTAGATTATATATATATATAATCGAATGTTTATTTATTAGATGCCCCTATGAACCTTGTTTGTTGGGGAAACACCCAATCACTGTGGTGAGGAAACCTGCATGTGTTTCTGACAGATTATTTTTTAGAGAAATTTTGCTCTTCTGGCCTTCTGAGTGGCAAACCTCTCAATAACCTTCTTATTGAAGTCAGGCATGTCCCTGACAAGTTTCTTCTCCATGGAGAGCATAGCCAGAGCATTAAGGCCATCCTGTGTCATGGTGTTCCTCAGGAAGGTCTTGATCCTCTTCAAAGTAGAGAAACACCTCTCGGATTCAGCTGTAGTCATGGGTGTGGTGATGAGGATCCTGAGGAGAGTGACAGTCTCTGTGAAGGTGCTCTGAAGGTTGTTCTCCATGAAGAACTGGTACATAGGCACTGCACCACTGCAGGCCTTGAACTCACTGTTCTCATAGATGAGGGACAGTTCTGTTTTGAGCTTGGCCTGGTCCAACATGGGGTAAGCCTCCACTGTGGTTTCAAGCGCTGAATCAGGGAACGTCACACTGTGTTGTGGGAACAACTCTCCATGCAGCAGTGTTGTGCTGATGAGGTGCTGGGTGAAGGCGAACCGCTCCTTGGCTTGAATCAGGATGGTATCACATACCTGTAAAAGAGATAACCTTAAAATTTGCAATAAAGATATTTCGATGAAAGTGATTCTGATTGAACACTTTCCAAGTCAAGTACGGCATATGACTTTTGAAAATTCAAAAATACAATGTGTGTAAAATCTTACAAAGAACTTTAGATGATGGAAAATTATCAGAAAGTCAGTTACCAGCTTGTCCTCCCCTTTTCAAGGAGACAGACGACTATGTTACTGAATATTTGACTACTTCCTGTAATTAGCATACACACATATAGCATACACACATATAGTATACGTCTGTGTGTGAGTGTATAAAGTATATATATTGACAACTACATCACATCTTACCTCTGTAGCCAGCCTCTGTTGTTCTCCTGGTCCCAGCATCCTCCGTTGCTTTTTGGGCTGGTGCTGCTGGTCAGATGCACTGTCCCCACACGGAGAGGAGACGGAGGCTCTGTCCCAAAAAATAAAGTTTCAGTTGCTAACTTGCCATCTTCAATAACAACTAGGCCTCTTCTAGAAATTGACTTGGTGGACCTGAATAAGCCTGTTATTAGAAATTGTGTTTAATAACTACCTGTATTATTATACAAATCTTCTTTTTCCTTTTAAATTATTTAAACATATATCATTGTGATGTTCTCTATGGTAATCATTCACTTTGATGACTAGGCACATTTAGGCTTTGTATTATTATAATTATAATTAGCTTTATCAGCCAATAGTAGATATAGTTATTTACCTGATCGTTGCTGTCTGTGAACCTCTGGACAAGTGACTTAATGAAGACAGGGTCGATGTTCCTCTTCTGCAGCTGGTTGAAGAGCATGTCCACATTTGGCATGATCTTGTGGAACAATGCTAGGAAAAAACAGAAAGTCTCGTCTTCAAGCATCCTCGCAAAGCCCCCGGCCTCTCTAACAGTTAGGGGATCAAAGTTCCCAGAGTCTCTGATGGCCTGGAAACACTTCAGGACGTCGTCCTTGTGCTCGTACACAGTATTTACAGCGCGACTGTGGAAGTTCCACCGTGTTGTAGAGGCTCTAGGAAGTCGATGGGCAACCACTTGGTCAAGCACGGTGGTTCGCTTGGGTGACCTGGAGAAGAAGGCAGAAAATCCACCAAGGTCAGAAAAGAAGGTGCGGATCCTGGGGATGTGTGATGTTGCCTTCTGCATGATGAGGTTCAGCTGATGCGCGTAGCAGTGGACGTAGTGAGCATTTTCGTAGACATCCAATATCTTACGCTGCACTCCGCCGGTGGCTCCCCTCATTACAGCAGCCCCGTCGTACGCTTGGGCGATAAGTTTGGCCTTTTGTCCGTTTGAGAGGATGGCGCTCAGCCTCTCCATAAGCGCTGTAGCGATGGTGTCAGCGGTTGCGTTCTGGATGGTAATGTACTCGAAAAACTGCTCTTGGACGTGATTGTTGGCGTCGATGTAGCGTAGCACAAGCACCAGCTGGCAGTGGGTGGAAATGTCAGTCGTCTCGTCTGCTTGAATGGCAATAAAATCAGCGCTCTTTACTTCCTCCAGAATGTACTCCTTCACAACCGACAGCATGCAGTCCAACAGCTCGTTTTGTACCGTCTTTGACGTGCCTTTAAACACGCTAGCTGTCTTAAGGTGCTCCTCCAGCACTCCGTCGAGGGACGCACCAAAATCCACCAATCCCCTGAAAATGCCAGGATTGTCAGAGGAGTCAGTCTCGTCATGCCCACGCAAGGCCAACTCAAAAGCCCCACAAAACTTCACACAATCAATTATTTTGGATAGAATGTGCCTGTTTTTATCCACCTCCTCATTGTGTTTCCTCACTGCAATCCTGTGTCCGTCGTCCAGCTGAGTTGCGATGTTCACTTTGCCCAATATGGCTAGCTTGACGGCGTTATCCATGTAGGACGCACATGGTGTTCTCATGTTTTCTTATTTTTTCAGACAAGCTTCAAGTCCCTCACTCCAGTATTTTGCATTGTTCACATTGGGGCCACAATGATCCACTAATGAAGCTGTTTATTCATGTAATAATGCATTCATTCACGAACTCCATCTTCATTCATGGATTGACTTTATTTCATTGTTTTCTGAACAACTTTATCTCACTCATCTCGAGATTGATCGTGTGTGTGTACGTGTGTGTGTGCGTGCGTGCGTGTGTGTGCGTGTGCGTGTGTCTGTGTGTGTGTGTGTGTGTGTGTGTGTGTGTGTCTGTGTGTGTGTGTGTGTGTCTGTGTGTGTGTGTGTGTGTCTGTGTGTGTGTGTCTGTGTGTGTGTGTGCGTGTGCGTGTGTGTGTGTGTGTGTGTGTGTGTCTGTGTGTGTGTGTGTCTGTGTGTGTGTGTCTGTGTGTGTGTGTGTGTGTCTGTGTGTGTGTGTCTGTGTGTGTGTGTGTGTGTGTGTCTGTGTGTGTGTGTGTGTGTGTGTGTGTCTGTGTGTGTGTGTGGGGTCTCAGAGTGTGTGTCCTGCTCTTGTCTTCTTGTTACTTGGCTCTTAAGATCATCTCATTGGAGGAGAGGCTGACGACGCTCGGCTCCATCACCGACTTCACCCACCAGGAGTGAGTCACAGCCCGGCGGAGACAGAGAAGTTAAAAACAACTTTTACTGAGAAATATGATTATTCATACGTTTTATTCAACCTGTTCAGACTTTCATATCGAAACCACTTTAGAAGTCGATTCAAACTTCGGGCTCTTCTCTGAACTGCTGACCATCAACCTGATGAAGCTGGAGAAGGTCCGTCCGTCCGTCCGTCCGTCCGTCCGTCCTTCCGTCCGTCCGTCCGTCCGTCCGTCCGTCCGTCCGTGTCTCCGAGGTTTAATTCAAGCAAAAAGGCTTTTCAATCAGTTCACAAAGATTTCTATCAAATATTCAGCTGCCAAAATCCATTCATTGTCTGTTACCACAGAAATGACAGTTGTTGTTTGACAGAACACCATGATGTCAGAGTATCCGTTAGTCGCCTTGATGACCTCGTCTCCTCGGA
Organism: Melanostigma gelatinosum; assembly: GCF_949748355.1. Lineage (NCBI taxonomy): Eukaryota > Metazoa > Chordata > Actinopteri > Perciformes > Zoarcidae > Melanostigma > Melanostigma gelatinosum. The sequence goes on from NC_136639.1 coordinate 1,962,746, forward strand.
TCGAACAGGACGCTGGTGCTCAGGATGTTTCTCTTCCATCGTGAGGAGCAGAAACAGAACGTAACCGGACGCTCGGCGGCGCGAATCAAACATTCATAGTCAGCGATCCGTCGGCCTGTAAGCAGAGCTCGTCATTAACGTTTCAGGCCGACGCTCGTCTCCTGTAGACGAGTCCGGCTCCAGATCCTCAACCTGCTGCAAATATTACAGTTTACAGAGCAGGCGCCTGGTCAAGCGCAGGTAAAGGTAAACGCATCAGTGAGAATGGGCAGCAGCAGGTGAGACGGGCTGTTGTACACTCTGAGGGAGTGATGTGGGAACGAGGAACAGGTGAGCAGGTGGATGTGAGAGTCTGGTCAGAAAGTCTGAGGCCCTCCGGTGTACTCATCCAGTTCTATTTTAGTCAAGAAATAGTCCCCCTAAAACCACAAGTTGTCTTTGAACAGAGACATGCTAACAGTTTCCCCCTGCTGCCAGTCTTTATGCTAAGCTAGGCTATTTGCCTCCCATCTCCAGTGCTGAACATTAAACCAGATTACAGGAACTTTAAAAACATACAGTATCGAAATATATCACAGAATGTGCATGTGGGCATTTTTATTATTATTGCTCATTATTACTACGTTATTACATTTTATTTCTTATTTTATTTTGCTCTAATTTAACTTTTTTACTGTTTCACCACGATCAATTTTCTTAACTTTAATTGATGTGCATTTTCTTCTCGTTCTCGTCTTCTCAATCATTTGTAAAGCATTGAATTGCTTATGATTTGTTTTAAAGGTGACATGTGAACAACACTTGATTGCTTGATGTCAGACAGCAGCAGTAACGTTCACGCACCACGTCTGTCCTTTCAGGTGCAGAAGAACCTGCAGAGACTGCTGGACGACGCTGCCTGAATGTACTGCGACCAGTATAACGTGCCGCTCACAGTTCTGTAAAGATACTGTAAATATGTCCTTTATTGTGGGAGAGGTTATGGACCGAGATGTATTGATGCATGAACACAAAGGGCTTGAAAGTGATGCGCACAAACAAACCGTTAAAGAGCGCAGCGTTTCACCTGTAGCCACACCCCCAGCAGTGATGTCACAGCGTACTGACACGCCCCGAGGTACACTTCCACATCACTGTCAGCAAAATCAAAAACAAAAATACCAAACTCTCTGGTATCATTTTAAACACAACAGTATTACAATAGTACTGCATCTGATGTACATGTAGTAGAAACAGCAGTATTTTGAAGGCTCTGACATCAGGTGATCTCTAAGAAGGCAGTAACGCTACTTTATATTTTCTGCTCATGTCGCTGTATTTACTTCTCAACGAGTGAAGGTTTTTTTGACCTCGGCTGTTTTGCGGAGCATCCTTGACCGCACCATGGTCAGAAAGCGGATTCATTAAATTCACTTTCATGATTCGTGTTTCCACCACATTGTTACTGACAGTGAATGACATGTGAGAAGGTTTATTCAAATGACTGTTCATTATCTTTACGTGTTTGACAATCACCAGACAGTCCCAGCAGCCTGTACGGCCGCCTCCCACCGTGTCGTTCTTTATTCGACCAGCGGATGGCGCAGGAATGTAATTCTAAAAGTCACACAGCAGCTTTAAAACTTGTTGTTCGCAGACTGTTAGAGATGTGAACGACTGTTTACTCTGTAAATATAGAAATCATACACACATTCAATGATGTGGTTGTATTTTCCTCTGTCTGGGAATAAAGTTCTATTTTTCTTGTATTGTTTCAGCATTATTTTTATTTTCTGAACTAATATATATATATATATATACACACATCACTCCAAGTACTCGGAGTGATGTGTGGTAGCTTTAGGGCGGACGATGACGTCATACTGCACATACTAAACTTCACTTTAAATCCATTTGTGTTCAGCTGACTGAAGACAAACATCAAGTATTTCTGTAACTTCTTCTCGCGAGACTGAACTCAAACGTGACTTTGGTTCCTTCACGAGGAAAGAAGGAGCGACACGCCCACTGAAGACTTTGTGACGTGTTGCTCTGTTCTTCTTCACTGGTCCTCTGAAGTCCACTTGAACTAGTTTCTGCTGGACCTGAAGGACGTGAAGGACCAAAGAGTCCTCCGAGAGTCCCTCAGTGAGAAGAGTCGCTCACTAACCTTTAGAAGCAGAGAAGAAGAAGCTGCGACACCACGAGCTCCAGAAGTGAAACTAAAGGAAACAGGAAGGGAGGGGCCGTCACGCAAGGAGAGAGGAAACGAGGGGTACATCCCAAGTCTCTTAATTGCATCCCCGTTTCCCTCGCTTGCGTCCTTTCCTTGCGTCTTAGTCCCTCCCACCTGGAGGAAACCATGCGAGGAGAGAGGACCAAGGAAATATGTTTTAAGAGACACGAGACGTCCTTTCCTCAGTTGCGTCACGTGAAGCGACGTCTGTTTCTGATGACGGTGCTGATGATCACATCTGGATCAGTCTGTCCCTGCAGGAGGTGGTGGAGAGGGTGGTCCTCGTCCATGGAGCCGGCCTTCTTAACCAGTTCATTAAGTCTGTTGGTGTCTCCGGCTCCAATGCTGCTCCCCCAGCAGACTACAGAAGTCCAGTGCACTGACCACAACAGACTGTAGAACATCTCCAACATCCTGCTGCACACGCTGAAGGATCCAAGTTTCCTCAAGAAGAAGAGTTGACTCCTCCCCTTCTTGTACACAGCGTTGATGTTGTTCTTCCAGTTCAGTCTGCTGTCCATGGAGACACCAGGTACTTGTCCTCCTCCACCATGTCCACGTCCTCTCCCAGAACTCTCAGCGGTTGTGGAGCCGTCGTCTTCCTCCTGAAGTCGACCACCATCTCTCTGGTCTTGGTCACGTTCAGACGCAGGTGATTTCTACCGGCCCACTCCACAAAGTCCTCCACTACTGCCCTGTACTCCTCCTCCCGTCCGTCCCTTACACACCGACCACTGCAGAGTCATCAGAGAACTTCTGCAGATGCATGACACAGAGTTGTCCTGGAAGTCAGTGGTGTACAAGGTGAACAGGAAGGGAGACAGAACAGTTCCCTGTGGGGCTCCAGTATCACTGACCACCGTATCAGACAGCACACGGCCCAGTGGGACAAACTGTGGTCTGCTGTGAGGTAGTCAGTGATCCAGGAGACGGTGGATGCGTTCACCCCCACCACCCGCAGCTTCTCACTCAGCAGCACTGGTTGGATGGTGTTGAATGCACTGAAGTCAAAGAAAGTGATTCTCACAGAGCCACCGGTCCATCCAGGTGAGACTGAGCTCGTTGCAGCAGGTAGATGATGGCGTCGTCCTCTCCCACATGAGGCTGGTATGCAAACTGCAGAGGGTCCAGTGAGGATCTCACCTGTGGACGGAGGTGGGCCAAGACCAGCCTCTCCAGCACCTTCATCACATGAGATGTGAGGGCAACTAAAGAACACAGTAGTCATCACTGTAGAGCTGTTTCCTCTCTAACAATCTGCATTGAGTATTTATACACAGTCTGTGGTATTCATACACAGTCTGTGGTATTTATACACAGTCTGTGGTATTTATACTGTGTTCTGTGTCCTGTTAATAAGCGTAGGACCGATTACCGGCAGAATGCGTTTGTCATATTTATGAACTATTTGCCTCTGTATTTATATAAATTCAGATTGTGATGTCGATATTAAATAACTCCGAATATGATTATTGTTTCTCTTAAATGATAAAACTCAAACACTCAGGAATGATCCGCCTCACGTGACTGAAAGAAATGATGATCAATGATGTAAAAAGCTCTCTGACTTTAATCATATTCATAATAAAGTTATTGAGGGAAACATCAGATCATGAAAACACAAATCTTTCTAATAAATGTAGAAAGTTGTTTGTGGTCCTTTTGTTGTTCCGACTACAATGAACATTTATTTAAACCAGATGTTGAATCATAAATTAATCAAATATGAACTAGAGTTTAATCTGTGATCAGTCTTTACTGTTTACATGTTGAACAAAATCTCATCAGTCCGATCGGCTGCAGCGTCCAATCACATGACAGATGAACAATGAGGGGGCGTGTCTTCTGTTAAAACACTTCCTGGATACATCCCAAGTCTCTTATCTGTCATTTCCTCGATCCTCGCTTGAACCGGAAGTTGTTCTGCGCCGCCATATTGACGGCCGTCTTTCATCTCTTATTTCTGCTCTGAGGAGAGAGGAGAGAGGAGAGAGGAGAGATCTCTGAGGAGACATGAGCGAGGACGCACGCGAAGAGACTTCCAGGAAGTGTTTTAACAGAAGACACGCCCCCTCATTGTTCATCAGTCATGTGATATTCATATTGGAGACTACGCAGACTCCCTCAGAGACCAGCAACACTGCACTTTGGTTGGAATGTACAAAATACAAACCAGTTTTATTTGGTTTATACGATAAAAACATTAAAGGTTACACAAACAGATGATGTGAAAAGTAAAGAAAATAAAAGATAAAATGTCAAAAAGCTGAAAGGTTCAGATCAGCAATAAGCCTCATCACACATCACACATGAACACATGAATGAAGATCAGTGAAACATGATCATCATTAAATGAACACATGATCAGTAAGAATACAAACCAAAGAATGAAAAGTTACATCGTGACACATTCTGCATTATAATATATCTTCATTGAATAAACAGCTGAGCTGGTTCTTGATCAGTAGTTTGGTTCAAACTTCTTTTGTCTCTTTTGATTTGTTTCTATGAGTTTCATCAAACTAGCACACAGTCAGTGATGAATGAAGTCAAAGTGAACAATACCACGTGAAGAACCAAGCTGCATTCAACTGATCCTTCATGTGAGACAGTGTTCTGGTGGATTTGGACGTTTCTGCTTTGACGTGATGTTTATGTGCTTTATTATCTAGAATCGTCCAAAACTTTGATTTCTTTTGATCTCAACGTCACTTCTCAGAGTTTGTTCATTTGTTACACGATGATCAAAGAAGATGAATTTAGTTTGTTCAAATCAAAACAACTCTTCACAACTTGTGCTTCTTGTTCCACAGATGCTGCATTTGATCCAGAAAGACTCTTGTTTGACATTCGGAGGTTTTTCTGAACGCAAACAAATGTTTCGAGACAACAAAGTTCAGTTTTCTACACAAAGTCAAAGATGTTTCACAGCTTCTCTCAGACAACACATCATTCCAGGTCATTACATGGACCTCGCTCAGCTCTTTCACACATCCATCTGCAACACCACAAGTCCCAGAGAGCTCTCAACCCCCCAGAGTCCAGACCAGCTCAGGTACCCCTCACCTGCTCCAACTGCATCTACAACCACTGAGAGATCAGGTTGGTACCAACTCACATCAGCTGTGTGTGATCCTGTACACACTGAAACATCTGGTCAGCAGAGAGAAGGTTCCTCTAGCAGGAGGAGACTCTCCCTCCTCCAGAGAACACAGAGACACTGAGGAACCAGGCCTGGACCTGAACCTGAACCCAAAGCCAGGATAAAGAGGTTCAGTGAATGTGGTGTTGAAGGTGTGGAGGTGGATCAGTGTGTCAGAGGAGACTCTGTAGAAGGACAGAGAGCCAGCAGGACAGTCCACATACACTGCTACTCTACCAGAGGAGGAGGAGGAGGAGGAGGAGGAGGAGGAGGAGGAGGAGGAGGAGGAGGAGGAGGAGGAGGAGGAGGAGGTGGTGTATGTTATCATCTTATTGTGACAGACAGAGTAACGACCATCATTACACCACAGACTCCAGGACTGATCATTCTTTCCAAACACACAGTCTTTACTCTCTCCTTTCCTCCTGATTCCTCTGTAACTCACTGATATATCAACTCTTCCTCTCCACTCGACCTCCCAGTAACAGCGACCAGTCAGACCAGTTCTACACAGCAGCTGAGAGGCATCAAACCTGTCTGGATGATCAGGATATGACTGAACCTCTCTCACATATGTCACCTTCCTGTTGTTGTCAGACAGTTTGAGGTATCTGCTCACTGTGTTTGTGTCGAGTGTGAGTTCACAGGAATCTGATGGAGAGAACAAGACACAACACAGCTGCAGTTATTAATCGATCATGTGTTTGATGATGACATCAGAGATGTGAATGAGTGATGTCACAGTTTGAAGATGCTTTGTTTCCATGAATCAAACTCAAAGCACACTTACACTTCCTCAGACCTGGTCTGGACCATCGGACTCCAGCAGGCTCCACCCTGAAAGGAGGAGGGGGGTCAGAGCAGCATGGAGACATGGACATTACATCGCTCTCACACACAGAGCTTTGTTATTCATCTTCACATGAGCACTTATTGTTCATCAGCTCATACTCTGTGACTTCACTGGAGCTTCTTCTGATTGCAGAAAATATTACAGTTCAAGTCCGTCTGCAGCCACAGAGCACTGCCTGTGTCCCCCTAGAACTCTGGTCCAGTCCTCAATAAACCTCTTTGGGCTCTGACACACCACGTCCACAACCAGCTGCTGGTTCTTCACTGAGCGTCTGTGGCCGACTGTCACCTGTACTTTCAACAAGTCGACTCTTCTCAGCCAGGGAACTGGCTCTCAGTGCAAAACAAACCAAACCAGGTAAAGCTGAACTCCTTCAGAACAGCAAAACATTCCTGCTGTGATGATTCATCGAGACGCTTTAAACAGATTGTTTCTGTCTCTTTGTCTTTTCACAATAATGTCTGGACTAAAGGGCAACACACACGAGCATCAGAACATCAACTGTTGTTTGATATGAGCCCACAAACCTGCAGCGTGACGACGTTGACTCATGTCAACCCACCATGATGCCGTCAGCGTGTCAGGATGCACCACTGTCCTCTTTACTAACGTTCAACCAAGACACCGCTCCAGAACAACAACAGTTTCATCACCTTCCCTCCCTGTTGGGCTCATCCTGGCTACTGTTCCCTGATACTTCTGTCTGTGTTGATGGTCTGATGTGGGACACAAACAGTCTGATGAGTCTCTGGTAGTTTGAGGTCAGCTTGGTGTATCAGGGTCATATTAACCAGGCTGACAGTGTGACAGAGAACAAGTCTCCAGCTCGACCTCCTCCATCAGACTGAGTGTCTGTGGCTGCAGCAGGCCTCTTCATACCTGAGAGTTTCCAGTCTCCAGTGAGGATCCTTCTGTCCATCAGACAGCATCTTCACTCCTGAGTCTCCTGGATGATTGTAGCTCAGGTCCAGCTCTCTCAGATGGGAGGGGTTGGAGCTCAGAGCTGAGACCAGAGAAGCACAGCCTTCCTCTGTGATCAGACAGCCTGACAGGCTGCAAACACACAAAACATCACACATGTCACATGATCTGAGAGAACTGTGAGGGCTGGAAGGTTTATGTTTATGACTGTCATCACCAATCTGTTTGTGTGTGAACTTTAAACTTGGTACCGAGTCCAAGAAAAGTAATTCACAGGATCACCTGAGAGTCTCCAGTGTACAATGTGGACTCTTTAGTCCTCCAGACAGCATCTTCACTCCTGAATCCTGCAGGTCGTTGTTACTCAGGTCCATCTCTCTCAGACTAGAGGACTGGGAGCTGAGAACTGAGGACAGAGCTTCACAGCTTCTCTCTGAGAGGTTACAGTCACTCAGTCTGAAGAGACAATGATGAAGAAGAAATAAACAATAAGTAGAAAAGATAGCAGCGTATTTAAGTTATGATCTATGAATCTAACTCTCTGTACTTACAGAGCTTTGTTGGAGGCTTTGACCACTGGCAGCAGCCTCAGAAGAGCCTCCTCTGAAGCAAAGTATTTATTCAGGTCAAACACGTCCAGATCATCTTCTGATGACAGTAAGATGAAGACCAGAGCTGACCACTGAGCAGGAGACAGTTCATCTGCGGAGAGACGTCCTGAACTCAGGGACTGTTGGATCTCCTCCACTAGAGAACCATCATTCAGTTCATTCAGACAGTGGAACAGATTGATGCTTTTCTCTGGAGACTCATTCTCACTGATCTTCTTCTTGATGTACTGGGCTGTTTCCTGATTGGTCTGTGAGCTACTTCCTGTCTGTGTCAGCAGACCTCGTAGGAGACTCTGATTGGTCTCCAGAGAAAGACCCAGAAGGAAGCGGAGGAACAAGTCCAGGTGTCCATTTGGACTCTGTAAGGCCTTGTCCACAGCACTCTGGTAGAGACGTGTTGGTTCAGGTTTGCCTCTAAAGACTTTAGACCAACGGGAGGTTGTTGGTTCTTCTGACAGCAGATTGACTCCAGAGTTGATGAAGGTCAGATGGACATGAAGAGCAGCCAGAAACTCCTGAACACTCAGATGGACGAAGCAGAAGACCTTGTCCTGGTACAGTCCTCTCTCCTCTCTAAAGACCTGTGTGAACACTCCTGAGTACACTGAGGCTGCTCTGATGTCGATGCCACACTCTGTCAGGTCGGATTCATAGAAGATTAGGTTCCCTTTCTGCAGCTGATCAAAAGCCAGTTTTCCCAGAGACTCAGTCATCTTCCTGCTCTTTTTACTCCAGTGTGGATCTGTCGCAGCTCCTCCATCATACTTGACCTTCTTCAGTTTGGACTGAACCACCAGGAAGTGGATGTACATCTCAGTCAGGGTCTTGGGCAGCTCTCCTCCCTCTCTGGTCTTCAACACCTCCTCCAGAACTGTAGCAGTGATCCAGCAGAAGACTGGGATGTGGCACATGATGTGGAGGCTTCGTGAGGTCTTGATGTGGGAGATGATCCTGCTGGCCTGCTCCTCATCTCTGAATCTCTTCCTGAAGTACTCCTCCTTCTGTGGGTCAGTGAACCCTCTGACCTCTGTCACCATGCCAACACACTCAGGAGGGATCTGATTGGCTGCTGCAGGTCGTGTGGTGATCCAGAGGCGAGCAGAGGGAAGCAGTTTCCCCCTGAAGAGGTTTGTCAGCAGCACATCCACTGAGGTGGACTCTGTAACATCAGTCAGGACCTCATTGTTGGTGAAGTCCAGAGGAAGTCGACACTCATCCAGACCGTCAAAGATGAACAGAAGCAGGAACTCTTCAAACCTGCAGATTCCTGCTGCTTTGGTTTCATTGAAGAAGTGATGAACAAGTTGCACCAAGCTGAACTTCTTCTCTTTCAGCACATTCAGCTCTCTGAAGGTGAATGGAAATGTGAACAGTATGTCCTGGTGGTCTTTGTCTTCAGCCCAGTCCAGAGTGAACTTCTGTGTTAAGACTGTTTTCCCAATGCCAGCCACTCCCTTTGTCATCACTGTTCTGATTGGTTCCTCTCCTCCAGGTGAGGCTTTAAAGAGGTCTTCTTGTCTGATGGTTGTTTCTGGTCTGTGTGGTTTCCTGGATGCTGTTTCAATCTGTCTGACCTCATGTTCATCATTGACCCCTGCAGTCCCTCCCTCTGTGATGTAGAGCTCTGTGTACATCTCATTCAGAAGGGTTGGGTTTCCTGCTTTAGCGATCCCCTCAAACACACACTGGAACTTCTTCTTCAGGTTAGATTTGAGTTCACGCTGACAAACTGCAGCAAGAAGTCCTGAATGAACACAACAAAGAAGATCAATGAGTCAAAGAATAGATTTCAACATGTCATTTCCTCACAGAATGAGTCGATGAATATATGTTGGTCCATCTCTTGAGACGTTGGTAAACGTCACATTTATCCAGCATGTTGAATCTTTAGAGAAATCCTCTTACTGCTCTGCAGACAGTCAGCCAGCTCCTCCTGCTTCATTCTCCTCAGGAAGTTCATTGTGATCTTCACAAACGCCTCTCTGCTGTTCCTCCTCTGCTCTTCATCCTCACCGTCCAGCACCTCCTCATCCTCCCTCTGACTCTCTAAGCATTCTGGGTAATCTGAACTCACAACCTTCTGGATCTTCTTCAGCTCGTTCTTCACAAAAGTGACGATGTTCTCCTCCAGCAGCTGGAACAGAATATTCTATGAATGACACAAACTAAAAGCATGGAAGCAAACATCAGATCCATGTTGGACAGACTGACGATCCACTGGTCTACAGAGTGCAGCATGGAGATGATTGTGAACACAAGAGATGTAACAGTAGTTGTACATGTACAGACCATGAATATGGAGTCCAGGTGTGTTTGATGCTGCTGGGCAGACGGACCTCTGGGAACCTCTGAGCTCTCCTGGTCCTCTCTGTGGAGGGATCATGAAGAATCAGCTCACGTTGTGTTTGTACCATTAACACAAATACAACAATCAGTTAAAGATGTTGTTTCCTGTTAAGATTGATCATAATGAAAACAGATGCTGAACAGATTGTTATCTCTGCTTTTATTGGACAGTAAGAGTTATTTCATTGGCAGCACGGTCGTGTCAAAAACTATATCGTAGGTCAAATTCATACCGGTTTACTTTATATACCTTCTATACCTTCCACCTCTAGATACAACTACAACTAGAAACAACTAGAATCACATGTGATGTGATACTTTTTCATATTTGGTGTGGTTTCTACTCTACCATTGTGTTGTTAGTCAGATGTACCAAGACTTAATACTGTTGATCTGCCACATCACTGAAACAAAGGGTCTGTGTTTGGTTTTGTCCACAGCACCATTGGGGAGACTTCCTCCTCCGAGTCTTTCTAGTCTCCAGACCTCTGCAACTAGAGTTAGGATTATATCCAGAATGCTACTTCCTGTCTGATGTAAAACCTACAACAAGTAGTCAAAGATATTGTGTCATGTCATGATCATAATGAGAAATGAGATCATAATGACAGATCAAAGACAATAACTGATAGTAGGGCTGCAACTAACGATTATCAATAATCGATTCATCTTGCAATCATTTTTTTGATTAATTGATGAATCGGATATTAATGGGTGAATAAAAGGCGGGTGAATAAAAACGTGTCTTTAGTCTTGCAAACTATACCAGCCCTGCTTTACTACTGTTATTAACGAGCTAACGCTAACTTGTCATGCTTGTCAAGCTGGATAACGAGTAAACAGCAGCACCAGAAGAGCTGCTGGAAGGACGTTAGGTTCCTCACTTCAAAACGGAACTAAAGTAGGATTCTGTAGTGACTAACCTTGCTGTTGAACTCCCTTCCTCCTCATCAAGGACTCCAACATGTTTACGTTTTAGGTGCTGAATCATCACGTGGTGCTCCCGTGCCATGCCATGTCGCTTTTGCATATCGGCATCATTACGTAACGGAGTTGTACCCCAAACCGGACAGTTTTTAGCTAATGTTTCAATACAATTCACTTACAATGTTGATAAAAATGATCGTGTAATGTTTTCAGTTGATTTAATGGTGTTAAACTGAAGTTAAACTTCGTACCTTTCAAACGAAATATTGTTGTAATTATTACAGTTAGCTTTGCCTTTACCAGAGTCGTTAAAACGATGCTAACACCGGTGAATTAGCCGTGCACTGCTATTGGCCTAATCCGTGGGGACTTCTATCCTCGTTGTAAACCAGGGGTGTCCAAACTACGGCCCGCGGGCCAAGTACGGCCCGCGGTCCATTTTGAATTGGCCCACAGCAACTTCTACAAATATAATGTAATATGAGCGAGCGAGAACAGAAAGTTAAATGGCAGTTAGCTCAATAAGAGTATTTTTTTCCGTGCAAACAAAACACAAGAAAAAGTCACAATAGCAGCCACGAGGTAGCTCAACTCATTGCCCGCCACGGGAAACCTTTCTCAGATGGTGACTTCATAAAACAGTGCCTCACTAAAGTCGCAAGTGCCCGGAATAAATGCAGGAATTCAACGACGTTAGCGTGTCCAGAAACACAGTTGTGCGGCGAATCGAAGACTTGTCAGCTAACCTAAACCATCAAGTGTCAGATAAAGCGCGTGCTTTTGCTTTTTACTCCATTGCATATGATGAGAGCACAGATGCCACAGACACCGCACAGCTGTTCATTTGTTTGCGGGGAGTTGACGATCATTTCTGCATTAGGAGCTGCTTGATTTTAGGAGTCTAAAGAGCACAACAGGTAAGGACATGTTTGAAGCTGTGTCAGATGCAATTGACAAGATGGGACAAGCTGTGTGGAGTTATAACAGATAGGGCTCCAGCTATGAAAGGCGAGCGGAGGTGAGGCTCTTCAAATGCAGCGTATCACCCACCAACAAGCCCTCTGTGCTCAGACAGTCCAGCTTGGCGATGTGATGAACACGGTTGTGAAAACTGTCAACATAATTCGAGCACGAGGGCACTCTACGCAACTTCAATGTTGCGCACTTCCCCACGCAGTCCGAAGTCAAATGTGCTTTTCCAAAGGCCAACCTTTCTGCTGAAAGGGGGAAATACGTGTCCGTGATAACGTCTCTCGTGACAGAACTCAGTCAGTGCTTACGTGGCGGCTGGTCAATAGAGGGCGATAGGGCGCCGCCCCACCTTGAGCCACAACAAATAAAATAAAATGAATAATAATAATAATAATAAACTATACAAATAGTCAATATTTGTGTTTTTAAAATATGGAATCACCCAGTAATATGTGTAAAATATGATATCTGCGGTAAATATATGCTTTTCCTGCATGTCCTCTCTGCGTGTGCACGTCTCAGCAGCTCTGGAGAAACTGCCCAAAAGAGCAGTGAAGCAGTTCAGCCAATTGCTGATTCAAGATATAAATGTGTGACATACAATTTAGCCAATCAGCGCCCTCAAATAGATTCAGCTTGGAGCAGAATCGGTTCTGCCCCAAGCTGCGCGTTCCCGTCCGGACGAGTCTCTACAGGCGGGCGCGAGCTCCAGCGCGAGCACTACTCCTCCAAGACCCGTTTGAGAGGAGAACTTTGAGGAGAAACTGCAGCGCTGATATCAGATCAGCCTGACCTCACAATCAGACAGCAGACTAGCAGGAAAGGGAAGCAGTACATGCGAAGCTACTAGCTGTAAATAAGATGTCCTGACGTGTTCGTCAAAGTGTTATTTTCTGCTTTTTTCATGTTGGAATAAATGTTAAATATTTAACTGCAAAGTAGCAATACGTGTTTGATACCTTCATTTATTTAGCATGAAATCATACTGGGATGTTTGCTGAAATTGATTGGATGTGGCACAGCCCTATCTAGAACATGTTCCACCAGCTGCCATGGCTTTCAATATGTTTCTCTCATTGAGAGAGACATCGAGCTGTTCTCAACTCCCTTCTATTTGAATAATGAGTCTGTTCGGCTCAACATACGTGAGCAAACATCTCTGTTAAATCTGAACAAAAGCACATTGAGAACCAAATTTGATTGATTTTGCTCACTTTAACACACTAGGGGTGAGGCGATCGGACCTGAGTGGCCCAGCCATTGGTATATTTTTCTGTATGTGGCCCTCAGTGAAAAAAGTTTGGACACCCCTGTTGTAAACACTGGCTGCTGCTGGTTTTTCGGGGATATTCGCTTGTTCCAGGGTCGCAAAAATTACCATCAATGCTGTCAACACATCCGGGACCATAGTTCTGTCCTTCACAATAAGATATCACGCTTCAACAACTCCAAATGATGCAATAAAAGCTCCTTAATTTCCATTCAAGCTGTTTAAGCGTCGCCCGAGCGTTCTTTCTGCTTTCTCTCATCAAAGTCAATTTCCTACAGTATTTAGACATATAAACGTCCATATATATTCATGAAATTTGACACATAGATTATTTGATATGTATGAATTAATATTATTTACGTTTGGTTGGCGATCGCCGAAGAAAATGACAGCGTAATGACCGGAAAGGGCGTCATGACGGAATCGTTCGAGACAGGCCAAGAGCAGCTAGCGCCGACCGAGGCAGGCCATCGTTACGTTAGTTATTTCGGAGTCCCTTTTTGTCGGTTTATTGCCGTTAAATCACAGCCAAATCAGTTTATTTTGTGTTCCTACAGCTGTAGTAAACAGCGACGTGTGGCTTGCTAGACAGTGAATACATCTCGATGAAATCCACGGAGCTCCTCTGGACAATGTTATGAACCAGACATGACGGCGTTTAGTTTCCAGGGATATCTCTGACTTTCAGAACGCCTACTAAGCAGAAATAGAGGTTCTTTTTTCCATGGTTAATGGCGGACAGTTGAACGGCTTTCGGGGCGATAAGCCACGCCCCCTCTCCGGCGCGTTGTAAGAAATTTGAGCAAAAAACTGTAGTTAGTAGATATAATAAAAGTGTTTAATAATTAATAATTCATAATTAGTCATAATCATAAGGGTTTTGGGAATGCATAATTAAGATAAACATAAAGTGATGTAGGAATAGTAGCTAAAAAACATGAAGCTTCTGCCAAGTTGCAGAAGTTTAACTTTCATACTGAAGGATTATTATAGAAGGGGTTAAAATGTAACTGACAGTCATTGAATGTGTTAGTAGACTCGGGCAGACAGCCGAATACACTCCTGGAAGTTAGCCAATAGGAATCGAGATAAATGGAAGGGGAGGTGTGTCGAACAGGGGTGGGAGGTTTAATTTAAAGTCTTTTTGTCCTCTCTCTGTGATGGCCCTCGGAGGACAGACGTGTTTTTCACCTGAGGAGCCGAGTGAGGTTTTTGCAAATGGGGTTTTATTGTTTTAATATTTCATAGGAGCATATACTCCAATGTGTAACTGTGATCGTACTTGCATCAGTGGAATTAAATTCCTTATAATTGTAAACCAGTTTTGGTAGCGTTATTATTGCAGCGTGTGTCGACGGCACAAAGCAGCCGGACACATGTGCTCCAGCCTCCTCTCTGTGGGGCTTGAGATTTTAGCCTCAACAAATTTGGCTAACCACGAGGGACATTCTTACCGGCCTCGCTGTGTGTGCTGGAGGCAGCGTTGGTCAAGCAGACATCCTGGGCCCATAATATCGGTAGGCAGAGCCGTTTCATGAAATCTGTGAGGTAGCTTCTAGGAACATTAGAGGAATTTCTGCTTGGCTAAGCGTTGCTAACGGCTAGCTCTGCGTTGCCGGTGGGGACGTTCCACGAGGAGGCCGCATTCCACTGAGGTAAGTACAATTTACTTTCTGAAGTATGGTGAACTAAGGGACTAGTCCAAGGTATAAGGATCCTAAGAATAAATTAAAGGCAGACAGCGCTGTAATTAAATCATCACATTGGAATCAACCAGCTATCGACAGGACGAACTGCTTGCTTATGCGGAGAGACCCTTCGGCTCAACATAGGTATTGCTAGGTCTGCAGATAACTAGTTTAAAGCAGGTATGTAGCTTGGCGAACTGAAATATCGTGGCTTTGAGAGGCTTAGGTGTGCAAACCTTTGTAGGCTTAGCCCACGAGTTTCGGGCTATTAAGCATACGCTGTTTAGAGAAGCTAGGCTAGCGGGAGTTAGCTTCTGAGGCTGTGGCTAAACACCGCTCCTGGGAGACACTCTTGCTTGCTTTGGCCGTGTATAAATAGACGATCGTGTGGATGATTCAGAAGACGTAGAATAATGGGCTTTTGGGGAAACTAGACAGACTGAGGAGAGTGGTGTGACGCTGGCAGTGTATAACTCGTGATCAAACGTAACGATGAACTCAGGTCTGGAGGAGCTAATAGCCTGTTAACCGGAGGATTTAAGGTAATAAAACCGGACAATAAGTCCAATAATACGTGTGACTAGTCTGTGTTTTAGCAGCGTGGAAATACGTTTAAAATGATGAATAACATTGCATAATCTGTAGCCGCGCCGTGAGGAGCTAACGCTAGCTACGTGTAGCTCCGGTGTTGCGGTACTCTGTATGTAAAATAAACGTGCTTATAAAATAAAATAACCAGTAGAGTGTGAGAGGAGACAGAGGGCGTACCAGTGGAATTAAAGTGTGGGATTTTGGTGATACTTGTGTGTGCGTATGCTTTATTAGAAGCTCCGTTTTTTGTCGTTAGCATAGCGGTTAGCATATCCGTTACCTAAACAGCCAGTTTCAGGACAACTTCCGGTTCGGCGCAGAAGAAGGAGTAACTGCTAGATAACCGTAAATAAGTGTTTAGAATCTGTGAATTTTTCAGAGATTCATTGTCTAAAGAGCTGTGAGCTTATATCCTGACCTTAGTTTTAATTAAGCATTATAACTTTAGTCGTTGACTTTGGTTTTAATTCAGCATTTTAACAAAGATTAATGGTTTCAGTTGTGTTTCTTCAATTCTTGAACTTAATTGTGATTCATTATTGTGCAGACCAGAGTGTAAGTGCAGTTCAACAGTTTGACTTGCATTGGTATTTCTGATTGAATATCTTTGAACACAGTTATTGATTTTTAAAGTTGAATTTAATATTTAATTGATTAATTATTCATTGTTTTTTAATTTCATTTTACTTCCAATTTTAAACCTTTCGAATTCTGATTTGGAACTGGATTGTGATTGTGATTTTGATTTAGATGTTGAGTTTGATTTCGGAATTCTAACTTCAATTTTGGATTCGAGATTCCTTCACATATCCAGTATTGACTAATTTTGGTACATTTACTATTTTACATCGTTCCTAAGAATCAATTTTGACACGGACGGCGCAAACATATTTGAGAGATCGTTGACCTCTCTTACACTACAGACGTATGCTAACATTTACTGCTGAACTTTTGGCAGTTTTGTGTTTGTTTTAGTCAAGGTGCGTGGTTGAGTGGGTCCAGATCTGGGAAGTGAAGCAGTGGATCCCAGTTTTGAAGTCAACGGCCGCACACCATACAGCACAGAGGGTGAGTTGACTTTGATTCATGTGATGACAAGCGTGCACATTTAATACACACATTTGAATACTCCTAGGCTGCATAATGTTTACATTAAAGAAGCAGAGTAAGGAAGTAGGAGCACTGGTAAGAAGACTAAAATGTGAAGTAACAGAAGTAGAACGCATCAGAAAAGATTTGCAACAGCAGATAGAGGAAAGACGAGCAGAAAGTAAAGAAGACGAGGAGATAAGGAGAATGCAGCGGCGACTGCTGAAACTGCAAGTAGCAGAGGTCGACAGAGAAATCAGCAGAAAACATCTGGCCAAGAAACAGATGGCCGTAGCCAAGGCTCAGGCCTCACAACAGCCCCAATATCCAGCTGCACCCCCGACCTCATACCAACCAAATCCAGCAGTACCAGCCCACACAGTGGTGTACTACCAACCTCCACTACATTATAGAGGCAGAGGACGTGCACGAGCATCCAACAGAGGGAGAGGTAACTACAGAGGAGAGTATGAAAGACCTGTAGGTAGAGGGAAGTGCTACGTATGTGGGAGAGAAGGTCATTGGGTGAGAGATTGCCCACATAAAAGAAGAGGAAGACAGCCCAATGCACCACCACAACATGCTCCGTTCCCACCACAACATCAGCAGTACCTAAGACCAGGACCATCTGGACCTCCTCCCGTGAGACATCAACAGATGCCCATGCTGTCACCAGGACCATGGGGAGGTTCAGTGTATAGCCAAGATACATAGATGGTTGCCATGTGATCCCTTACAGCAGAGATATCGAGGTGAAGGGGGGATATGGTAAGGTGTCAAACATTTATGGTAAGGTGTCAAACATTTTTTGTAGATCCACATTTAGAATAGTTTTCAGTAAAGGTGCTACTCACAATTTTTGAGATTAATAACGTCATGATAAACCACAACTTTGAATTTAAATACAGCACAATCCAAGTCCTCTAACTCAGTGATAGGTCTTAGCCTAGACTTGCTAACTCTAGAAATTGAGAAATATACGGGAGCTCTAACTAACATGAGCCGAGTGTTGTTTTCTCAGGTGACAAACGCAGAAGCAGCAGCTGACGAAAGGAAGCAGGCTGACGTGTCACCAGGCAGTCTGGTGTGGATAAGAGTCCACGAGCGCAGGTGGAGTGAACCAATGTGGACAGGTCCATGGGAGGTAGTATTGGCAACCTCACATGCAGAAAAGGTAAAATGGGAGCGACTTGGCACCACCTCACTCACTGTGCAGCAGCGAAGGTAACGAGTGAGACACTCGCAGAGACAGGATTGAACATCAAACAGGAAAATTTGAAGCTAAAGACACCTCAATAGAGGGGTTTAGACAGTACTGAAGATGACATTTTCCCCACAGTTTAAGCGAGGGCGTCCATTAGGAGACTCTAGGTTCAGGGGGTTATGGAAGTCTGTAATTATTTTCTTCCTGATTTCAGTAGTTTCCCTCTTAGTATGGGGAATTAACCACAGACAGGAACCAGAACACATGCATGACTACATCAGGATTTGACATTTAGCCTCAGTAGCTAATCAAACCGATCTTAGACCACGTAGAGAGGCTTCTCTGACGACACTCACCTATGAAAATGTAACTCTCACTCTTATGTTCAAAGAAGGTACAACATCAACGGTCCAGTTCGACTTCTGTGAAGTAGTTTCCTGTCCCAGGTATGAACACAGCTACGGGTGGATGACCAAAACCTTGTGCATCATAACTGACGCGTGTGGGCCCGCCACACATAAGTATGGGAAGCTGTTATCGTATTATAACTGTGATTGTGAAGATTGGGGATGGGCAACGATGAACACAGGGGGCGAGGGTTTAGGAAAAGACCCCAACCCAGGTCTTAAAGACCGACTGAAGATGTTAAATGCCCCAGCTTCTTATCACATGTGTAGAAAGGGGGTGGGTAGATGTAATCCTTTAAGACTTACCTTAACAGACCCAAAATTGACTGACTGAGGACTTTACGTAGTACAGGGAAAGGCAACTACTGATAGTCCTGCCCCACAAGGGCTCATTAGGATTATTGTTAAGCCTGTCAAAAAGACCAGGTTCGACATACGACTGACGCAGAGAATGAGGTACCGGGGGTTGGAAACTGGAATGGCAGATGGGAATTTATGGTGGGTACAATATACGGCTTCAAGTCGGAGAAGTACAGATTGTATTGTGTGTTCAGGACCTAGCAACCCCTAGCAACACCAGTTCCTTCAAGATTCAGACTCCTAAGTCCTGAATTTAGTTGTATTTTAACTCTGTTTACTGATGACACTTTGCCCCTCCATCACACTTGTCAGAGGCTACACTGGGATTACCCACCTGTAGAATATAATACCCCACCTCTGTTCAAGGTTTCAGAGGGTCCATTTGATTGTATAGTCTCAGATACAGCTAAGGGGCCCAATGTAGGCAGTATTATTGCAAATTATTGCAAATTGTAGCAACAGTCACAATGCTAGCGACTATCTATATAACAGTGTGTTAAGACAGACAGCACCTAGAGCTGATTTATGGTGGTGGTGTGGAGGAAGAACCATATATCCAATCCTGCCTAAAGATTGGACAGGTAGATGTGCGTTGGTGCAACTTATATTGTCATTCTATATCTTGCCTGTCACTGATGCAACTTATAGAGAACTCATCTCTCCACGCCCACATGCTAACAGAAGATCCAAAAGAGATGCCGGTGGCCCGAAGGGAGCCTTTGATGACCAAGTGTACATAAGATGTCATAAGAGTGCCAAGGGGGGTGTCTAATGACTTTCAAGCCAGAAATCAAATAGCAGCAGATTTAGAATCTGTTTTCTCTCAGAGGGTGATGATTAATAAAAATGTCGATTGGATCAACTACATTTACTATAACCAACAGCGTTTTGTAAACTTCACCAGTGACGCCATATCAGGACTGCATGCACAGCTGGCGAAGACTAGTTTAATGACCTTGCAGAACAGAATGGCATTAGATATGATTTAGCAGAGAAAGGTGGCGTGTGCCAGATGTTTGGGTCTGCGTGCTGTACTTTCATTCCAAATAACACAGCTCCTGATGGATCGGTGACCAGGGCTCTGGAGGGACTGACAGCACTCAGCCAAGAGCTAGCGGACAACTCTGGTGTCACGAATCCGTTCACCGACTGGTTGGGAAGTATGTTTGGCCAGTGGAAACATACATTTTTGTCAATCGTAATTACTCTGTGTGCTGTCATCGTAGGCCTCCTAGTTGTCTGTGGATGGGGGTTCCCTTGCATCCGTGGACCTCTACAGGGGTTTATTGCTTCACCGATGAGCCAGACACCAGTCCAGGCAACCAGTTATGTGACGAGGATGAGGACGAATTGGAGCTTCTGATGGCCACAGTCTAGATGAGGCCACCAGCGGTGCCATAGCAGAACTTCACAAGCGGTTCCTGACCATCCTCTCGGAGATCCTGAAGGACCTGATAAGGCCCAGATGGACTTCTAAAACATCTGGCTGTATCATGATCCTGCCAGCCCCAAGACATGGAAGGCAGTGATTTTCAACGCACTCGATTTTGAAACGAACTGAACAGGAATACTTGAAATGATATCTGTATGCATGAATTGTTTGCCTCTGTTTAAATAGATAGGGAGCCTCTCCCTGGATTGAGTAGGGGGGAGGTCTCCCGGGACATTTGAGTAACTAACTACATTTGAGTAACTAACTACATTTGAGTAACTAACTACATTTGAGTAACTAACTACATTTGAATAACTAACTACATTTGAGTAGCTAACTCACAGTGAACTGTGAGTTAGGGGGGAATTGTAAGAAATTTGAGCAAAAAACTGTAGTTAGTAGATATAATAAAAGTGTTTAATAATTCATAGGAGTATGTACTCCAATGTTTAACTGTAATCGTACTTGCATCAGTGGAATTAAATTCCTTATAATTGTAAATCAGTTTCGGTAACGTTTTTAGCGCCGTGTGTCTGAAAAGCTATCAGTCCACGTGTGCTGGCCTGCTCCATTTCATTGTGAGGAGATTTCTCCCCAACAATATCTACCCCGGTTCCACATCCACTCTTCTCCAGATCATTGTACAACCTCAGTGGTATTTTGTTCTCGCTCGGCCACTGTGTTTAATATTTATTCAGAGTTCAAACATGTGTTTTCCCATGTTCGTGCCTTGTCTTCCTGTGCCTCCAGTGTTTGGATCACTCTCCTGGTTCCCCAGTCTGCCACCCTGCCTTGTCCTTCCCGGTTTTCTCTCTCGCCCTCTCGTCCTCGGATTCCCCGCTGTTCCTTGACAATTTTCCCTTTGTGTCCACCTCGAATTGAACCCTTTTGTTTTCACTCAGTATTCCCTGGTTATGTCTGCTTTTTTGGGTCCACCACCACATCCCGTGACACTGTGTTAGATACAGTATCAGGGACCTAAGGGACATCTTCAAGGTGGGAGGCAGACAACCAGGGGGCTCCCTGGAGAGGGCAAACAAGCTAAACTGTTACTTCAATAGATTTAGCTCACAGCCCTCATCTGTCTCCTCCACACACCACACCTCCCAAACACCTCCCCCTCTGTCCCCCCTGGTGAGCTGCATGGACTCAGAACCCTCCACTTCTAAGGGCTCTGCCACCACCGAGACTATGACCCCCCCCCCCCTCTCTGTGACGACTGGCCAGGTTAGGAGACAGCTGGAGAGACTCCACCAAGGCAAGGCTGCTGGACCTGATGGCATCAGCCCCAGGGTCCTGAAGACCTGTGCCATCCAGCTGTCTGATGTCCTGCAACACCTCTTCAACCTGAGCCTGAAGCAGGAGGAAGTCCCGGTGCTGTGGAAGACGTCGTTCCTGTACAGAAGAAGACGACACCATCTGGCCTCAACGACTACCGACCAGTTGCCCTCACATCTCATGTGATGAAGGTGCTGGAGAGGCTGGTCTTGGCCCGCCTCCGGCCGCAGGTGAGATCCTCACTGGACCCTCTGCAGTTTGCATACCAGCCTCATGTGGGAGAGGACGACGCCATCATCTACCTGCTGCAACGAGCTCAGTCTCACCTGGATGAACCGGTGGCTCTGTGAGAATCACTTTCTTTGACTTCAGTGCATTCAACACCATCCAACCAGTGCTGCTGAGTGAGACGCTGCGGGTGGTGGGGGTGAACGCATCCACCGTCTCCTGGATCACTGACTACCTCACAGCAGACCACAGTTTGTCCCACTGGGCCGTGTGCTGTCTGATGGGGTGGTCAGTGATACTGGAGCCCCACAGGGAACTGTTCTGTCTCCCTTCCTGTTCACCTTGTACACCACTGACTTCCAGTACAACTCTGGGTCATGCATCTGCAGAAGTTCTCTGATGACTCTGCAGTGGTCGGGTGTATAAGGGACGGACGGGAGGAGGAGTACAGGGCAGTAGTGGAGGACTTTGTGGAGTGGGCCGGTAGAAATCACCTGCGTCTGAACGTGGCCAAGACCAGAGAGATGGTGGTCGACTTCAGGAGGAAGACGACGGCTCCACAACCGCTGAGAGTTCTGGGAGAGGATGTGGACATGGTGGAGGAGGACAAGTACCTGGTGTCTCCATTGACAGCAGACTGAACTAGAAGACCAACATCAACGCTGTGTACAAGAAGGGGAGGAGTCGACTCTTTTTCTTGCGGAAACTTGGATCCTTCAACGTGTGCAGCAGGATGTTGTAGATGTTCTACAGTCTGTTGTGGTCAGTGCACTGTACTTCTGTAGTCTGCTGGGGGAGCAGCATTGGAGCCGGACACACCAACAGACTTAATGAACTGGTTAAGAAGGCCGGCTCCATCATTGGCTGCAAACAAGACAATCTGGAAGAGGTGGTGGACATGGTGGAGGAGGACAAGTACCTGGTGTCTCCATCGACAGCAGACTGAACTGGAAGAGGTGGTGGAGAGGAGGACACTGAAGAAACTATTGTCCATGTTGGATAACCAGGACCACCCTCTCCACCACCTCCTGCAGGGACAGACTGATCCAGATACAGGAGAACATTCTGCTATAAGACTCTACAGTAAATCACCTCTGAACAGATCAATCACACAACTATGACTCTGTTACTCTTTTGTTTGTTTGTTGTTGGTGAAATCTTTGCACTACTGTTTAGTTAGTTAATTTAACATTATTCTATTTCATGGTATATATTGTGCATTTGATATTTCATACTTTATATTTACGTGTATCATAATTGCTGCTGTAGTACATAAATGTCCCCTTGATGGATTAATAAAGTATCTATCATATCAATCATTGAGTGCTGTCAGCCTCTCAGGAGAAGAACTCTCTGACCTCATGGAGACTACGCAGACTCCCTCAGAGACCAGCAACACTGCACTTTGGTTGGAATGTACAAAATACAAACCAGTTTTATTTGGTTTGTACGATAAAAACATTAAAGGTTACACAAACAGATGATGTGAAAAGTAAAGAAAATAAAAGATAAAATGTCAAAAAGCTCAAAGGTTCAGATCAGCAATAAGCCTCGTCACACATCACACATGAACACATGAATGAAGATCAGTGAAACTGACCTCGCTCAGCTCTTTCACACATCCATCTGCAACACCACAAGTCCCAGAGAGCTCTCAACCCCCCAGAGTCCAGACCAGCTCAGGTACCCCTCACCTGCTCCAACTGCATCTACAACCACTGAGAGATCAGGTTGGTACCAACTCACATCAGCTGTGTGTGATCCTGTACACACTGAAACATCTGGTCAGCAGAGAGAAGGTTTCTCTGCAGGAGGAGACGCTCCCTCCTCCAGAGAACACAGAGTCACTGAGGGACCAGAACTGAACCAGAACCCAAACCCGAAGCCAGGATAAAGAGGTTCAGTGAATGTGGTGTTGAAGGTGTGGAGGTGGATCAGTGTGTCAGAGGAGACTCTGTAGAAGGACAGAGAGCCAGCAGGACAGTCCACATACACTGCTACTCTACCAGAGGAGGAGGAGGAGGAGGAGGTGATGGGTGTTGTCATCTTATTGTGATAGACATAGTAACGACCATAATCACACAACAGACTCCAGGACTGATCATTCCTTCCAAACTCACAGTCTTCACTGTCTCCTTTCCTCCTGATTCCTCTGTAACTCACTGATATATAAACTCCTTCTCTCCACTCGACCTCCCAGTAACAGCGACCAGTCAGACCAGTTCTACACAGCAGCTGATGATAGTGGTCAAACCTGTCTGGATGATCAGGATAAGACTGAACCTCTCTCACATGTGTCACCTCCCTGTTGTTGTCAGACAGTTTGAGTTTTCTGTTCACTGTGTTTGTGTCGAGTGTGAGTTCACAGGAATCTGATGGAGAGAACAAGACACAACACAGCTGCAGTTATTAATCGATCATGTGTTTGATGATGACATCAGAGATGTGAATGAGTGATGTCACAGTTTGAAGATGCTTTGTTTCCATGAATCAAACTCAAAGCACACTTACACTTCCTCAGACCTGGTCTGGACCATCGGACTCCAGCAGGCTCCACCCTGAAAGGAGGAGGGGGGTCAGAGCAGCATGGAGACATGGACATGACATCGCTCTCACACACAGAGCTTTGTTATTCATCTTCACATGAGCACTTATTGTTCATCAGCTCATACTCTGTGACTTCACTGGAGCTTCTTCTGATTGCAGAAAATATTACAGTTCAAGTCCGTCTGCAGCCACAGAGCACTGCCTGTGTCCCCCTAGAACTCTGGTCCAGTCCTCAATAAACCTCTTTGGGCTCTGACACACCACGTCCACAACCAGCTGCTGGTTCTTCACTGAGCGTCTGTGGCCGACTGTCACCTGTACTTTCAACAAGTCGACTCTTCTCAGCCAGGGAACTGGCTCTCAGTGCAAAACAAACCAAACCAGGTAAAGCTGAACTCCTTCAGAACAGCAAAACATTCCTGTTGTGATGATTCATCGAGACGCTTTAAACAGATTGTTTCTGTCTGTTTGTCTTTTCACAATAATGTCTGGACTAAAGGGCAACACACACGAGCATCAGAACATCAACTGTTGTTTGATATGAGCCCACAAACCTGCAGCGTGACGACGTTGACTCATGTCAACCCACCATGATGCCGTCAGCGTGTCAGGATGCACCACTGTCCTCTTTACTAACGTTCAACCAAGACACCGCTCCAGAATAACAACAGTTTCATCACCTTCCCTCCCTGTTGGGCTCATCCTGGCTACTGTTCCCTGATACTTCTGTCTGTGTTGATGGTCTGATGTGGGACACAAACAGTCTGATGAGTCTCTGGTAGTTTGAGGTCAGCTTGGTGTATCAGGGTCTTATTAACCAGGCTGACAGTGTAACAGAGAACAAGTCTCCAGCTCGACCTCCTCCATCAGACTGAGTGTCTGTGGCTGCAGCAGGCCTCTTCATACCTGAGAGTTTCCAGTCTCCAGTGAGGATCCTTCTGTCCATCAGACAGCATCTTCACTCCTGAGTCTCCTGGATGATTGTAGCTCAGGTCCAGCTCTCTCAGATGGGAGGGGTTGGAGCTCAGAGCTGAGACCAGAGAAGCACAGCCTTCCTCTGTGATCAGACAGCCTGACAGGCTGCAAACACACAAAACAACACACATGTCACATGATCTGAGGGAACTGTGAGGGCTGGAAGGTTTATGTTTATGACTGTCATCACCAATCTGTTTGTGTGTGAACTTTAAACTTAGTACTGAGTCCAAGAAAAGTAATTCACAGGATCACCTGAGAGTCTCCAGTGTACAATGTGGACTCTTTAGTCCTCCAGACAGCATCTTCACTCCTGAATCCTGCAGGTCGTTGTTACTCAGGTCCATCTCTCTCAGACTAGAGGACTGGGAGCTGAGAACTGAGGACAGAGCTTCACAGCTTCTCTCTGAGAGGTTACAGCCACTCAGTCTGAAGAGACAATGATGAAGAAGAAATAAACAATAAGTAGAAAAGATAGCAGCGTATTTAAGTTATGATCTATGAATCTAACTCTCTGTACTTACAGAGCTTTGTTGGAGGCTTTGACCACTGGCAGCAGCCTCAGAAGAGCCTCCTCTGAAGCAGAGTATTTCTTCAGGTCAAACACGTCCAGATCTTCTTCTGATGACAGTAAGATGAAGACCAGAGCTGACCACTCAGCAGGAGACAGTTCATCTGTGGAGAGACGTCCTGAACTCAGGGCCTGTTGGATCTCCTCCACGAGAGAACCATCATTCAGTTCATTCAGACAGTGGAACAGATTGATGCTTTTCTCTGGAGACACATCCTCACTGATCTTCTTGATGTACTGGGCTGTTCCCTGATTGGTCTGTGAGCTACTTCCTGTCTGTGTCAGCAGACCTCGTAGGAGTTTCTGATTGGTCTCCAGAGAAAGACCCAGAAGGAAGCGCAGGAACAAGTCCAGGTGTCCATTTGGACTCTGTAAGGCCTTGAGCACAGCACTCTGGTAGAGATGTGTTAGTTCAGGTTTGCCTCTAAAGACTTTAGACCAACGGGAGGTTGTTGGTTCTTCTGACAGCAGATTGACTCCAGAGTTGATGAAGGTCAGATGGACATGAAGAGCAGCCAGAAACTCCTGAACACTCAGATGGACGAAGCAGAAGACCTTGTCCTGGTACAGTCCTTTCTCCTCTCTAAAGACCTGTGTGAACACTCCTGAGTACACTGAGGCTGCTCTGATGTCGATGCCACACTCTGTCAGGTCGGATTCATAGAAGATCAGGTTCCCTTTCTGCAGCTGATCAAAAGCCAGTTTTCCCAGAGACTCGGTCATCTTCCTGCTCTCTGGACTCCAGTGTGGATCTGTCTCAGCTCCTCCATCATACTTGACCTTCTTCAGTTTGGACTGAACCACCAGGAAGTGGATGTACATCTCAGTCAGGGTCTTGGGCAGCTGTCCTCTCTTTCTGGTCTTCAACACATCCTCCAGAACTGTAGCAGTGATCCAGCAGAAGACTGGGATGTGGCACATGATGTGGAGGCTTCGTGAGGTCTTGATGTGGGAGATGATCCTGCTGGCCTGCTCCTCATCTCTGAACCTCTTCCTGAAGTACTCCTCCTTCTGTGGGTCAGTGAACCCTCTGACCTCTGTCACCATGCCAACACACTCA
The DNA here is from genome assembly GCF_949748355.1 of Melanostigma gelatinosum. Lineage (NCBI taxonomy): Eukaryota > Metazoa > Chordata > Actinopteri > Perciformes > Zoarcidae > Melanostigma > Melanostigma gelatinosum. The sequence goes on from NC_136639.1 coordinate 1,989,433, forward strand.
GGAGGGATCTGATTGGCTGCTGCAGGTCGTGTGGTGATCCAGAGGCGAGCAGAGGGAAGCAGTTTCCCCCTGAAGAGGTTTGTCAGCAGCACATCCACTGAGGTGGACTCTGTAACATCAGTCAGGACCTCATTGTTGGTGAAGTCCAGAGGAAGTCGACACTCATCCAGACCGTCAAAGATGAACAGAACCAGGAACTCTTCAAACCTGCAGATTCCTGCTGCTTTGGTTTCACTGAAGAAGTGATGAACAAGTTGCACCAAGCTGAACTGTTTCTCTTTCAGCACATTCAGCTCTCTGAAGGTGAATGGAAATGTGAACAGTATGTCCTGGTGGTCTTTGTCTTCAGCCCAGTCCAGAGTGAACTTCTGTGTTAAGACTGTTTTCCCAATGCCAGCCACTCCCTTTGTCATCACTGTTCTGATTGGTTCCTCTCCTCCAGGTGAGGCTTTAAAGAGGTCTTCTTGTCTGATGGTTGTTTCTGGTCTGTGTGGTTTCCTGGATGCTGTTTCAATCTGTCTGACCTCATGTTGATCATTGACCCCTGCAGTCCCTCCCTCTGTGATGTAGAGCTCTGTGTACATCTCATTCAGAAGGGTTGGGTTTCCTGCTTTAGCGATCCCCTCAAACACACACTGGAACTTCTTCTTCAGGTTAGATTTGAGTTCACGCTGACAAACTGCAGCAGGAAGTCCTGAATGAACACACAACAAAGAAGATCAATGAGTCAAAGAATAGATTTCAACATGTCATTTCCTCACAGAATGAGTCGATGAATATATGTTGGTCCATCTCTTGAGACGTTAGTAAACGTCACATTTATCCAGCATGTTGAATCTTTAGAGAAATCCTCTTACTGCTCTGCAGACAGTCAGCCAGCTCGTCCTGCTTCATTCTCCTCAGGAAGTTTATTGTGATCTTCTCAAACGCCTCTCTGCTGCGCCTCCTCTGCTCTTCATCCTCACCGTCCAGCACCTCCTCATCCTCCCTCTGACTCTCTAAGCATTCTGGGTAATCTGAACTCAGTCCCTTCTGGATCTTCTTCAGCTCGTTCTTCACAAAAGTGACGATGTTCTCCTCCAGCAGCTGGAACAGAATATTCTATGAATGACACAAACTAAAAGCATGGAAGCAAACATCAGATCCATGTTGGACAGACTGACGATCCACTGGTCTACAGAGTGCAGCATGGAGATGATTGTGAACACAAGAGATGTAACAGTAGTTGTACATGTACAGACCATGAATATGGAGTCCAGGTGTGTTTGATGCTGCTGGGCAGACGGACCTCTGGGAACCTCTGAGCTCTCCTGGTCCTCTCTGTGGAGGGATCATGAAGAATCAGCTCACGTTGTGTTTGTACCATTAACACAAATACAACAATCAGTTAAAGATGTTGTGTCCTGTTAAGATTGATCACAATGAAAACAGATGCTGAACAGATTGTTATCTCTGCTTTTATTGGACAGTAAGAGTTATTTCATTGGCAGCATGGTCGTGTCAAAAACTATATCGTAGGTCAAATTCATACCGGTTTACTTTATATACCTTCTATACCTTCCACCTCTAGATACAACTACAACTAGAAACAACTAGAATCACATGTGATGTGATACTTTTTCATATTTGGTGTGGTTTCTACTCTACCATTGTGTTGTTGGTCAGATGTACCAAGACTTAATACTGTTGATCTGCCACATCACTGAAACAAAGGGTCTGTGTTTGGTTTTGTCCACAGCACCATTGGGGAGACTTCCTCCTCCGAGGCTTTTCTAGTCTCCAGACCTCTGCAACTAGAGTTAGGATTATATCCAGAATGCTACTTCCTGTCTGATGTAAAACCTTCAACAAGTAGTTAAAGATATTGTGTCATGTCATGATCATAATGAGAAATGAGATCATAATGACAGATCAAAGATAATAACTGATAGTAGGGCTGCAACTAACGATTATCAATAATCGATTCATCTTGCAATCATTTTTTCGATGAATTGATGAATCGGATATTAATGGGTGAATAAAAGGCGGGTGAATAAAAACGTGTCTTTAGTCTTGCAAACTATACCAGCCCTGCTTTACTACTGTTATTAACGAGCTAACGCTAACTTGTCATGCTTGTCAAGCTGGATAACGAGTAAACAGCAGCACCAGAAGAGCTGCTGGAAGGACGTTAGGTTCCTCACTTCAAAACGGAACTAAAGTAGGATTCTGTAGTGACTAACCTTGCTGTTGAACTCCCTTCCTCCTCATCAAGGACTCCAACATGTTTACGTTTTAGGTGCTGAATCATCACGTGGTGCTCCCGTGCCATGCCATGTCGCTTTTGCATATCGGCATCATGACGTAACGGAGTTGTACCCCAAACCGGACAGTTTTTAGCTAATGTTTCAATACAATTCACTTACAATGTTGATAACAATGATCGTGTAATGTTTTCAGTTGATTTAATGGTGTTAAACTGAAGTTAAACTTCGTACCTTTCAAACGAAATATTGTTGTAATTATTACAGTTAGCTTTGCCTTTACCAGAGTCGTTAAAACGATGCTAACACCGGTGAATTAGCCGTGCACTGCTCTTGGCCTAATCCGTACGAACTTCTATCCTCGTTGTAAACACTGGCTGCTGCTGGTTTTTCGGGGATATTCGCTTGTTCCAGGGTCGCAAAAATGACCATCATTGCTGTCAACACATCCGGGACCGTAGTTCTGTCCTTCACAATAAGATATCACGCTTCAACAACTCCAAATGATGCAATAAAAGCTCCTTAATTTCCGTTTGAGCTGTTTTAGCGTCGCCCGAGCGTTCTTTCTGCTTTCTCTCATCAAAGTCACTTTCCTACAGTATTTAGACATATAAACGTCCATATATATTCATGAAATTTGACACATAGATTATTTGATATGTATGAATTAATATTATTTACGTTTGGTTGGCGATCGCCGAAGAAAATTACAGCGTAATGACCGGAAAGGGCGTCACGACGGAATCGTTCGAGACAGGCCAAGAGCAGCTAGCGCCGACCGAGGCAGGCCATCGTTACGTTAGTTGTTTCGGAGTCCCTTTTTGTCGGTTTATTGCTGTTAAATCACAGCCAAATCAGTTTATTTTGTGTTGATACAGCTGTAGTAAACAGCGACGTGTGGCTTGCTAGACAGTGAATACATCTCGATGAAATCCACGGAGCTCCTCTGGACAATGTTATGAACCAGACATGACGGCGTTTAGTTTCCAGGGATATCTCTGACTTTCAGAACGCCTACTAAGCAGAAATAGAGGTTCTTTTTTCCATGGTTAATGGCGGACAGTTGAACGGCTTTCAGGGCGATAAGCCACGCCCCCTCTCCGGCGCGTCCAGTGCGAATGAACACAAATAGTCCCCGGCGAGACCGGCGGCGCGAATGGCTCAACTCAACTTTGTTTTTTATACTAAAACATCTCCGCGACTTATTGAGTGGCATAATAATCGCGCGACACAACGAATCGATAATGAAACTCGTTGTTGCAGCCGACTGATAGACGACCAAAGTTGTATCTGTGTAACAGCTAGTGATCTGTTTCATCTGTTTTAAGAACTTACTCTGGGTCATAAGAACGGCGTCCATCTTTGAAGTCAATCATACGACCAAAAGACCGATCACTCTTCATGGACACACAGCTGGGTTCAGGAGACTTTCCTCTCTGCTGCTGTGGACTGATAGAAACACTGACATTACATCATCATCATCATTCAGTCATGAAGATCAGCTCACATTGTGTCCGTCCACACAGAGACCAACACAAGGTAAAGGTCCATGAAGTGATATGTGGATGTGGATCAGATGAGTCCCTGTAGTGGTAAAGGTTTACTAGTCCTGCTGATCCCTCTGAGAATCAACAGCTCAGTCTTTCAGCTCACCTTTGATCAACAGAGTGGCGTCCATCTTTGAAGTTCATAGGAAGAGGCATAGACCAGTCACTCTTCATGGACACACAGCTGGGTTCAGGTCCAGGTTTACGTTGTTCCAGCTTCCTCCTGATAGAAACACCAGATACATTGAGTGATGTAATAAACCTACTGTACTCAGTGTATTAGTATCCTGGTGGTTTTAGGAGACGTTTAGTGTGAAATCAATGTTTCATGTAGAAATGTTTCAGTGTTGATGTTGAAGCTGTATTCAGTGCAGCAAAGACAGGAAGTGATGCAGTGAGGTGACCATGATGGTTGAAGAGTAATGCTGTCCAATCAGGATGAAGAGAGGAACAATGTGGTGTAAAAGAGTTTTACTTGAGTGACCTTCTGACTTCATCATCATCATCATCATCATCACCACCATCATCAATCACCATCATCATCACCATCATCATCAATCACCATCATCATCATCATCATCACCATCATCATCATCATCATGTTTGAAATCCTCACCTTTGATCAACAGAGTGGCGTCCATCTTTTAAGTCTATAAAACGACCCATAGACCCGTCACTCTTCATGGACACACAGCTGGGTTCAGGTCCAGGTCCAGGTCCAGGTCCAGGACAGTGTGGTCCCTGATGGGTCCTGGTCACATGTGTAGAAACAGAGTCAGTGAATGAAAGACTTTGAGTCATGGACAGGTAGAGATGGTCATCTCACCTCTGAGCTTTGGTGTGGCTGGTTTTAGAGGGAGGGACTCCCTCCTCTCCGTCCTCACACTGATTCATAGCAGAGTCCACACCTTCACACAAACACAACAACATTATTTCTCTTCATCATGACAAACACACACAGCTCATTCACCTCAACACTAAAGACACTCATGGGACAGTTTCCATGCTGTTGTCCCTCTGAGCTGCAGAGTCCTCTCTAAGAGATGACGTTCACAACGCTCTTTAGTCTGTTGGCTTGTTGGAAGACCAGAGGAAGACTCTTCATCTGGCTTTTTATTGGCCTCTTTGGGGATGACGTCACTTTTCACTTCTATTTGAGTGACTTTGAAAAGCTCTTCAACGTTTGAAATGTTCCTCTGTTTCCACGTCTACTGCATCCAGTCAGAGCAGGAAGCAGCTCGTCCAATAATCCAGAATCAGTCATGTGACCTTGTTAGCTGCTGCTGAATTCACATCACTTTGTAGCTTCATGTGTCGAGGAACCAGTGAGAGCAGAGCTGAAAGCATTCGTCCAATCATTGATCAGCACATCAGCACTCATTCCTCCTTCACATCAACGTCCTGATTCTCTGTGATGGAGTCACACTGATGTCTCCTCTCAATGAGGCTGTTAGTGGAGCTGTCGCCCTCTGGTGGCTCACAGGGAAACTGGCACCTTGAACTGACTCATTTCACCGTTTACCGTAAAACACCATCATTCTTTGTTGGGTTGATGTTCTTATAAAACGGTTTAACATCAGCTGAACAGCTTCTTTATGCAGACGGACGCTTACACACATAACATGAGTTTCTAAACGTCACTGAGCAGCAAAAGCTTCATTTATTTGAGGGTCATCACGTTTGTGCGAGGAAGCTGCTCCCTTCAGATCGTCACTAATTATTTTAGAACAGTCAAATCAAACTGAATTCACCTTTTTCAATAATCAGAGTCGCTTACTGACCTTTAGAAGCAGAGAAAAAGAAGCTGCGACATCACGAGCTCCAGAAGTGAAAGTAAAGAGGACACAGGAAGGGAGGGGCTGTGTTGCCAACTCCTCAGTAAGGAAAGTAGCTATTGGCTGTCCTAAAAGTGAGCGCGTAGGAGAGAGGCGGGAACAGCGGCGGATTTGCGCATGCGCAATTCATTTGCAGTCTGGACACGGAGAGTGTGGGTCTCCTCTTTCTGCAGCTGGGACTGCTGCACGAGGGGCTTTCACGTCAGAGTCAAAACACCAGAAAAGTCTCCAACAACGCCAGAACAAGTAGCTCGATTTTTCTCGCTCGTAGCTTTTGACAAAAAAAGGGTGAGCCATGAGGGTTTGGAAAGTCGCCAGATTTAGCGAGAAAGTCGCGAAGTTGGCAACACTGGGGAGGGGCCGTCACGAGGACATAGTTCCTCATGTTGCTTTGTGTTGAAGTTCATATCAAACAATATCCACCTTATCGAGGGGGGGGGGGGGGGAATATGAAATGATGTGTAGAAATATAGAAATAAAATCTATAACATTTTATTATTAGAAATGTTTTATGAAGCAAACGAAGGGGAGATTATAATCATTGTTTTGTTCTATCATTTTAAACGGAAATTCAGTTTTCCGTTTTAAAAAAATGATAATCATAAATTATACAAATTGTCAATATTTGTGTTTTTGAACTGTGGAATGTACCCACTAATGTGTGTAAAATATATCTGCGCAAAATATATGCTTTTCCTGCTCGTGCTCTCCTCCTGTGTGCTCTCTGCTCGTGCTCTCTGTCTGTGTGCACGACACTCTGAGAACGCGCAGCTTGGGGGGCCTGATCGTTTTGGCCCAAAAGAGGCGGGTCTATGAAGCAGTTTAGCCAATTGCTGATTCAAGATATAAATGAGCAGTGGCGGCTGGTGGAACATTTTCTTGGTAGGGTCACATCCAATCAATTTCAGCAAACATCCCAGTATGATTTAATGCAAAAAAAAAAAGGTATCAAACACGCATTACTACTTTGCAGTTAGATATTTAACATTCATTCCAACATGAAAATAAAGCAGGAAATAACACAAACAAACACGTCAGGACATCTTATCTTTGTCACCCTCACAGCAATTCAGTATTTTGCATTGTTCACATTGGGGCCACAATGATCCACTAATGAAGCTGTTTATTCATGTAATAATGCATTCATTCACGAACTCCATCTTCATTCATGGATTGACTTTATTTCATTGTTTTCTGAACAACTTTATCTCACTCATCTCGAGATTGATCGTGTGTGTGCGTGTGTGTGTGTGCGTGCGTGCGTGTGTGTGTGTGTGCGTGTGCGTGTGTCTGTGTGTGTCTGTGTGTGTGTGTCTGTGTGTGTGTGTCTGTGTGTGTGTGTGTGTGTGTGTCTGTGTGTGTGTGTCTGTGTGTGTGTGTGTGTGTGTGTGTGTTTATGTGTGTGTGTGTGTGTGTGTGTGTGTGTGTGTGTGTGTGTGTGGGGTCTCAGAGTGTGTGTTCTGCTCTTGTCTTCTTGTTACTTGGCTCTTAAGATCATCTCATTGGAGGAGAGGCTGACGACGCTCGGCTCCATCACCGACTTCACCCACCAGGAGTGAGTCACAGCCCGGCGGAGACAGAGAAGTTAAAAACAACTTTTACTGAGAAATATGATTATTCATACGTTTTATTCAACCTGTTCAGACTTTCATATCGAAACCACTTTAGAAGTCGATTCAAACTTCGGTCTCCAAGGCTGACGGTATTGTCCCAGAGAGAGACTGAAGAGTCACAGCAGCAGGAACACATTCATAGTGAGCCTGTGTAGATGAAACTAAAATGTGATTATGAACCATATCCTGTGAATAAGAAATGAACGAAGTCACCGTGACGTCACCCATTGGTCTGCGGACTGCAGCTTTGAGATTTTGCTCTTTTTCAGCATTTAGAAATGAGCTTTGTTTGTCTTTTTGTTCCCCAGACACGACGTTGTGACGAGGAGCGACGTGAACACGGAGCTCTTCTCTGAACTGCTGACCATCAACCTGATGAAGCTGGAGAAGGTCCGTCCGTCCATCCGTCCGTCCGTCCGTCCGTCCGTCCGTCCGTCCGTCCTTACGTCCGTCCTTACGTCCGTCCGTCCGTCCTTACGTCTGTCCTTACGTCCGTCCTTACGTCTGTCCTTACGTCCATCCGTCCGTCCGTCCGTCCGTCCGTCCTTACGTCTGTCCGTCCATGTCTCCGAGGTTTAATTCAAGCAAAAAGGCTTTTCAATCAGTTCACAAAGATTTCTATCAAATATTCAGCTGCCAAAATCCATTCATTGTCTGTTACCACAGAAATGACAGTTGTTTGACAGAACACCATGATGTCAGAGTATCCGTTAGTCGCCTTGATGACCTCGTCTCCTCGGATCGAACAGGACGCTGGTGCTCAGGATGTTTCTCTTCCATCGTGAGGAGCAGAAACAGAACGTAACCGGACGCTCGGCGGCGCGAATCAAACATTCATAGTCAGCGATCCGTCGGCCTGTAAGCAGAGCTCGTCATTAACGTTTCAGGCCGACGCTCGTCTCCTGTAGACGAGTCCGGCTCCAGATCCTCAACCTGCTGCAAATATTACAGTTTACAGAGCAGGCGCCTGGTCAAGCGCAGGTAAAGGTAAACGCATCAGTGAGAATGGGCAGCAGCAGGTGAGACGGGCTGTTGTAGACTCTGAGGGAGTGATGTGGGAACGAGGAACAGGTGAGCAGGTGGATGTGAGAGTCTGGTCAGAAAGTCTGAGGCCCTCCGGTGTACTCATCCACTTTTATTTTAGTCAAGAAATAGTCCCCCTAAAACCACAAGTTGTCTTTGAACAGAGACATGCTAACAGTTTCCCCCTGCTGCCAGTCTTTATGCTAAGCTAGGCTATTTGCCTCCCATCTCCAGTGCTGAACATTAAACCAGATTACAGGAACTTTAAAAACATACAGTATGGAAATATATCACAGAATGTGCATGTGGGCATTTTTATTATTATTGCTCATTATTACTACGTTATTACTTTTTGTTTCTTATTTTATTTTGCTCTAATTTAACTTTTTTACTGTTTCACCACGATCAATTTTCTTAACTTTATTTGATGTGCATTTTCTTCTCGTTCTCGTCTTCTCAATCATTTGTAAAGCATTGAATTGCTTATGATTTGTTTTAAAGGTGACATGTGAACAACACTTGATTGCTTGATGTCAGACAGCAGCAGTAACGTTCACGCACCACGTCTGTCCTTTCAGGTGCAGAAGAACCTGCAGAGACTGCTGGACGACGCTGCCTGAATGTACTGCGACCAGCATAACGTGCCGCTCACAGTTCTGTAAAGATACTGTAAATATGTCCTTTATTGTGGGAGAGGTTATGGACCGAGATGTATTGATGCATGAACACAAAGGGCTTGAAAGTGATGCGCACAAACAAACCGTTAAAGAGCGCAGCGTTTCACCTGTAGCCACACCCCCAGCAGTGATGTCACAGCGTACTGACACGCCCCGAGGTACACTTCCACATCACTGTCAGCAAAATCAAAAACAAAAATACCAAACTCTCTGGTATCATTTTAAACACAACAGTATTACAATAGTACTGCATCTGATGTACATGTAGTAGAAACAGCAGTATTTTGAAGGCTCTGACATCAGGTGATCTCTAAGAAGGCAGTAACGCTACTTTATATTTTCTGCTCATGTCGCTGTATTTACTTCTCAACGAGTGAAGGTTTTTTTGACCTCGGCTGTTTTGCGGAGCATCCTTGACCACACCATGGTCAGAAAGCGGATTCATTAAATTCACTTTCATGATTAGTGTTTCCACCACATTGTTACTGACAGTGAATGACATGTGAGAAGGTTTATTCAAATGACTGTTCATTATCTTTACGTGTTTGACAATCACCAGACAGTCCCAGCAGCCTGTACGGCCGCCTCCCACCGTGTCGTTCTTTATTCGACCAGCGGATGGCGCAGGAATGTAATTCTAAAAGTCACACAGCAGCTTTAAAACTTGTTGTTCGCAGACTGTTAGAGATGTGAACGACTGTTTACTCTGTAAATATAGAAATCATACACACATTCAATGATGTGGTTGTATTTTCCTCTGTCTGGGAATAAAGTTCTATTTTTCTTGTATTGTTTCAGCATTATTTTTATTTTCTGAACGAATATATATATATATGTATATATACACACATCACTCCAAGTACTCGGAGTGATGTGTGGTAGCTTTAGGGCGGACGATGACGTCATACTGCACATACTAAACTTCACTTTAAATCCATTTGTGTTCAGCTGACTGAAGACAAACATCAAGTATTTCTGTAACTTCTTCTCGCGAGACTGAACTCAAACGTGACTTTGGTTCCTTCACGAGGAAAGAAGGAGCGACACGCCCACTGAAGACTTTGTGACGTGTTGCTCTGTTCTTCTTCACTGGTCCTCTGAAGTCCACTTGAACTAGTTTCTGCTGGACCTGAAGGACGTGAAGGACCAAAGAGTCCTCCGAGAGTCCCTCAGTGAGAAGAGTCGCTCACTAACCTTTAGAAGCAGAGAAGAAGAAGCTGCGACACCACGAGCTCCAGAAGTGAAACTAAAGGAAACAGGAAGGGAGGGGCCGTCACGCAAGGAGAGAGGAAACGAGGGGTACATCCCAAGTCTCTTAATTGCATCCCCGTTTCCCTCACTTGCGTCCTTTCCTTGCGTCTTAGTCCCTCCCACCAGGGATACATGGAGGAGAGAGGACCAAGGAAATATGTTTTAAGAGACACGAGACGTCCTTTCCTCAGTTGCGTCACGTGAAGCGACGTCTGTTTCTGATGACGGTGCTGATGATCACATCTGGATCAGTCTGTCCCTGCAGGAGGTGGTGGAGAGGGTGGTCCTGGTCCATGGAGCCGGCCTTCTTAACCAGTTCATTAAGTCTGTTGGTGTCTCCGGCTCCAATGCTGCTCCCCCAGCAGACTACAGAAGTACAGTGCACTGACCACAACAGACTGTAGAACATCTCCAACATCCTGCTGCACACGTTGAAGGATCCAAGTTTCCTCAAGAAGAAGAGTTGACTCCTCCCCTTCTTGTACACAGCGTTGATGTTGTTCTTCCAGTTCAGTCTGCTGTCGATGGAGACACCAGGTACTTGTCCTCCTCCACCATGTCCACATCCTCTCCCAGAACTCTCAGCGGTTGTGGAGCCGTCGTCTTCCTCCTGAAGTCGACCACCATCTCTCTGGTCTTGGTCACGTTCAGACGCAGGTGATTTCTACCGGCCCACTCCACAAAGTCCTCCACTACTGCCCTGTACTCCTCCTCCCGTCCGTCCCTTACACACCCGACCGCTGCAGAGTCATCAGAGAACTTCTGCAGATGCATGACCCAGAGTTGTCCTGGAAGTCAGTGGTGTACAAGGTGAACAGGAAGGGAGACAGAACAGTTCCCTGTGGGGCTCCAGTATCACTGACCACCCCATCAGACAGCACACGGCCCAGTGGGACAAACTGTGGTCTGCTGTGAGGTAGTCAGTGATCCAGGAGACGGTGGACGCGTTCACCCCCACCACCCGCAGCTTCTCACTCAGCAGCACTGGTTGGATGGTGTTGAATGCACTGAAGTCAAAGAAAGTGATTCTCACAGAGCCACCGGTCCATCCAGGTGAGACTGAGTTCGTTGCAGCAGGTAGATGATGGCGTCGTCCTCTCCCACATGAGGCTGGTATGTAAACTGCAGAGGGTCCAGTGAGGATCTCACCTGCGGACGGAGGTGGGCCAAGACCAGCCTCTCCAGCACCTTCATCACATGAGATGTGAGGGCAACTAAAGAACACAGTAGTCATCACTGTAGCCTGTTACCTCTCTAACAAACTGCATTGAGTATTTATACACAGTCTGTGGTATTTATACACAGTCTGTGGTATTTATACTGTGTTCTGTGTCCTGTTAATAAGCGTAGGACCGATTTCTACCGGCAGAATGCGTTTGTCATATTTATGAACTATTTGCCTCTGTATTTATATAAATTCAGATTGTGATGTCGATATTAAATAACTCTGAATATGATTATTGTTTCTCTTAAATGATAAAACTCAAACACTCAGGAATGATCCGCCTCACGTGACTGAATGAAATGATGATCAATGATGTAAAAAGCTCTCTGACTTTAATCATATTCATAATAAAGTTATTGAGGGAAACATCAGATCATGAAAACACAAATCTTTCTAATAAATGTAGAAAGTTGTTTGTGGTCCTTTTGTTGTTCCGACTACAATGAACATTTATTTAAACCAGATGTTGAATCATAAATATAAAGCTAGAGTTTAATCTGTGATCCGTCTTCACTGTTTACATGTTGAACAAAATCTCATCAGTCCGATCGGCTGCACCGTCCAATCACATGACAGATGAACAATGAGGGGGCGTGTCTTCTGTTAAAACACTTCCTGGTGTCAAGAAGAGTTGAGCCCAACAGAGCTGCCTCGAAAACATGCATACACGATCAGGGGAAGGTCAGGATATAAAAAGCATATACTCAGAAATCAATAGTTAAAGTGTAATCGAAAGATAAAGTGTATGATCGTTACATAACAAATGTTTAATACATAGAGTGATTTAACAAATGTAAACCTGATAATAATAATAAGTGTATCTGAGTATAGTGCAGTCTGAGTGTAGAAAGTACGGAGAAAGAGGAAGTAAGCAGGGTGTTTGCTTCAAGGGATGGGGAAATAATGATGGTTGAGAAGAAAAGACACAAAGCACAATAATGATGAAGGATGAGATCAATAATCATTTTATAAGCAAATGTGTACTAAGTAGAGTGATTTAACAATTGTAATAAGTGTTTAACAAATGTCCTGTGTAACCGGAGCTGCGATAAAAGTGTTTTGTCAGGATGACTTGGCAGAAAATAGGAAAAGACTGTCGCAAGAGATGAGTCATAGAGGCATGATACAGGATGAAGCCTGGACATGTCCGGACATGTTCGAACCCAACACCCTTTCCAGAGGGTGGGGGGATGAGATCATGTATTGAACAGGAGGGGGCTGACAGCCCAAATGATGGATAAAAGAAGTGACTTGCAAACGGCAAAGGGGGAATTCACGATGGGACGCCGACCGAGCCATCCATGGAGAAACACTGGACCTCGTTCGACAGCCGCGTCCGAGGACTTCGTCTCTGTTCACGGAAAGAAGACCGCCATTCGTGGACAAAAATTGAAAGACGGAGAATCACCTCTCCCCCTGCTCGCCTTTACCAACTGGACAACGGAGAAGACGCAGCAGCCCTAGAAAGACTTTGTACTGAGTTTTGTGGACTGTTGGCCGAACTTCGCTGCGAGAGCAGGAGGACCGAGGGTCCGGCCGGACCTTCGCTCCTAACAACTCCAAAATAACCTTTTCATCGCACCATTGAACATCCAGCTCCAACCGAGCCGTCTCGGCAACTAAAACTAATGAGTATAACCTGAGAAGAAAATTAACGTAACGAATCAAGTGTAGTGACATTTTATGTGAGCTGTAGCTTTAACCCTTGCAAACTAACTAAAATATAACCTGCAATAAATATCTAATCTGCATTTAAAGTAAATTTCTCAAGTGCATTCATTTGCTCAAGTAGTAAAAAGTTCCTCGTGGCAGTAAAAAGTTAAAGCCATTGTATGTCTAACAACTGAGTTCTGAAAGGTTATCCTAGAGACCGAATCCACTTAACAACCCCTTACGGTTTTAGCAAGAAGTAATCCTAGCCGTTAAAACCTAACCTGGCATTTACCAAGAGCACGGATCCATAAGAGGGAAGCTGCCATAACCGACGCGACTGGTAGGAGCGCCCGGGGTCAGGGTGGCCCCTCGACCGAGTGCACTCAGACCGGAGGAAGCAGGGTAGACGTCGGGAGTAACAGCAGTTAGAAGAGCCAGGCGAGTTCCCTCGCAAGAACACCAGCTCGACAATCTTTTAATAGAGAGCTGAGTCAGTAAGTAGCCCCGTATCGGGCCAGAAGTACCCCAGGATCTAACACGTGGCGCCCATAACGTGGGGCTCGACGGAAAAGGAGTACGTTGAGTCCAAAAGAAGAACCCCGGCAGCCAAGAGAGGCTGTCGTTCGTGTACGAAAAGACCTGAGGTGAGGCGTTGGGTAGAAAGTAAAGCTGCCCAAGCCACGAAGAAGTCCGATGGCGAGACATCCACGCATCGAAGCTGTGTGTGGTATTTACAAGCCAGCACAGGAGAAGCCGCAGGCGACGGGGAGCATCGACCAGACTCGCCCGACCTGTAGAGGGGCCAGAGCCTGATCCCATCCCTTCCTCAACGCGCGACGAGAGGCTTTGGGAGGAAGGCGACTCGAGACAACAAAGACAAAGACAAAGTCTATGATGCAAGTGCAGCAGAACGGACCAGATGTTCCAGGGACCGGCCGGCAGACGGAGGCGACCCAGCGGGACGAGCCAGTGGCCCTGATGAAGGAATCACCACCGGACGGCAGCGAGGACCCGATGGCGACGGAGGCAGCCCGCAGACGGCGACGACTCAGCAGGACGTGCCAGCGACATCGACCCAGGACCCGGCAGCAGACGGCAGCGAGGACCAGGAGGAGGACGGCGCTGGAGCACGCAGAGCGGCATCGGGAGGGCCGACGCTGGATAAAGACGACAGAGGCAACGTCCAACATCAGGTCATCCTGTACGGAAGAGGATGGACCACCTGGGACGCTGCCATCCAACAACACCTAACCAACCTACATCAAGAAGAAAGTAGGGCGTCGGTTAAAGGAGAAGTAGAACAGCAGTGCAAAGAGAAGGGTGAAAAGAGCTAGAGTCATAACTGATAGTTATTACTGTGCTCAGGCCCTTAACGAAGACCTGTCCATATGGGAGGAAAATGGGTTTGAGAGCGCTAAAAGTAAAAAAGTGGCTCATCAAGACCTATGGAGAAGAATAGCCGAATTACGGCTAAGCATGGAGCTCGAAGTGGTGCACCAGAAGGCCCACACGCGAGAAGAAATTCACTGGCAAGGAAACGAAGAAGTGGATCGTTTCGTCCAGATGACACAAATTGTCTTTGTTGGGATCGAGAAGTGGGAAGAATTGCCCAAAGGAAGGGTAGTCCCAGAAGAGAGCGTGGAGGAGGTGGTGCAGGCAGTGCATGGCACACTAGGATATGCAGGCACCGTTCCAACGCAAAGGGAACTGGAAAAGCAGCGACTCTGGATTCCTGAAAAAGAAGTCCGCAGAATCCTAAAAAAAAAAACTGTGAGTTGTGTGGTCGATACAACGCAGGAAGGAGAGGACAAAGGGAGGGGAGGACTCACCATTAAGAAAAGAGGAATCCAAGGAGTAGGGCAGCTGAAGCCAGTTCCGCATTAGGAGAAAACCAGGAACTCAAGAATGGCCACCAACATACAAGATTTACCACCCTACGTCAGAGTGGCCAATGTCAAAGGGGTGGTTACCAAGAGAAGGAGCACTACGGGGCTCTGGGCAGGAAGAGCCCTGAGGAAGTTGGGTTATGCAAGAAGTGATTTCTCTCCGGAGAAAAAAGAAGTGTTGCAATGGAGAGAAATTAAGAATGACTGTGTGGTCTGCCTGCTGCCGACCACCCTAGCCGTTGCATGGCAGGGACCCGGAGACCAGAAACCACTCCGGGTCACAGGAAAAAGAAAAGAGTTTAACCGCATGCGCCATAAACCGGTGAAGGTTATGGATGCATGCATATGCGGTACATGCCGTATGGAGAATTAACAAGGTTAACCTTCATCACCTAGTGGTGATCGACAGCTGGGAGCAGGCATCAGGACCGTCTTCACCAGAGGACGACGTGCTCGTCATCACTGACCTGGCCGACGAAACCTTCCTGTGAGATTCCTACTAGCTAAGGCGAGGCAGCCTGTGACCTCAAGAAGGGGATGTCAAGAAGAGTTGAGCCCAACAGAGCTGCCTCGAAAACATGCATACACGATCAGGGGAAGGTCAGGATATAAAAAGCATATACTCAGAAATCAATAGTTAAAGTGTAATCGAAAGATAAAGTGTATGATCGTTACATAACAAATGTTTAATACATAGAGTGATTTAACAAATGTAAACCTGATAATAATAATAAGTGTATCTGAGTATAGTGCAGTCTGAGTGTAGAAAGTACGGAGAAAGAGGAAGTAAGCAGGGTGTTTGCTTCAAGGGATGGGGAAATAATGATGGTTGAGAAGAAAAGACACAAAGCACAATAATGATGAAGGATGAGATCAATAATCATTTTATAAGCAAATGTGTACTAAGTAGAGTGATTTAACAATTGTAATAAGTGTTTAACAAATGTCCTGTGTAACCGGAGCTGCGATAAAAGTGTTTTGTCAGGATGACTTGGCAGAAAATAGGAAAAGACTGTCGCAAGAGATGAGTCATAGAGGCATGATACAGGATGAAGCCTGGACATGTCCGGACATGTTCGAACCCAACACCCTTTCCAGAGGGTGGGGGGATGAGATCATGTATTGAACAGGAGGGGGCTGACAGCCCAAATGATGGATAAAAGAAGTGACTTGCAAACGGCAAAGGGGGAATTCACGATGGGACGCCGACCGAGCCATCCATGGAGAAACACTGGACCTCGTTCGACAGCCGCGTCCGAGGACTTCGTCTCTGTTCACGGAAAGAAGACCGCCATTCGTGGACAAAAATTGAAAGACGGAGAATCACCTCTCCCCCTGCTCGCCTTTACCAACTGGACAACGGAGAAGACGCAGCAGCCCTAGAAAGACTTTGTACTGAGTTTTGTGGACTGTTGGCCGAACTTCGCTGCGAGAGCAGGAGGACCGAGGGTCCGGCCGGACCTTCGCTCCTAACAACTCCAAAATAACCTTTTCATCGCACCATTGAACATCCAGCTCCAACCGAGCCGTCTCGGCAACTAAAACTAATGAGTATAACCTGAGAAGAAAATTAACGTAACGAATCAAGTGTAGTGACATTTTATGTGAGCTGTAGCTTTAACCCTTGCAAACTAACTAAAATATAACCTGCAATAAATATCTAATCTGCATTTAAAGTAAATTTCTCAAGTGCATTCATTTGCTCAAGTAGTAAAAAGTTCCTCGTGGCAGTAAAAAGTTAAAGCCATTGTATGTCTAACAACTGAGTTCTGAAAGGTTATCCTAGAGACCGAATCCACTTAACAACCCCTTACGGTTTTAGCAAGAAGTAATCCTAGCCGTTAAAACCTAACCTGGCATTTACCAAGAGCACGGATCCATAAGAGGGAAGCTGCCATAACCGACGCGACTGGTAGGAGCGCCCGGGGTCAGGGTGGCCCCTCGACCGAGTGCACTCAGACCGGAGGAAGCAGGGTAGACGTCGGGAGTAACGGCAGTTAGAAGAGCCAGGCGAGTTCCCTCGCAAGAACACCAGCTCGACAATCTTTTAATAGAGAGCTGAGTCAGTAAGTAGCCCCGTATCGGGCCAGAAGTACCCCAGGATCTAACACTGGGTACATCCCAAGTCTCTTATCTGTCATTTCCTCGATCCTCGCTTGAACCGGAAGTTGTTCTGCGCCGCCATATTGACGGCCGTCTTTCATCTCTTATTTCTGCTCTGAGGAGAGAGGAGAGAGGAGAGAGGAGGGATCTCTGAGGAGACATGAGCGAGGACGCACGCGAAGAGACTTCCAGGAAGTGTTTTAACAGAAGACACGCCCCCTCATTGTTCATCAGTCATGTGATATTCATATTGGAGACTACGCAGACTCCCTCAGAGACCAGCAACACTGCACTTTGGTTGGAATGTACAAAATACAAACCAGTTTTATTTGGTTTGTACGATAAAAACATTAAAGGTTACACAAACAGATGATGTGAAAAGTAAATAAAATAAAAGATAAAATGTCAAAAAGCTGAAAGGTTCAGATCAGCAATAAGCCTCGTCACACATCACACATGAACACATGAATGAAGATCAGTGAAACATGATCATCATTAAATGAACACATGATCAGTAAGAATACAAACCAAAGAATGAAAAGTTACATCGTGACACATTCTGCATTATAATATATCTTCATTGAATAAACAGCTGAGCTGGTTCTTGATCAGTAGTTTGGTTCAAACTTCTTTTGTCTCTTTTGATTTGTTTCTATGAGTTTCATCAAACTAGCACACAGTCAGTGATGAATGAAGTCAAAGTGAACAATACCACGTGAAGAACCAAGCTGCATTCAACTGATCCTTCATGTGAGACAGTGTTCTGGTGGATTTGGACGTTTCTGCTTTGACGTGATGTTTATGTGCTTTATTATCTAGAATCGTCCAAAACTTTGATTTCTTTTGATCTCAACGTCACTTCTCAGAGTTTGTTCATTTGTTACACGATGATCAAAGAAGATGAATTTAGTTTGTTCAAATCAAAACAACTCTTCACAACTTGTGCTTCTTGTTCCACAGATGCTGCATTTGATCCAGAAAGACTCTTGTTTGACATTCGGAGGTTTTTCTGAACGCAAACAAATGTTTCGAGACAACAAAGTTCAGTTTTCTACACAAAGTCAAAGATGTTTCACAGCTTCTCTCAGACAACACATCATTCCAGGTCATTACATGGACCTCGCTCAGCTCTTTCACACATCCATCTGCAACACCACAAGTCCCAGAGAGCTCTCAACCCCCCAGAGTCCAGACCAGCTCAGGTACCCCTCACCTGCTCCAACTGCATCTACAACCACTGAGAGATCAGGTTGGTACCAACTCACACCAGCTGTGTGTGATCCTGTACACACTGAACCATCTGGTCAGCAGAGAGAAGGTTTCTCTGCAGGAGGAGACTCTCCCTCCTCCAGAGAACACAGAGTCACTGAGGGACCAGAACTGAACCTGAACCCAAAGCCAGGATAAAGAGGTTCAGTGAATGTGGTGTTGAAGGTGTGGAGGTGGATCAGTGTGTCAGAGGAGACTCTGTAGAAGGACAGAGAGCCAGCAGGACAGTCCACATACACTGCTACTCTACCAGAGGAGGAGGAGGAGGAGGAGGAGGAGGAGGAGGAGGTGATGGCTGTTCTTGTCTTATTGTGACAGACATAGTAACGACCATAATCACACAACAGACTCCAGGACTGATCATTCCTTCCAAACTCACAGTCTTCACTGTCTCCTTTCCTCCTGATTCCTCTGTAACTCACTGATATATGAACTCCTTCTCTCCACTCGACCTCCCAGTAACAGCGACCAGTCAGACCAGTTCTACACAGCAGCTGAGGACAGAAGTCAAACCTGTCTGGATGATCAGGATATGACTGATCCTCCTCCACATTGGTCACCTTCCTGTTGTTGTCAGACAGTTTGAGGTTTCTGTTCACTGTGTTTGTGTCGAGTGTGAGTTCACAGGAATCTGATGGAGAGAACAAGACACAACACAGCTGCAGTTATTAATCTATCATGTGTTTGATGATGACATCAGAGATGTGAATGAGTGATGTCACAGTTTGAAGATGCTTTGTTTCCATGAATCAAACTCAAAGCACACTTACGCTTCCTCGGACCTGGTCTGGACCATCGGACTCCAGCAGGCTCCACCCTGAAAGGAGGAGGGGGGTCAGAGCAGCATGGAGACATGGACATGACATCGCTCTCACACACAGAGCTTTGTTATTCATCTTCACATGAGCACTTATTGTTCATCAGCTCATACTCTGTGACTTCACTGGAGCTTCATCTGATTGCAGAAAATATTACAGTTCAAGTCCGTCTGCAGCCACAGAGCACTGCCTGTGTCCCCCTAGAACTCTGGTCCAGTCCTCAATAAACCTCTTTGGGCTCTGACACACCACGTCCACAACCAGCTGCTGGTTCTTCACTGAGCGTCTGTGGCCGACTGTCACCTGTACTTTCAACAAGTCGACTCTTCTCAGCCAGGGAACTGGCTCTCAGTGCAAAACAAACCAAACCAGGTAAAGCTGAACTCCTTCAGAACAGCAAAACATTCCTGTTGTGATGATTCATCGAGACGCTTTAAACAGATTGTTTCTGTCTGTTTGTCTTTTCACAATAATGTCTGGACTAAAGGGCAACACACACGAGCATCAGAACATCAACTGTTGTTTGATATGAGCCCACAAACCTGCAGCGTGACGACGTTGACTCATGTCAACCCACCATGATGCCGTCAGCGTGTCAGGATGCACCACTGTCCTCTTTACTAACGTTCAACCAAGACACCGCTCCAGAACAACAACAGTTTCATCACCTTCCCCCCCTGTTGGGCTCATCCTGGCTACTGTTCCCTGATACTTCTGTCTGTGTTGATGGTCTGATGTGGGACACAAACAGTCTGATGAGTCTCTGGTAGTTTGAGGTCAGCTTGGTGTATCAGGGTCTTATTAACCAGGCTGACAGTGTGACAGAGAACAAGTCTCCAGCTCGACCTCCTCCATCAGACTGAGTGTCTGTGGCTGCAGCAGGCCTCTTCATACCTGAGAGTTTCCAGTCTCCAGTGAGGATCCTTCTGTCCATCAGACAGCATCTTCACTCCTGAGTCTCCTGGATGATTGTAGCTCAGGTCCAGCTCTCTCAGATGGGAGGGGTTGGAGCTCAGAGCTGAGACCAGAGAAGCACAGCCTTCCTCTGTGATCAGACAGCCTGACAGGCTGCAAACACACAAAACAACACACATGTCACATGATCTGAGAGAACTGTGAGGGCTGGAAGGTTTATGTTTATGACTGTCATCACCAATCTGTTTGTGTGTAAACTTTAAACTTAGTACTGAGTCCAAGAAAAGTAATTCACAGGATCACCTGAGAGTCTCCAGTGTACAATGTGGACTCTTTAGTCCTCCAGACAGCATCTTCACTCCTGAATCCTGCAGGTCGTTGTTACTCAGGTCCATCTCTCTCAGACTAGAGGACTGGGAGCTGAGAACTGAGGACAGAGCGTCACAGCTTCTCTCTGAGAGGTTACAGACACTCAGTCTGAAGAGACAATGATGAAGAAGAAATAAACAATCAGTAGAAAAGATAGCAGCGTATTTAAGGTATGTGAGGAACTGTGAGGGCTGGAAGGTTTATGTTTATGACTGTCATCACCAATCTGTTTGTGTGTAAACTTTAAACTCAGTACTTAGCCCAAGAAAAGTAATTCACAGGATCACCTGAGAGTCTCCAGTGTACAATGTGGACTCTTTAGTCCTCCAGACAGCATCTTCACTCCTGAATCCTGCAGGTTGTTGTTACTCAGGTCCATCTCTCTCAGACTAGAGGACTGGGAGCTGAGAACTGAGGACAGAGCTTCACAGCTTCTCTCTGAGAGGTTACAGCCACTCAGTCTGAAGAGACAATGATGAAGAAGAATAAACAATAAGTAGAAAAGATAGCAGCGTATTTAAGTTATGATCTATGAATCTAACTCTCTGTACTTACAGAGCTTTGTTGGAGGCTTTGACCACTGGCAGCAGCCTCAGAAGAGCCTCCTCTGAAGCAGAGTATTTCTTCAGGTCAAACACGTCCAGATCTTCTTCTGATGACAGTAAGATGAAGACCAGAGCTGACCACTGAGCAGGAGACAGTTCATCTGTGGAGAGACGTCCTGAACTCAGGGACTGTTGGATCTCCTTCACGAGAGAACCATCATTCAGTTCATTCAGACAGTGGAACAGATTGATGCTTTTCTCTGGAGACACATCCTCACTGATCTTCTTCTTGATGTACTGGGCTGTTCCCTGATTGGTCTGTGAGCTACTTCCTGTCTGTGTCAGCAGACCTCGTAGGAGACTCTGATTGGTCTCCAGAGAAAGACCCAGAAGGAAGCGGAGGAACAAGTCCAGGTGTCCATTTGGACTCTGTAAGGCCTTGTCCACAGCACTCTGGTAGAGACGTGTTGGTTCAGGTTTGCCTCTAAAGACTTTAGACAACCAGGAGGTTGTTGGTTCTTCTGACAGCAGATTGACTCCAGAGTTGATGAAGGTCAGATGGACATGAAGAGCAGCCAGAAACTCCTGAACACTCAGATGGACGAAGCAGAAGACCTTGTCCTGGTACAGTCCTCTCTCCTCTCTAAAGATCTGTGTGAACACTCCTGAGTACACTGAGGCTGCTCTGATGTCGATGCCACACTCTGTCAGGTCGGATTCATAGAAGATCAGGTTGCCTTTCTGCAGCTGATCAAAAGCCAGTTTTCCCAGAGACTCGGTCATCTTCCTGCTCTTTTTACTCCAGTGTGGATCTGTCGCAGCTCCTCCATCATACTTGACTTTCTTCAGTTTGGACTGAACCACCAGGAAGTGGATGTACATCTCAGTCAGGGTCTTGGGCAGCTGTCCTCTCTTTCTGGTCTTCAACACCTCCTCCAGAACTGTAGCAGTGATCCAGCAGAAGACTGGGATGTGGCACATGATGTGGAGGCTTCGTGAGGTCTTGATGTGGGAGATGATCCCTCTGGCCTGCTCCTCATCTCTGAACCTCTTCCTGAAGTACTCCTCCTTCTGTGGGTCAGTGAACCCTCTGACCTCTGTCACCATGCCAACACACTCAGGAGGGATCTGATTGGCTGCTGCAGGTCGTGTGGTGATCCAGAGGCGAGCAGAGGGAAGCAGTTTCCCCCTGAAGAGGTTTGTCAGCAGCACATCCACTGAGGTGGACTCTGTAACATCAGTCAGGACCTCATTGTTGGTGAAGTCCAGAGGAAGTCGACACTCATCCAGACCGTCAAAGATGAACAGAACCAGGAACTCTTCAAACCTGCAGATTCCTGCTTCTTTGGTTTCACTGAAGAAGTGATGAACAAGTTGCACCAAGCTGAACTGTTTCTCTTTCAGCACATTCAGCTCTCTGAAGGTGAATGGAAATGTGAACAGTATGTCCTGGTGGTCTTTGTCTTCAGCCCAGTCCAGAGTGAACTTCTGTGTTAAGACTGTTTTCCCAATGCCAGCCACTCCCTTTGTCATCACTGTTCTGATTGGTTCCTCTCCTCCAGGTGAGGCTTTAAAGATGTCTTCTTGTCTGATGGTTGTTTCTGGTCTGTGTGGTTTCCTGGATGCTGTTTCAATCTGTCTGACCTCATGTTGATCATTGACCCCTGCAGTCCCTCCCTCTGTGATGTAGAGCTCTGTGTACATCTCATTCAGAAGGGTTTGGTTTCCTGCTTTAGCGATCCCCTCAAACACACTCTGGAACTTCTTCTTCAGGTTAGATTTGAGTTCACGCTGACAAACTGCAGCAGGAAGTCCTGAATGAACACACAACAAAGAAGATCAATGAGTCAAAGAATAGATTTCAACATGTCATTTCCTCACAGAATGAGTCTATGAATATATGTTGGTCCATCTCTTGAGACTTCAGTAAACGTCACATTTATCCAGCATGTTGAATCTTTAGAGAAATCCTCTTACTGCTCTGCAGACAGTCAGCCAGCTCCTCCTGCTTCATTCTCCTCAGGAAGTTCATTGTGATCTTCTCAAACGCCTCTCTGCTGCTCCTCCTCTGCTCTTCATCCTCACCGTCCAGCACCTCCTCATCCTCCCTCTGACTCTCTAAGCATTCTGGGTAATCTGAACTCACAACCTTCTGGATCTTCTTCAGCTCGTTCTTCACAAAAGTGACGATGTTCTCCTCCAGCAGCTGGAACAGAACATTCTATGAATGACACAAACTAAAAGCATGGAAGCAAACATCAGATCCATGTTGGACAGACTGACGATCCACTGGTCTACAGAGTGCAGCATGGAGATGATTGTGAACACAAGAGATGTAACAGTAGTTGTACATGTACAGACCATGAATATGGAGTCCAGGTGTGTTTGATGCTGCTGGGCAGACGGACCTCTGGGAACCTCTGAGCTCTCCTGGTCCTCTCTGTGGAGGAATCATGAAGAATCAGCTCACGTTGTGTTTGTACCATTAACACAAATACAACAATCAGTTAAAGATCTTGTGTCCTGTTAAGATTGATCATAATGAAAACAGATGCTGAACAGATTGTTATCTCTGCTTTTATTGGACAGTAAGAGTTATTTCATTGGCAGCACGGACGTCTCAAAAACTATATTGTAGGTCAAATTCATACCGGTTTACTTTATATACCTTCTATACCTTCCACCTCTAGATACAACTACAACTAGAAGCAACTAGTATCACATGTGATGTGATACTTTTTCATATTTGGTGTGGTTTCTACTCTACCATTGTGTT
Source organism: Melanostigma gelatinosum (assembly GCF_949748355.1). Classification (NCBI taxonomy): domain Eukaryota; kingdom Metazoa; phylum Chordata; class Actinopteri; order Perciformes; family Zoarcidae; genus Melanostigma; species Melanostigma gelatinosum. The sequence continues at coordinate 2,013,181 of NC_136639.1, forward strand.
GTTAGTCAGATGTACCAAGACTTAATACTGTTGATCTGCCACATCACTGAAACAAAGGGTCTGTGTTTGGTTTTGTCCACAGCACCGTTGGGGAGACTTCCTCCTCCGAGTCTTTCTAGTCTCCAGACCTCTGCAACTAGAGTTAGGATTATATCCAGAATGCTACTTCCTGTCTGATGTAAAACCTACAACAAGTCGTCAAAGATATTGTGTCATGTCATGATCATAATGAGAAATGAGATCATAATGACAGATCAAAGACTATAACTGATAGTAGGGCTGCAACTAACTATTATCAATAATCGATTCATCTTGCAATCATTTTTTCGATTAATTGATGAATCGGATATTAATGGGTGAATAAAAGGCGGGTGAATAAAAACGTGTCTTTAGTCTTGCAAACTATACCAGCCCTGCTTTACTACTGTTATTAACGAGCTAACGCTAACTTGTCATGCTTGTCAAGCTGGATAACGAGTAAACAGCAGCACCAGAAGAGCTGCTGGAAGGACGTTAGGTTCCTCACTTCAAAACGGAACTAAAGTAGGATTCTGTAGTGACTAACCTTGCTGTTGAACTCCCTTCCTCCTCATCAAGGACTCCAACATGTTTACGTTTTAGGTGCTGAATCATCACGTGGTGCTCCCGTGCCATGCCATGTCGCTTTTGCATATCGGCATCATTACGTAACGTTAGTTGTTTCGGAGTCCCTTTTTGTCGGTTTATTGCCGTTAAATCACAGCCAAATCAGTTTATTTTGTGTTCCTACAGCTGTAGTAAACAGCGACGTGTGGCTTGCTAGACAGTGAATACATCTCGATGAAATCCACGGAGCTCCTCTGGACAATGTTATGAACCAGACATGACGGCGTTTAGTTTCCAGGGATATCTCTGACTTTCAGAACGCCTACTAAGCAGAAATAGAGGTTCTTTTTTCCATGGTTAATGGCGGACAGTTGAACGGCTTTCAGGGCGATAAGCCACGCCCCCTCTCCGGCGCGTCCAGTGCGAATGAACACAATTAGTCCCCGGCGAGACCGGCGGCGCGAATGGCTCAACTCAACTTTGTTTTTTTACACTCAAACATCTCCGCGACTTATTGAGTGGCATAATAATCGCGCGACACAACGAATCGATAATGAAACTCGTTGCCAACTCTTTTAATGATCGATTTTTATCGATTTTATCGATTCGTTGTTGCAGCCGACTGATAGACGACCAAAGTTGTATCTGTGTAACAGCTAGTCATCTGTTTCATCTGTTTTAAGAACTTACTCTGGGTCATAAGAACGGCGTCCATCTTTGAAGTTAATCCCACGACCAAAAGACTGATCACTCTTCATGGACACACAGCTGGGTTCAGGAGACTTTCCACTCTGCTGCTGTGGACTGATAGAAACACTGACATTACATCATCATCATCATTCAGTCATGAAGATCAGCTCACATTGTGTCCGTCCACACAGAGACCAACACAAGGTAAAGGTCCATGAAGTGATATGTGGATGTGGATCAGATGAGTCCCTGTAGTGGTAAAGGTTTACTAGTCCTGCTGATCCCTCTGAGAATCAACAGCTCAGTCTTTCAGCTCACCTTTGATCAACAGAGTGGCATCCATCTTTGAAGCTAATAGGAGGACCCATAGACCAGTCACTCTTCATGGACACACAGCTGGGTTCAGGTCCAGGTTTACGTTTAGGTCCAGGTCCACGTTTAGGTCCAGGTCCAGGTTGTTCCAGCTTCCTCCTGATAGAAACACCAGATACATTCAGTGATGTAATAAACCTACTGTACTCAGTGTATTAGTATCCTGGTGGTTTTAGGAGACGTTTAGTGTGAAATCAATGTTTCATGTAGAAATGTTTCAGTGTTGATGTTGAAGCTGTATTCAGTGCAGCAAAGACAGGAAGTGATGCAGTGAGGTGACCATGATGGTTGAAGAGTAATGCTGTCCAATCAGGATGAAGAGAGGAACCATGTGGTGGAAAAGAGTTTTACCTGAGTGACCTTCTGACTTCATCATCATCATCATCACCACCATCATCATCATCATCATCATCATCATCATCATCATCATCACCATCATCATCATCACCATCATCATCAATCACCATCATCATCATCATCATCATCATGTTTGAAATCCTCACCTTTGATCAACAGAGTGGCGTCCATCTTTTAAGTCTATAAAACGACCCATAGACCCGTCACTCTTCATGGACACACAGCTGGGTTCAGGTTGAGGTTCAGGTCCAGGTCCAGGTTCAGGTCCAGGACAGTGTGGTCCCTGATGGGTCCTGGTCACATGTGTAGAAACAGAGTCAGTGAATGAAAGCCTTTGAGTCATGGACAGGTAGAGATGGTCATCTCACCTCTGAGCTTTGGTGTGGCTGGTTTTAGAGGGAGGGACTCCCTCCTCTCCGTCCTCACACTGATTCATAGCAGAGTCCACACCTTCACACAAACACAACAACATTATTTCTCTTCATCATGACAAACACACACAGCTCATTCACCTCAACACTAAAGACACTCATGGGACAGTTTCCATGCTGTTGTCCCTCTGAGCTGCAGAGTCCTCTCTAAGAGATGACGTTCACAACGCTCTTTAGTCTGTTGGCTTGTTGGAAGACCAGAGGAAGACTCTTCATCTGGCTTTTTATTGGCCTCTTTGGGGATGACGTCACTTTTCACTTCTATTTGAGTGACTTTGAAAAGCTCTTCAACGTTTGAAATGTTCCTCTGTTTCCACGTCTACTGCATCCAGTCAGAGCAGGAAGCAGCTCGTCCAATAATCCAGAATCAGTCATGTGACCTTGTTAGCTGCTGCTGAATTCACATCACTTTGTAGCTTCATGTGTCGAGGAACCAGTGAGAGCAGAGCTGAAAGCATCCGTCCAATCATTGATCAGCACATCAGCACTCATTCCTCCTTCACATCAACGTCCTGATTCTCTGTGATGGAGTCACACTGATGTCTCCTCTCAATGAGGCTGTTAGTGGAGCTGTCGCCCTCTGGTGGCTCACAGGGAAACTGGCACCTTGAACTGACTCATTTCACCGTTTACCGTAAAACACCATCATTCTTTGTTGGGTTGATGTTCTTATAAAACGGTTTAACATTAGCTGAACAGCTTCTTTATGCAGACGGACGCTTACACACATAACATGAGTTTCTAAACGTCACTGAGCAGTAAAAGCTTCATTTATTTGAGGGTCATCACGTTTGTGCGAGGAAGCTGCTTCCTTCAGATCGTCACTAATTATTTTAGAACAGTCAAATCAAACTGAATTCACCTTTTTCAATAATCAGAGTTGCTTACTGACCTTTAGAAGCAGAGAAAAAGAAGCTGCGACATCACGAGCTCCAGAAGTGAAAGTAAAGAGGACACAGGAAGGGAGGGGCTGTGTTGCCAACTCCTCAGTAAGGAAAGTAGCTATTGGCTGTCCTAAAAGTCGCTAGAAGTCGCTAAATGACGTCATCGCATAATTTCCATAATTGTAATGAGCGCCGTAGGAGAGAGGCGGGAACAGCGGCGGCTTTGCGCATGCGCAATTCATTTGCAGTCTGGACACGGAGAGTATGGGTCTCCTCTTGCTGCAGCTGGGACTGCTGCACGAGGGGCTTTCACGTCAGAGTCAAAACACCAGAAAAGTCTCCAACAACGCCAGAACAAGTAGCTCGATTTTTCTCGCTCGTAGCTTTTGACAAAAAAAGGGTGAGCCATGAGGGTTTGGAAAGTCGCCAGATTTAGCGAGAAAGTCGCGAAGTTGGCAACACTGGGAAGGGGCCGTCACGAGGACATAGTTCCTCATGTTGCTTTGTGTTGAAGTTCATATCAAACAATATCCACCTTATCGAGGGGGGGGGGGATATGAAATGATGTGTAGAAATATAGAAATAAAATCTATAACATTTTATTATTAGAAATGTTTTATGAAGCAAACGAAGGGGAGATTATAATCATTGTTTTGTTCTATCATTTTAAACGGAAATTCAGTTTTCCGTTAAAAAAAAAAATTATAATCATAAATTATACAAATTGTCAATATTTGTGTTTTTGAACTATGGAATGTACCAGTAATGTGTGTAAAATATATCTGCGCAAAATATATGCTTTTCCTGCTCGTGCTCTCTGCCTGTGTGCTCTCTGCTCGTGCTCTCTGTCTGTGTGCACGACACTCTGAGAACGCGCAGCTTGGGGGGCCTGATCGTTTTGGCCCAAAAGAGGCGGGTCTATGAAGCAGTTTAGCCAATTGCTGATTCAAGATATAAATGAGCAGTGGCGGCTGGTGGAACATTTTCTTGGTAGGGTCACATCCAATCAATTTCAGCAAACATCCCAGTATGATTTAATGCAACAAAAAAAGGTATCAAACACGCATTACTACTTTGCAGTTAGATATTTAACATTCATTCCAACATGAAAATAAAGCAGGAAATAACACAAACAAACACGTCAGGACATCTTATCTTTGTCACCCTCACAGCAATTCAGTATTTTGCATTACATTAGATTATATATATATATAATCGAATGTTTATTTATTAGATGCCCCTATGAACCTTGTTTGTTGGGGAAACACCCAATCACTGTGGTGAGGAAACCTGCATGTGTTTCTGACAGATTATTTGTAGAGAAATTTTGCTCTTCTGTCCTTCTGAGTGGCAAACCTCTCAATAACCTTCTTATTGAAGTCAGGAATGTCCCTGACAAGTTTCTTCTCCATGGAGAGCATAGCCAGAGCATTAAGGTGATCCTGTGTCATGGTGTTCCTCAGGAAGGTCTTGATCCTCTTCAAAGTAGAGAAACACCTCTCGGATTCAGCTGTAGTCATGGGTGTGGTGATGAGGATCCTGAGGAGAGTGACAGTCTCTGTGAAGGTGCTCTGAAGGTTGTTCTCCATGAAGAACTGGTACATAGGCACTGCACCACTGCAGGCCTTGAACTCACTGTTCTCATAGATGAGGGACAGTTCTGTTTTGAGCTTGGCCTGGTCCAACATGGGGTAAGCCTCCACTGTGGTTTCAAGCGCTGAATCAGGGAACGTCACACTGTGTTGTGGGAACAACTCTCCATGCAGCAGTGTTGTGCTGGGTGAAGGCGAACCGCTCCTTGGCTTGAATCAGGATGGTATCACATACCTGTAAAAGAGATAACCTTAAAATTTGCAATAAAGATATTTCGATGAAAGTGATTCTGATTGAACACTTTCCAAGTCAAGTACGGCATATGACTTTTGAAAATTCAAAAATACAATGTGTGTAAAATCTTACAAAGAACTTTAGATGATGGAAAATTATCAGAAAGTCAGTTACCAGCTTGTCCTCCCCTTTTCAAGGAGACAGACGACTATGTTACTGAATATTTGACTACTTCCTGTAATTAGCATACACACATATAGCATACACACATATAGTATACGTCTGTGTGTGAGTGTATAAAGTATATATATTGACAACTACATCACATCTTACCTCTGTAGCCAGCCTCTGTTGTTCTCCTGGTCCCAGCATCCTCCGTTGCTTTTTGGGCTGGTGCTGCTGGTCAGATGCACTGTCCCCACACGGAGAGGAGACGGAGGCTCTGTCCCAAAAAATAAAGTTTCAGTTGCTAACTTGCCATCTTCAATAACAACTAGGCCTCTTCTAGAAATTGACTTGGTGGACCTGAATAAGCCTGTTATTAGAAATTGTGTTTAATAACTACCTGTATTATTATACAAATCTTCTTTTTCCTTTTAAATTATTTAAACATATATCATTGTGATGTTCTCTATGGTAATCATTCACTTTGATGACTAGGCACATTTAGGCTTTGTATTATTATAATTATAATTAGCTTTATCAGCCAATAGTAGATATAGTTATTTACCTGATCGTTGCTGTCTGTGAACCTCTGGACAAGTGACTTAATGAAGACAGGGTCGATGTTCCTCTTCTGCAGCTGGTTGAAGAGCATGTCCACATTTGGCATGATCTTGTGGAACAATGCTAGGAAAAAACAGAAAGTCTCGTCTTCAAGCATCCTCGCAAAGCCCCCGGCCTCTCTAACAGTTAGGGGATCAAAGTTCCCAGAGTCTCTGATGGCCTGGAAACACTTCAGGACGTCGTCCTTGTGCTCGTACACAGTATTTACAGCGCGACTGTGGAAGTTCCACCGTGTTGTAGAGGCTCTAGGAAGTCGATGGGCAACCACTTGGTCAAGCACGGTGGTTCGCTTGGGTGACCTGGAGAAGAAGGCAGAAAATCCACCAAGGTCAGAAAAGAAGGTGCGGATCCTGGGGATGTGTGATGTTGCCTTCTGCATGATGAGGTTCAGCTGATGCGCGTAGCAGTGGACGTAGTGAGCATTTTCGTAGACATCCAATATCTTACGCTGCACTCCGCCGGTGGCTCCCCTCATTACAGCAGCCCCGTCGTACGCTTGGGCGATAAGTTTGGCCTTTTGTCCGTTTGAGAGGATGGCGCTCAGCCTCTCCATAAGCGCTGTAGCGATGGTGTCAGCGGTTGCGTTCTGGATGGTAATGTACTCGAAAAACTGCTCTTGGACGTGATTGTTGGCGTCGATGTAGCGTAGCACAAGCACCGGCTGGCAGTGGGTGGAAATGTCAGTCGTCTCGTCTGCTTGAATGGCAATAAAATCAGCGCTCTTTACTTCCTCCAGAATGTACTCCTTCACAACCGACAGCATGCAGTCCAACAGCTCGTTTTGTACCGTCTTTGACGTGCCTTTAAACACGCTAGCTGTCTTAAGGTGCTCCTCCAGCACACCGTCGAGGGACGCACCAAAATCCACCAATCCCCTGAAAATGCCAGGATTGTCAGAGGAGTCAGTCTCGTCATGCCCACGCAAGGCCAACTCAAAAGCCCCACAAAACTTCACACAATCAATTATTTTGGATAGAATGTGCCTGTTTTCATCCACCTCCTCATTGTGTTTCCTCACTGCAATCCTGTGTCCGTCGTCCAGCTGAGTTGCGATGTTCACTTTGCCCAATATGGCTAGCTTGACGGAGTTATCCATGTGCGTCCTGGTGTTCTCATGTTTTCTTATTTTTTCAGACAAGCTTCAAGTCCCTCACTCCAGTATTTTGCATTGTTCACATTGGGGCCACAATGATCCACTAATGAAGCTGTTTATTCATGTAATAATGCATTCATTCACGAACTCCATCTTCATTCATGGATTGACTTTATTTCATTGTTTTCTGAACAACTTTATCTCACTCATCTCGAGATTGATCGTGTGTGTGTGCGTGTGTGTGTGCGTGCGTGCGTGTGTGTGCGTGTGTCTGTGTGTGTGTGTGTGTGTGTGTGTGTGTGTGTGTGTGTCTGTGTGTGTGTGTGTGTGTCTGTGTGTGTGTGTCTGTGTGTGTGTGTGCGTGTGCGTGTGTGTGTGTGTGTGTGTGTGTGTCTGTGTGTGTGTGTGTCTGTGTGTGTGTGTCTGTGTGTGTGTGTGTGTGTCTGTGTGTGTGTGTGTGTGTGTGTGTGTCTGTGTGTGTGTGTGTGTGTGTGTGTGTGTGTGTGTGTCTGTGTGTGTGTGTGGGGTCTCAGAGTGTGTGTCCTGCTCTTGTCTTCTTGTTACTTGGCTCTTAAGATCATCTCATTGGAGGAGAGGCTGACGACGCTCGGCTCCATCACCGACTTCACCCACCAGGAGTGAGTCACAGCCCGGCGGAGACAGAGAAGTTAAAAACAACTTTTACTGAGAAATATGATTATTCATACGTTTTATTCAACCTGTTCAGACTTTCATATCGAAACCACTTTAGAAGTCGATTCAAACTTCGGGCTCTTCTCTGAACTGCTGACCATCAACCTGATGAAGCTGGAGAAGGTCCGTCCGTCCGTCCGTCCGTCCGTCCGTCCGTCCTTCCGTCCGTCCGTCCGTCCGTCCGTCCGTCCGTCCGTGTCTCCGAGGTTTAATTCAAGCAAAAAGGCTTTTCAATCAGTTCACAAAGATGTCTATCAAATATTCAGCTGCCAAAATCCATTCATTGTCTGTTACCACAGAAATGACAGTTGTTTGACAGAACACCATGATGTCAGAGTATCCGTTAGTCGCCTTGATGACCTCGTCTCCTCGGATCGAACAGGACGCTGGTGCTCAGGATGTTTCTCTTCCATCGTGAGGAGCAGAAACAGAACGTAACCGGACGCTCGGCGGCGCGAATCAAACATTCATAGTCAGCGATGCGTCGGCCTGTAAGCAGAGCTCGTCATTAACGTTTCAGGCCGACGCTCGTCTCCTGTAGACGAGTCCGGCTCCAGATCCTCAACCTGCTGCAAATATTACAGTTTACAGAGCAGGCGCCTGGTCAAGCGCAGGTAAAGGTAAACGCATCAGTGAGAATGGGCAGCAGCAGGTGAGACGGGCTGTTGTAGACTCTGAGGGAGTGATGTGGGAACGAGGAACAGGTGAGCAGGTGGATGTGAGAGTCTGGTCAGAAAGTCTGAGGCCCTCCGGTGTACTCATCCAGTTTTATTTTAGTCAAGAAATAGTCCCCCTAAAACCACAAGTTGTCTTTGAACAGAGACATGCTAACAGTTTCCCCCTGCTGCCAGTCTTTATGCTAAGCTAGGCTATTTGCCTCCCATCTCCAGTGCTGAACATTAAACCAGATTACAGGAACTTTAAAAACATACAGTATGGAAATATATCACAGAATGTGCATGTGGGCATTTTTATTATTATTGCTCATTATTACTACGTTATTACTTTTTATTTCTTATTTTATTTTGCTCTAATTTAACTTTTTTACTGTTTCACCACGATCAATTTTCTTAACTTTATTTGATGTGCATTTTCTTCTCGTTCTCGTCTTCTCAATCATTTGTAAAGCATTGAATTGCTTATGATTTGTTTTAAAGGTGACATGTGAACAACACTTGATTGCTTGATGTCAGACAGCAGCAGTAACGTTCACGCACCACGTCTGTCCTTTCAGGTGCAGAAGAACCTGCAGAGACTGCTGGACGACGCTGCCTGAATGTACTGCGACCAGTATAACGTGCCGCTCACAGTTCTGTAAAGATACTGTAAATATGTCCTTTATTGTGGGAGAGGTTATGGACCGAGATGTATTGATGCATGAACACAAAGGGCTTGAAAGTGATGCGCACAAACAAACCGTTAAAGAGCGCAGCGTTTCACCTGTAGCCACACCCCCAGCAGTGATGTCACAGCGTACTGACACGCCCCGAGGTACACTTCCACATCACTGTCAGCAAAATCAAAAACAAAAATACCAAACTCTCTGGTATCATTTTAAACACAACAGTATTACAATAGTACTGCATCTGATGTACATGTAGTAGAAACAGCAGTATTTTGAAGGCTCTGACATCAGGTGATCTCTAAGAAGGCAGTAACGCTACTTTATATTTTATGCTCATGTCGCTGTATTTACTTCTCAACGAGTGAAGGTTTTTTTGACCTCGGCTGTTTTGCGGAGCATCCTTGACCACACCATGGTCAGAAAGCGGATTCATTAAATTCACTTTCATGATTCGTGTTTCCACCACATTGTTACTGACAGTGAATGACATGTGAGAAGGTTTATTCAAATGACTGTTCATTATCTTTACGTGTTTGACAATCACCAGACAGTCCCAGCAGCCTGTACGGCCGCCTCCCACCGTGTCGTTCTTTATTCGACCAGCGGATGGCGCAGGAATGTAATTCTAAAAGTCACACAGCAGCTTTAAAACTTGTTGTTCGCAGACTGTTAGAGATGTGAACGACTGTTTACTCTGTAAATATAGAAATCATACACACATTCAATGGTGTGGTTGTATTTTCCTCTGTCTGGGAATAAAGTTCTATTTTTCTTGTATTGTTTCAGCATTATTTTTATTTTCTGAACTAATATATATATGTATGTATATATACACACATCACTCCAAGTACTCGGAGTGATGTGTGGTAGCTTTAGGGCGGACGATGACGTCATACTGCACATACTAAACTTCACTTTAAATCCATTTGTGTTCAGCTGACTGAAGACAAACATCAAGTATTTCTGTAACTTCTTCTCGCGAGACTGAACTCAAACGTGACTTTGGTTCCTTCACGAGGAAAGAAGGAGCGACACGCCCACTGAAGACTTTGTGACGTGTTGCTCTGTTCTTCTTCACTGGTCCTCCTCTGAAGTCCACTTGAACTAGTTTCTGCTGGACCTGAAGGACCTGAAGGACGTGAAGGACCAAAGAGTCCTCCGAGAGTCCCTCAGTGAGAAGAGTCGCTCACTAACCTTTAGAAGCAGAGAAGAAGAAGCTGCGACACCACGAGCTCCAGAAGTGAAACTAAAGGAAACAGGAAGGGAGGGGCCGTCACGCAAGGAGAGAGGAAACGAGGGGTACATCCCAAGTCTCTTAATTGCATCCCCGTTTCCCTCGCTTGTGTCCTTTCCTTGCGTCTTAGTCCCTCCCACCAGGGATGCATGGAGGAAACCATGCGAGGAGAGAGGACCAAGGAAATATGTTTTAAGAGACACGAGACGTCCTTTCCTCAGTTGCGTCACGTGAAGCGACGTCTGTTTCTGATGACGGTGCTGATGATCACATCTGGATCAGTCTGTCCCTGCAGGAGGTGGTGGAGAGGGTGGTCCTGGTCCATGGAGCCGGCCTTCTTAACCAGTTCATTAAGTCTGTTGGTGTCTCCGGCTCCAATGCTGCTCCCCCAGCAGACTACAGGAGTCCAGTGCACTGACCACAACAGACTGTAGAACATCTCCAGCATCCTGCTGCACACGTTGAAGGATCCAAGTTTCCTCAAGAAGAAGAGTCGACTCCTCCCCTTCTTGTACACAGCGTTGTTGTTCTTCCAGTTCAGTCTGCTGTCGATGGAGACACCAGGTACTTGTCCTCCTCCACCATGTCCACATCCTCTCCCAGAACTCTCAGCGGTTGTGGAGCCGTCGTCTTCCTCCTGAAGTCGACCACCATCTCTCTGGTCTTGGTCACGTTCAGACGCAGGTGATTTCTACCGGCCCACTCCACAAAGTCCTCCACTACTGCCCTGTACTCCTCCTCCCGTCCGTCCCTTACACACCGACCACTGCAGAGTCATCAGAGAACTTCTGCAGATGCATGACCCAGAGTTGTCCTGGAAGTCAGTGGTGTACAAGGTGAACAGGAAGGGAGACAGAACAGTTCCCTGTGGGGCTCCAGTACCACTGACCACCCCATCAGACAGCACACGGCCCAGTGGGACAAACTGTGGTCTGCTGTGAGGTAGTCAGTGATCCAGGAGACGGTGGACGCGTTCACCCCCACCACCCGCAGCGTCTCACTCAGCAGCACTGGTTGGATGGTGTTGAATGCACTGAAGTCAAAGAAAGTGATTCTCACAGAGCCACCGGTCCATCCAGGTGAGACTGAGCTCGTTGCAGCAGGTAGATGATGGCGTCGTCCTCTCCCACATGAGGCTGGTATGCAAACTGCAGAGGGTCCAGTGAGGATCTCACCTGCGGTCGGAGGTGGGCCAAGACCAGCCTCTCCAGCACCTTCATCACATGAGATGTGAGGGCAACTAAAGAACACAGTAGTCATCACTGTAGAGCTGTTACCTCTCTAACAAACTGCATTGAGTATTTATACACAGTCTGTGGTATTTATACACAGTCTGTGGTATTTATACTGTGTTCTGTGTCCTGTTAATAAGCGTAGGACCGATTACCGGCAGAATGCGTTTGTCATATTTATGAACTATTTGCCTCTGTATTTATATAAATTCAGATTGTGATGTCGATATTAAATAACTCTGAATATGATCATTGTTTCTCTTAAATGATAAAACTCAAACACTCAGGAATGATCCGCCTCACGTGACTGAATGAAATGATGATCAATGATGTAAAAAGCTAATAATAAAGTTATTGAGGGAAACATCAGATCATGAAAACACAAATCTTTCTAATAAATGTAGAAAGTTGTTTGTGGTCCTTTTGTTGTTCAGACTACAATGAACATTTATTTAAACCAGATGTTGAATCATAAATGAATCAAATATGAACTGGAGTTTAATCTGTGATCCGTCTTCACTGTTTACATGTTGAACAAAATCTCATCAGTCCGATCGGCTGCAGCGTCCAATCACATGACAGATGAACAATGAGGGGGCGTGTCTTCTGTTAAAACACTTCCTGGGTACATCCCAAGTCTCTTATCTGTCATTTCCTCGATCCTCGCTTGAACCGGAAGTTGTTCTGCGCCGCCATATTGACGGCCGTCTTTCATCTCTTATTTCTGCTCTGAGGAGAGAGGAGAGAGGAGAGAGGAGAGAGGAGGGATCTCTGAGGAGACATGAGCGAGGACGCACGCGAACAGACTTCCAGGAAGTGTTTTAACAGAAGACACGCCCCCTCATTGTTCATCAGTCATGTGATATTCATATTGGAGACTACGCACACTCCCTCAGAGACCAGCAACACTGCACTTTGGTTGGAATGTACAAAATACAAACCAGTTTTATTTGTTTTGTACGATAAAAACATTAAAGGTTACACAAACAGATGATGTGAAAAGTAAAGAAAATAAAAGATAAAATGTCAAAAAGCTCAAAGGTTCAGATCAGCAATAAGCCTCGTCACACATCACACATGAACACATGAATGAAGATCAGTGAAACATGATCATCATTAAATGAACACATGATCAGTGAGAATACAAACCAAAGAATGAAAAGTTACATCGTGACACATTCTGCATTATAATATATCTTCATTGAATAAACAGCTGAGCTGGTTCTTGATCAGTAGTTTGGTTCAAACTTCTTTTGTCTCTTTTGATTTGTTTCTATGAGTTTCATCAAACTAGCACACAGTCAGTGATGAATGAAGTCAAAGTGAACAATACCACGTGAAGAACCAAGCTGCATTCAACTGATCCTTCATGTGAGACAGTGTTCTGGTGGATTTGGACGTTTCTGCTTTGACGTGATGTTTATGTGCTTTATTATCTAGAATCGTCCAAAACTTTGATTTCTTTTGATCTCAATGTCACTTCTCAGAGTTTGTTCATTTGTTACACGATGATCAAAGAAGATGAATTTAGTTTGTTCAAATCAAAACAACTCTTCACAACTTGTGCTTCTTGTTCCACAGATGCTGCATTTGATCCAGAAAGACTCTTGTTTGACATTCGGAGGTTTTTCTGAACGCAAACAAATGTTTCGAGACAACAAAGTTCAGTTTTCTACACAAAGTCAAAGATGTTTCACAGCTTCTCTCAGACAACACATCATTCCAGGTCATTACATGGACCTCGCTCAGCTCTTTCACACATCCATCTGCAACACCACAAGTCCCAGAGAGCTCTCAATCCCCCAGAGTCCAGACCAGCTCAGGTACCCCTCACCTGCTCCAACTGCATCTACAACCACTGAGAGATCAGGTTGGTACCAACTCACATCAGCTGTGTGTGATCCTGTACACACTGAAACATCTGGTCAGCAGAGAGAAGGTTCCTCTGCAGGAGGAGACTCTCCCTCCTCCAGAGAACACAGAGTCACTGAGGAACCAGATCTGGACCAGAACCCAAACCCAAAGCCAGGATAAAGAGGTTCAGTGAATGTGGTGTTGAAGGTGTGGAGGTGGATCAGTGTGTCAGAGGAGACTCTGTAGAAGGACAGAGAGCCAGCAGGACAGTCCACATACACTGCTACTCTACCAGAGGAGGAGGAGGAGGAGGAGGAGGAGGAGGTGATGGGTGTTCTTGTCTTATTGTGATAGACATAGTAACGACCAGATTCACACCACAGACTCCAGGACTGATCATTCTCTCCAAACACACAGTCTTCACTGCCTCCTTTCCTGCTGATTCCTCTGTAACTCACTGATATATTAACTCCTCCTCTCGACTCGACCTCCCAGTAACAGCGACCAGTCAGACCAGTTCTACACAGCAGCCGAGGACAGAAGTCAAACCTGTCTGGATGATCAGGATATGACTGAACCTCTCTCACATATGTCACCTTCCTGTTGTTGTCAGACAGTTTGAGTTCTCTGCTCACTGTGTTTGTGTCGAGTGTGAGTTCACAGGAATCTGATGGAGAGAACAAGACACAACACAGCTGCAGTTATTAATCGATAATGTGTTTGATGATCACATCAGAGATGTGAATGAGTGATGTCACAGTTTGAAGATGCTTTGTTTCCATGAATCAAACTCAAAGCACACTTACACTTCCTCAGACCTGGTCTGGACCATCGGACTCCAGCAGGCTCCACCCTGAAAGGAGGAGGGGGGTCAGAGCAGCATGGAGACATGGACATGACATCGCTCTCACACACAGAGCTTTGTTATTCATCTTCACATGAGCACTTATTGTTCATCAGCTCATACTCTGTGACTTCACTGGAGCTTCTTCTGATTGCAGAAAATATTACAGTTCAAGTCCGTCTGCAGCCACAGAGCACTGCCTGTGTCCCCCTAGAACTCTGGTCCAGTCCTCAATAAACCTCTTTGGGCTCTGACACACCACGTCCACAACCAGCTGCTGGTTCTTCACTGAGCGTCTGTGGCCGACTGTCACCTGTACATTCAACAAGTCGACTCTTCTCAGCCAGGGAACTGGCTCTCAGTGCAAAACAAACCAAACCAGGTAAAGCTGAACTCCTTCAGAACAGCAAAACATTCCTGTTGTGATGATTCATCGAGACGCTTTAAACAGATTGTTTCTGTCTGTTTGTCTTTTCACAATAATGTCTGGACTAAAGGGCAACACACACGAGCATCAGAACATCAACTGTTGTTTGATATGAGCCCACAAACCTGCAGCGTGACGACGTTGACTCATGTCAACCCACCATGATGCCGTCAGCGTGTCAGGATGCACCACTGTCCTCTTTACTAACGTTCAACCAAGACACCGCTCCAGAACAACAACAGTTTCATCACCTTCCCTCCCTGTTGGGCTCATCCTGGCTACTGTTCCCTGATACTGACACAAACAGTCTGATGAGTCTCTGGTAGTTTGAGGGCAGCTTGGTGTATCAGGGTCATATTAACCAGGCTGACAGTGTGACAGAGAACAAGTCTCCAGCTCGACCTCCTCCATCAGACTGAGTGTCTGTGGCTGCAGCAGGCCTCTTCATACCTGAGAGTTTCCAGTCTCCAGTGAGGATCCTTCTGTCCATCAGACAGCATCTTCACTCCTGAGTCTCCTGGATGATTGTAGCTCAGGTCCAGCTCTCTCAGATGGGAGGGGTTGGAGCTCAGAGCTGAGACCAGAGAAGCACAGCCTTCCTCTGTGATCAGACAGCCTGACAGGCTGCAAACACACAAAACAACACACATGTCACATGATCTGAGGGAACTGTGAGGGCTGGAAGGTTTATGTTTATGACTGTCATCACCAATCTGTTTGTGTGTGAACTTTAAAGTTAGTACTTAGTCCAAGAAAAGTAATTCACAGGATCACCTGAGAGTCTCCAGTGTACAATGTGGACTCTTTAGTCCTCCAGACAGCATCTTCACTCCTGAATCCTGCAGGTCGTTGTTACTCAGGTCCATCTCTCTCAGACTAGAGGACTGGGAGCTGAGAACTGAGGACAGAGCTTCACAGCTTCTCTCTGAGAGGTTACAGACACTCAGTCTGAAGAGACAATGATGAAGAAGAAATAAACAATAAGTAGAAAAGATAGCAGCGTATTTAAGGTATGATCTATGAATCTAACTCTCTCTGTACTTACAGAGCTTTGTTGGAGGCTTTGACCACTGGCAGCAGCCTCAGAAGAGCCTCCTCTGAAGCAGAGTATTTCTTCAGGTCAAACACGTCCAGATCTTCTTCTGATGACAGTAAGATGAAGACCAGAGCTGACCACTGAGCAGGAGACAGTTCATCTGTGGAGAGACGTCCTGAACTCAGGGACTGTTGGATCTCCTCCACGAGAGAACCATCATTCAGTTCATTCAGACAGTGGAACAGATTGATGCTTTTCTCTGGAGACACATCCTCACTGATCTTCTTCTTGATGTACTGGACTGTTTCCTGATTGGTCTGTGAGCTACTTCCTGACTGTGTCAGCAGACCTCGTAGGAGACTCTGATTGGTCTCCAGAGAAAGACCCAGAAGGAAGCGGAGGAACAAGTCCAGGTGTCCATTTGGACTCTGTAAGGCCTTGTCCACAGCACTCTGGTAGAGACGTGTTAGTTCAGGTTTGCCTCTAGAGACTTTAGACAACCAGGAGGTTGTTGGTTCTTCTGACAGCAGATTGACTCCAGAGCTGATGAAGGTCAGATGGACATGAAGAGCAGCCAGAAACTCCTGAACACTCAGATGGACGAAGCAGAAGACCTTGTCCTGGTACAGTCCTCTCTCCTCTCTAAAGACCTGTGTGAACACTCCTGAGTACACTGAGGCTGCTCTGATGTCAATGCCACACTCTGTCAGGTCAGATTCATAGAAGATCAGGTTCCCTTTCTGCAGCTGATCAAAAGCCAGTTTCCCCAGAGACTCAGTCATCTTCCTGCTCTCTGGACTCCAGTGTGGATCTGTCTCAGCTCCTCCATCATACTTGACCTTCTTCAGTTTGGACTGAACCACCAGGAAGTGGATGTACATCTCAGTCAGGGTCTTGGGCAGCTCTCCTCCCTCTCTGGTCTTCAACACCTCCTCCAGAACTGTAGCAGTGATCCAGCAGAAGACTGGGATGTGGCACATGATGTGGAGGCTTCGTGAGGTCTTGATGTGGGAGATGATCCTGCTGGCCTGCTCCTCATCTCTGAATCTCTTCCTGAAGTACTCCTCCTTCTGTGGGTCAGTGAACCCTCTGACCTCTGTCACCATGCCAACACACTCAGGAGGGATCTGATTGGCTGCTGCAGGTCGTGTGGTGATCCAGAGGCGAGCAGAGGGAAGCAGTTTCCCCCTGAAGAGGTTTGTGAGCAGCACATCCACTGAGGTGGACTCTGTAACATCAGTCAGGACCTCATTGTTGGTGAAGTCCAGAGGAAGTCGACACTCATCCAGACCGTCAAAGATGAACAGAACCAGGAACTCTTCAAACCTGCAGATTCCTGCTGCTTTGGTTTCACTGAAGAAGTGATGAACAAGTTGCACCAAGCTGAACTTCTTCTCTTTCAGCACATTCAGCTCTCTGAAGGTGAATGGAAATGTGAACAGTATGTCCTGGTGGTCTTTGTCTTCAGCCCAGTCCAGAGTGAACTTCTGTGTTAAGACTGTTTTCCCAATGCCAGCCACTCCCTTTGTCATCACTGTTCTGATTGGTTCCTCTCCTCCAGGTGAGGCTTTAAAGAGGTCTTCTTGTCTGATGGTTGTTTCTGGTCTGTGTGGTTTCCTGGATGCTGTTTCAATCTGTCTGACCTCATGTTCATCATTGACCCCTGCAGTCCCTCCCTCTGTGATGTAGAGCTCTGTGTACATCTCATTCAGAAGGGTTGGGTTTCCTGCTTTAGCGATCCCCTCAAACACACTCTGGAACTTCTTCTTCAGGTTAGATTTGAGTTCACGCTGACAAACTGCAGGAAGTCCTGAATGAACACACAACAAAGAAGATCAATGAGTCAAAGAATAGATTTCAACATGTCATTTCCTCACAGAATGAGTCTATGAATACATGTTGGTCCATCTCTTGAGACGTTAGTAAACGTCACATTTATCCAGCATGTTGAATCTTTAGAGAAATCCTCTTACTGCTCTGCAGACAGTCAGCCAGCTCCTCCTGCTGCATTCTCCTCAGGAAGTTCATTGTGATCTTCACAAACGCCTCTCTGCTGCTCCTCCTCTGCTCTTCATCCTCACCGTCCAGCACCTCCTCATCCTCCCTCTGACTCTCTAAGCATTCTGGGTAATCTGAACTCAGTCCCTTCTGGATCTTCTGCAGCTCGTTCTTCACAAAAGTGACGATGTTCTCCTCCAGCAGCTGGAACAGAATATTCTATGAATGACACAAACTAAAACCATGGAAGCAAACATCAGATCCATGTTGGACAGACTGACGATCCACTGGTCTACAGAGTGCAGCATGGAGATGATTGTGAACACAAGAGATGTAACAGTAGTTGTACATGTACAGACCATGAATATGGAGTCCAGGTGTGTTTGATGCTGCTGGGCAGACGGACCTCTGGGAACCTCTGAGCTCTCCTGGTCCTCTCTGTGGAGGGATCATGAAGAATCAGCTCACATTGTGTCCGTCCACACAGAGACCAACACAAGGTAAAGGTCCATGAAGTGAAATGTGGATGTGGATCAGATGAGTCCCTGTAGTGGTAAAGGTTTACTAGTCCTGCTGATCCCTCTGAGAATCAACAGCTCAGTCTTTCAGCTCACCTTTGATCAACAGAGTGGCGTCCATCTTTGAAGCTAATAGGATGATCCATAGACCAGTCACTGTTCATGGACACACAGCTGGGTTCAGGTCCAGGTTTACGTTTACGTTTATGTTTAGGTCCAGGTCCAGGTTGTTCCAGCTTCCTCCTGATAGAAACACCAGATACATTGAGTGATGTAATAAACCTACTGTACTCAGTGTATTAGTATCCTGGTGGTTTTAGGAGACGTTTAGTGTGAAATCAATGTTTCATGTAGAAATGTTTCAGTGTTGATGTTGAAGCTGTATTCAGTGCAGCAAAGACAGGAAGTGATGCAGTGAGGTGACCATGATGGTTGAAGAGTAATGCTGTCCAATCAGGATGAAGAGAGGAACCATGTGGTGTAAAAGAGTTTTACCTGAGTGACCTTCTGACTTCATCATCATCATCACCATCATCACCATCATCATCACCATCACCACCATCATCAATCACCATCATCATCACCATCATCATCAATCACCATCATCATCATCATCTTCATAATCATCAGTTTGAAATCCTCACCTTTGATCAACAGAGTGGCGTCCATCTTTTAAGTCTATAAAACGACCCATAGACCAGTCACTCTTCATGGACACACAGCTGGGTTCAGGTTGAGGTCCAGGTCCAGGTCCAGGTCCAGGTTCAGGTCCAGGACAGTGTGGTCCCTGATGGGTCCTGGTCACATGTGTAGAAACAGAGTCAGTGAATGAAAGACTTTGAGTCATGGACAGGTAGAGATGGTCATCTCACCTCTGAGCTTTGGTGTGGCTGGTTTTAGAGGGAGGGACTCCCTCCTCTCCATCCTCACACTGATTCATAGCAGAGTCCACACCTTCACACAAACACAACAACATTATTTCTCTTCATCATGACAAACACACACAGCTCATTCACCTCAACACTAAAGACACTCATGGGACAGTTTCCATGCTGTTGTCCCTCTGAGCTGCAGAGTCCTCTCTAAGAGATGATGTTCACAACGCTCTTTAGTCTGTTGGCTTGTTGGAAGACCAGAGGAAGACTCTTCATCTGGCTTTTTATTGGCCTCTTTGGGGATGACGTCACTTTTCACTTCTATTTGAGTGACTTTGAAAAGCTCTTCAACGTTTGAAATGTTCCTCTGTTTCCACGTCTACTGCATCCAGTCAGAGCAGGAAGCAGCTACAAACAGGAAGAAACGTAAGCTGTGAACGTGCTTCAGTGTTTGTAACATAACAGGCTGTCAAAGTAAAAGCAGCTCTCCAAACTCTCGGTCTCCTGGAGGTCTGACAGTAATCTAGTAGAACATGTCGGCAGAGGAGACGAGTGAGGAGTCCAGAGAAAAGGACCGGCAGTGAATCCAGAGGCTGAGAGAGGAAAGTGGGCTCAACTGGCTGTTAGTCGAATCCTTCAATGAAACACTGTGAGCTCTCATCTGCAGATGTTTACTGATGTGTTGTCACAGTGTAGTGTGCATCCTTTATTGTGACATGTAACCTGTTCACAGTTCATAACTTTATGATCTTTTTTATCACTTTTCACTGTAAAGGTCTCAAGAGCAGATTGATCGGATCTGAAGTCAATCAGGTTAAATCTCTAGGAGTTAAAGTACGTTAATAATAATAACAATAATAAGAATGCAAAAACTATAATCATAACAATCATAACAATAATAATAAATATAACCACTGACTTCTGGTTTAATCTAAATTAAGTTTCATAGGTACCGTATGACGTCATCGTCCGCTCTAAAGCTACCGTACATCCCTCCAAGCAGTACTTCCGGTCCGGTCAAAGTAAAGCATCGCGTGTCTTTTAGTTTACGTTAAGGAACAGAAGAGTAACTTAAGATCCTCAAAGTCTCTTTAAGTCAGGACGAGTCAAGACTGGCGACACGTTCTTTGTGTATTTGTTTAACAGCAGACACTCTCTGTGTCCAAATGTCCTTCGGGACAATAAAGTCATCTCTAGTGTTGTTTTCATAAAAACACACAATTCAACTGAGAAGGAAATTAAAAAGAAATGTATTGATTAAAATAAATCTTTTTATTATAATGTTTACAGAAGGATAATATGTTCTTAGAGCTCGTGTTAGACGTTAAACAACTCATAATTCATCTCTAATTTCTATTTTATATTCATGTGGAAACATCTCCTTCAAACTACTGGATTTCTTTAAGTTCATCACCAAATTTTACAGATGACACCTGAACACATCATGATAACGTTATAATGTACCTTCAGCCAGTACTCCTGTTCACTGAGCAGAGCCTGAAGGCATCATGATGTAACTGAATTGAACCTTCTGTTGGTTAGCCGTTAGCGGTGCTGCTAACGTTACTAGCTCTCCTCTGATTGGTTGTTTACAATGAAACGTGATCACAGATCAGAGACTAGAAACTATAAAGGTCTTGATCACATGTTTCTCACTCAGTGATGACACGAGGCTCTGATCGGTGTCTGATGTGTTTTCAACAACTGAAACTAATCTGACTTTACACTCATTGAACAAACTAATAGATATAGCATGGTATAGTAGCTTGTACTCTGAGTAGCAGCAGTAATAGAGTTGACGGTGGTACAAAGTTAATGTTTCATCAACGCTGGTAAAACTTGTACTCGTGTCATTTTTATAGCCGTTGTAATATTTATCAAAGGATGATCTAACTTCCTCGTTCACCTTTAGTCTGATCTCCAAGCACTACCACCTACAACCCTAAATCAGACGGTATGGTGGAGCGTCATAACCGGACTCTGATTGATCAGCTGGCGAAGATGCTGCTCTCGCATGGAGGTGAATGGGATGATTATGTGAAGCAGGTGGCGTTTGCCTACAACACATCCAGACATGCCAGCACTCATTTTACCCCTTTCTCCCTCATGCACGGACGCGAGGCACGTGTTCCAGCTGATGTTCTGATTTCTAACAGAGTCGAGATATCTCAGGGCTCTGGAGTCCTGCCGGAGTATGTGCCGTCCCTGGTGGGGAGGCTGGAAAAAGCCTTCAGTGCAGCAAGGCTTCATGCTACAGAAGCTCATGAGAGACAGAAACTGTATCATGATGAGGATGTTTGCCATCGTCCTTATGGAGAGGGCGCGTTAGTGTGGCTTAACAACCCGACTGAGAGTCGCACCAAACTGGCGCCTCACTGGAAGGGCCCCTACAGGGTCGAGCAGGCGCTGGCTTCAGGCGGTGAGGCGGCCCTGACATACAGGATTGTAAACCCACTTGACCGGCTGGACCGGGCCCAGGTGGTTCACCATGATAGACT
Organism: Melanostigma gelatinosum; assembly: GCF_949748355.1. NCBI lineage: Eukaryota > Metazoa > Chordata > Actinopteri > Perciformes > Zoarcidae > Melanostigma > Melanostigma gelatinosum. The sequence continues at coordinate 2,034,760 of NC_136639.1, forward strand.
GAAACGGTACACTCTGCCCCTACCATCACTGGCTGTCGGTGACACATCACCCTCCCTCCCGGCCTCTCCTGAAGTGGGGGCTTCTCGGCCTCCCTGGAGGGGGGAGCAGCGTGTGCTAGGACGGTTGGACACTGGCCTTGGGGGGGGGGGGGGGCGGAGCCCGACCCTGTACGGTCCCGCGGGGGTCGTGTGGTGCGTCCCCCATCGCACCTCCAAGAATATGTTCTGTTTTGACTGTTGGTGGGTTGCCACCCGGGATATTAATCCGTGTGTATAATTAGCCGTTATAGTTGTTCTGAATCATACGGTGTCATGTTCCGTTGTTCACCTTGCTATTTAGAGTGCCATTTATAGTTTGATTTACTCCTGTTAACTGTGGTCATTTGTTGTTTTCTCTCGTTGATTTGATATTTTTGTGTAATTTTATGTGTTTGCTGGTCACGAAACTGGGACATTTCTAATTGAGGGGGGGGGGGGGACGTATGTAACAGACTGTCTCATGTTTGTCGTTCTGGTGTTGACTATATGTCCCTTGAGGGTTGCCGTAGCGAAGGGGCAACTCCCGCCTCTGGCCGAAGGGGAAAAACAATAATAAAGACAGTAGCCGTGGGCTGAACCTGTCTGGTCTCCCGACTCCAGTTCTTACTGTACGATAAGTGCCCTTATACACAAACTCAAAACGCTCGGTCACACTAGCGCTCCTCTGATTGGTTAGCCGGTAGCGGTGCTGCTAACGTTACTAGCTCGCCTCCTGTTGGTTAGCCGTTAGCAGTGCTGCTAACGTTACTTGCTCGCCTCCTGTTGGTTAGCCGGTAGCGGTGCTGCTAACGTTACTAGCTCGCCTCCTGTTGGTTAGCCGTTAGCAGTGCTGCTAACGTTACTAGCTATCCTCCTGTTAGGAGTCCTGTTACGTATGTAAATATTAAAAACCTGAAGTTACAATATGAATATAAATATGTAAACAAGATGTATTGTTGTCAAATATACACAAGGCCTTTAAAGACCAGTGACAAATTCTATATTTCACTTTTCAGTTCAATAGAATTAAACACATTTGTAATGTTCTCAAAAGCATTTCATAACTCGCAGACAAAAAAATACATTTGAATATAATCATTAAGTTTGAAGCTGTGAGCTATAAAAAGCATTTCATCTTTAATCTTCTGAATATAAATGTCCTGTAGTAGCTTGTACTCTGAGTAGCAGCAGTAATAGAGTTGACGGTGGTACAAAGTTAATGTTTCATCAACGCTGGTAAAACTTGTACTCGTGTCGTTTTTATAGCCGTTGTAATATTTATCAAAGGATGATCTGACTTCCTCGTTCACCTTTAGTCTGATCTTCAAACCCTTCAGTCTATCGTTAGAATCATAAAAGGCATCAACACGTTTCTCAGTATCAGCATCAATGATATCCACTGTAGAAAACTTCACAGCGCTTTAAAGCAGATCGTTGAGAGTTCACCATCGTGATGAAACACTTCCAACAGTAACCTCCGTGTCACTACTCACCTGAGGTGTGCTCGTTCTGCTGGTGGAATAGATTGTGTTCAGCTCAGGTCAGCTGGTGACTTTGGTAACAAACAGTGGTTGTGTTCCAGCTGATCACCTGGACAGTCAGCAAACACCTGAGGAGTAATAATCAGTCTTTACTCGTCAGTCTGACGATGTGGACTTCTTTACAAGGACACACGTTTGGTTGTTTTAATTGATATTCCAGTTGTTTCTACTCACCAGGTGAGATCCTCTGTGCTGCCATCTGTGAGGTTAAAAACTCCCCAATGAAGCCAGACTCACCTGAGTCAACCTTTGCTCTGTGACACTCACCTGATATCAGTTAATGTTTAACAAGCTGCACTAAGAGGCCTGCTGCAGACCAGTACGTCACATTGTTAATAACACACAGTGGGTTTATTCCACCTCCAGGTTGGAAGCATGTTTCATGGAGGTGTAGTAATCCTACACCAGAATGCCACGACGATTATTCAAAATAGTATTGTTGTGCATAATGCATGTATGCTGACAAGAACAGGAGAATGCTGAACAGAAATGTCAAAGATATGTTTTTGGAGAACTTGAGGAACAATGTTACCTTTACCAGAGTCAGCTTTATTAACAAAGTACTGTACGTGTTCACATACAAGCAGTTAGTTTAGTTTTTGTTGCTCTGAATGCACAAAAGACCAACAGCATGTTCAAACAAAACCTACAACCTGTCTATGCAATGACATCAGTACTGTGTACTAGCAATCATTCAAGCAGTACTTTGTAAAGGTGTCCTGTTGATGCTGGTAAGGCGTATACATAGTGCTTGTTAGCCATGACCAAAGCTAGTGAGCTACAACGCACCTGATCTGAAGTAGAGAGCACATCTTCTTCACATTTGATGAAAGATCAACAGTTGTCTTCTTTGCTGGAACATATTCTTCTCCCTGGTGCTACACAGAACTGCTATTTGAATGAATATATATGATATATAATACATATAATATATAACATAGCTACCATTTTTCCCCAAAATTCAAAATGACCACGAGCAATTGGAAGGACTAAACTATTTCCCAAAATCCCAATCCTACGTTCATTGTTACGCAAAAGTAAAAACAGAAAGTGAGTTGGTCATTTGAGAGCAGGACTGTAACTTGCAGCAGAGTTCTTTAGACATAAGTGTGTCCAGCCGCCCTGATAACATACCCATTGAAAGTCAGTCGCTGTCAAATGTGTCAGTTCAGGTAATGCCCTCATAGTTCATAATAAATACATAGAGTAGATAATGTGGCTGCAGATTTATGAAGGCCAAAATGAGTACGCTGATGTAAATACCACTTTTGCGCTATTAGTTGTTGATCAAACTTGCTGACTAGCGAGTTCGTGGAGTTCAAATGATACGTTTTGTTTTCTTACCAACATGTTAAGCTAGCATTACCTCGCTCAGCTTGGCTGTGAAACCTTTTCAACACTGATTCAGGAGTCGCAGCAGCCATCGCGAAGTCATGCACGGCTTGTTGGAGCTGCATTCAGAGTTTATGATGGTTGAACTTTATGATGGTTTGATATCCCTTATGTCACGGTTAGGCTGTGCCTCCTGTGTCTCTTTGTGTGTGTGTGTGTGTGTGTGGGTGTGTGTGTGTGTGTGTGCTTCAGCAGACTGGTGTTGTGAAAAAATGTGCTGTAGCTGTTTTTCACACTTAGAGCAGGTTTAAGAATGAAACAGAAGCTCTCAGAGGCGTATAGTTTAAATCAAAAGCAATAGGTTTATTTATCGAACAAAGTTATTCAGCCCTGCAGTAATACGTGCACGGGTCAATAATAGCTTCACTCGCAGAGATTCACCATTAGACACGCTTAAACACATCAGCATCATCCTTAATATATGGGGTCCGCCCCTTGCTACACATTGGCCAAAGTCAAAGATGCAAACGTAGCACGTTTAAGCCGTGTATTACGTTTGGTTGGAAGCCGTGAATGTCCATTCACCTTTGGCCCCTCCCAATAGGCGTTGGTTTCCGTCAGTGTGAGTGAGATTTTGAGGCGAGAGGACCTGGGAAAGTGTGTGTGGAGAAAGCCGGGCTCAGCTGGGCGTTGGCCCTCGCTTGAATCTCATTGTCTTATCTTTCTAAAAGATGGCTGCCTGTTCTTTTGTGACGCAGTTAAATAAGTAACCTCTCACCTGCTTCTCTCTGGCCTTGCTGTGTTGTGAGCACTGTATAAGTGGTTAATAGTGCTGCATAAGATAATGGTTATTAAAACTACAAATATACTAGTGATTAATTAAACTGTATATATAAGCTAGTTGCTGATTAAGCTGTATATAAGCTAGCTGTTGAATAAACTGTATATAAGCTAGTTGCTACTTAAAGCTGCATATAAACTAGCTGCTGATTAAGCTGTATATGAGCTAATTGCTGATTAAAACTGTATATATGCTAATTTTATCAACAAATCCCTCTCTTGACGTCTGAAGGACGTCACTTTCTTTACTTTCCTACCCTGTTCACACGCTGGTGTCTTCCTCTGCCTCTCCTGACCCTACCAGGCTGTTCTGCTCTTCCCATACTGGGTAAGCGCCATAAGGAGGGGGTGGTAATGGTTCCTTGGAGAGGGCAGTGGTGATGAGACGGCCAACCAAAGAACGAATACAGGGTATTATACAACATCCACATGAGACCAATATTGCAATGAACACACCCACTGACACTGCTATTGACAAGATCAGGTGCTTCCATTTTCCAAACATGTTTTCCATCCAATCTCCAAATGGATTGTTCACACCTGATGCTTCCTGCATTTCGTTTGACAGTGCCCTCAGACTATTCAGTGCTTTTGTGACTGAACCGTCCGGCGCAGTATTGTTGGGGATGACAGTGCAACACAGGTCTCCAAACATTGAGCAAACACCTCCTTTTTCAGCAAGCAACATGTCCAAAGCCATTCTGTTTTGTACAGTAATCAAAGAAGTAGGGGCCAGCTGCTCAGCCAGACCCTCTATTGCATCCCTAGTATGATTAGCCAAACGAAGAACATTGTAATGCACATAATTGATACGATCAACATTTTTATTCACAGTTATCCATGGAATAATACTTGCGACACTCTCAAAACCTGCTGCAATTTGGTCTACCAATTTGTATTCATTAGGCACTCCTCTGGGCACTCCGATAGCATCTATGTAAGTTGGACCTCTGTCCAGGCTGAACTCAGCTTCAGCTGCTCTTTTAGCTAAGATATGTCTGCGTCTGCGTTGGGTCAGGCTTTGTACTTTGTTTTGGTCCTGTATTATTTTGTCTCCTACTAAGGTAAGTGGCATTGCCAGCCTCACCATAGCACAGACTCCTATTGTAGATGGTGGTATGTTAGTGAATAAGCGCAGACCCCCACAGTAGTAGAATAGCCCTCCCCTAGCCCAAGAACCTATCTCTGAGCCTGGTCGTGTCATGTTGCACCAGTCTTCTGGCACACTACCTAGGTGGATTTGAGCTCTATCGTTGGTGAAATGGTAACAGACATATCTGGATCCTAGTCCTTTGTAAGCTTTGAAATAACCTACTGCAGTTTGGTTGTCTATCGGTGGGAATATGGATGCCAGAGTAGTGCAATGTGGTGGAGTAGCCATTTTAGTCATTTTTGTCATGCACGCGTATCCTGTTGGGTCAGATTCAGGATATAGTGGTGCTGGTTCGGTGAACATAGCTGGTCTAGCTGCAGCACAAGCTACACAGCCACTCATTTTGTTTTTTATAGCATTATCAACAATCCAATTTAACCATACATTGTCGCTTCCTTGTCCTGTAGCTAATTGGATCACCTGTTGGGGAGTCCATTTAGAAAAGTCTTCTGATAAGACAGTAGGTGGGTCTGGTGGTAGCGGTTGTCTGTGCGGAATTATGTTTATTTGAATTCCTACTCTCGGGTCTTTGCCTGGGACGTCCACTAATAGGGCGAACCATATTATGTTTTTTCCTGTGCTGCTTTTGGTGACGTTGTTCAGAGACAGAGATAAGGGATTGGCTGTTGCTGAAAAGTCTCGTTGGAAGTCTATTTTGTCCCATAAGGTCCTTCTCGGACTTTCCCCTCGCATTGTTGGCTTCCACCGCCCTGTGTACTTAGTTACCGCCCCCCAGGAATGACAAAACGCTATGGACGGGACGTTCACGTAATTCTCACATCTGTTGACTATGGCATTGTCAGCACACAAATACACAGCACAACCTCTCCATGCTCTTGGTCTTCTTCCACAGTTAATCACATCACACAAATCAAAAGTAAAAACGGTTTTGCTCCCCTGGGTGTAGTTTAAGGTCAGATATGCACGACACGCTTTTGGTGGTGGCTTGTATGCCGGTTCTGAGGCATCTCTTTTTTGCCTAACCTTCCCTCTCTCGAGGTCGTTTTGAGTTTTGTTCACATCCTCGCCGCTTGTTGTCAGATTGAAGCTTGGATGACTCTCAAACCTTGTCAGATTTGGCATTTTCACATCCTTGCCACTTGTTGTCAGATTGCAGCTTGGATGACTCTCAAACCCTGTCAGATTTGGCATTGCCTCTGGCAGACAGTCATAGTTTCCGCTAGTTGGTTTGTTCACTGTTTTGTCCCCCATTTTCAATCCCAAAGTCAAGAATATCACAAATGCCACACCCAAACCCAATAGGACCCACCCAGTTCTTTTACCTATCCCCATGTCTTTCCAGGTACCTGGAGTGGGATGAATCCCCTGTGGCTGGATGTCTGTTCCCCCCAACAGATTACACTCACACTCCATTTTGCGCCAGATCACCTCGGACCTCTGCTAAGGGTCTGGAACGCTCAGATGCTGGGGCACAATGTGACAGGTGGTGCCAAGGTGCTCCTGATTTACCTATGACCTGGACCGAGTGTGAAGTAACCTCCTTCACTTCGTACGGCCCTGTCCACCTGGGGTCAGTCCACTTTCTCTTGTGAACTTTGACCCTGACCCAGTCACCCACTCGGATGAGATTTTTTACTTCCTCCTGGTCAGCTGCACTGGTCCGCAGGACCTGTTTGGAGAGAGCCTCCGTGAGAGTGATTAACGCAGTCATATATGCCTTCATTTCAACTTGCTGCACAGCTAAAGCAGGAATATGACTACTGTCTCTTGGAGGACCAGGCATTTGCCTCCCTGTCATTAACTCATGTGGTGAAAGATGCGTCTCATTTCCTTGTGCGCTCCTCATTGCCATTAGAGCTAATGGTAAGGCTTCAACCCATGTCAGCTTTGATGCCGCACATGTCTTTGCTATTTTTGATTTTAGCGTCTGATTTGCCCTCTCTACCAGTCCTTGTGACTGTGGATGATACACTGATCCATATCTATGTCTGATTCCTAGTCTGGCTTCCACTTCCTGCAAATGCTTATTACTGAAATGTGAACCATTATCGGACCTTATGCATCTAGGAACGCCATAGCGAGGTATTAGTTCTGTTTGCAGCCACTTTATTACTGTCTGTGCGTCTTCTTTTTTAGTTGGGATTGCCTCTACCCACTTTGAGAATCTGTCAACCATTACCAAAATGTATCTTTTTCCTTGTACTCTGTTATCATGTCCCATGTCAGTAAAGTCTATGCTGATGTCTTGGAAGCAGGCTGATGGTACAGGATAAGAGCCCATAGGTGTCTTGTACGGTTTCTTCACATTGTGATCCCCACAGGTGGTGCATTCGTCGCAGAAGAGGGACACCATGCTTTCCATGCGTGGGTGCCACCACAGTGCTTCCACCCTTTGTAATGTTCCTTTCTTTCCTTCGTGCGTTGGTCCATGTGCCTCTGGTATCAGTGAGACACATAATTCTGCTGGTGATACCACTCTGCCATCATGGGATCTCCAAAGTCCACTTTCTCCTTTTGTTGCTCCTTTCCTTTGCCATTCAGACCATTCGTATGGTCCAGCCTTCTTCTGTATCTCAATCAGTGTTTCTTCAGTGATTTCGGGTTCTTGTATGGCTATTTTCAGAACCATCTGTTTTGGTCTGTATCCTCCTACTTCTTTAGCAGCTTCATCTGCCTTGTCGTTTCCCACACTTATTCTGGTCTTTGCCTTGCCATCATGTCCTTTGCATTTCATGATTGCCACTGTTTTTGGTAGCTTCATAGCTTCCACCAGTGCCATGATTTCCTTCTTGTGTTTGATGGGTGCGTCCATTGATGTTGTGTATCCTCTTCTTCGCCACATGGGCCCATCAACGTGAGCTGCTCCATGTGCGTAAGCAGAATCTGTGACGATGTTTGCAGATTTTCCTTCTGCTATTTTCAAGGCTTGTATGAGCGCTTCGACTTCTGCCAGTTGTGCTGATGCTGGTTGAGGTAGGATACCTGATGCTACTATTGTGTGTTCCATGTCTTCGAATTGTCTCACCACAGCATAGGATGCTGTGTTTCCGTCATCTCCTTTGTAGCAACATCCATCCGTGTATAACCACATTTCTGCTCCTGGGATTGGTGTATTTCCCAGGTCTGGCCTTAGTTTGTTTTCAATGATTGCTCTTGCTTCGCAGCTGTGTGGTTGATCTCCTTGTCCTTGTTGTAGTGATGACGCCATATTGATTCCTCCTGTTTCATAGACAATATGTGGTCTTGTGCATTCTCTTTGAATTTTCGATTTTCTTGCAGCTCCGAATGTGAATTCTTTGCTGAGGAGGAATGCAGCCACACCATGATGTGTGTGGATTTTCAGAGGGTGGCACATGACAATGTGGGATGTTTTCTCGATCGCCTTTGCAATTGCCGCCATGTGTCTTGTACAGGTGGATTGGCCAACTTCAACTGGGTCCAGTTTTGATGAGTGATACATGAGTACCACTCTTTCTCCCCCTTTTTTCTGATACAAAACTGCATTTACCATCCCTCCTTTTTGTTCAGAAACATCTAGGTGAAAAGGGAGTAAATAGTCTGGAGCTTGAAGAGCCGAGGCATGTGACAAAGTCTGTTTGAGTTTGGTGAACGCGTCTTCAGCGTCTTGTGTCCACACCAGTGGGGCAGAGGTGTTTCTAGTTCCTGGTTCCTTGAGCAGGCTTCTGAGACAGGTGGTGAGGTCAGTGTAGTCTGGAATGTGACTACGAGAGTAGCCTGTTAGACCCAGGAATGACAGCATATGTCCCACGGTGATAGGTCTGTCATGATGGAGAATGCTGTCTCTGTGGGCTGTGCTTACAGCCAGGCCGCTAGATGAGAGAGTGCGACCCAGGAATGTGACTTGTCTCCTACATGTTTGGACCTTGGTCTTCTTAACTTTGTAGCCTTTTGAGGCTAACAGCAGCAGCAGAGTCTCAGTGGCCTCCAGGCAGGTGGCAGAGGATGGGGCAGCAATCAGGAGGTCATCCACATATTGTATGAGGACGACACCATCCGGCACCTCTATATCAGACAAGTGTAGTCTGAGATGATGGTTGAACAAACCTGGAGAACAACGAAAACCTTGTGGCAGGCGAGAATAGGTGTATTGCTGGTCGTTGAATGTGAAAGCAAACAGTGTCTGTGAGTCTTTGTCCAGAGGGATGCTGAAGAAGGCGTTAGCAAGGTCAATTACTGTGAAATATGAGTGCTGTGGGCTGAGATTTGTTAAGGCAATATGTGGATCTGGAACTGGATATGACGCCGGCTGTGTGGCATCATTGATTGGTCGAAAATCTTGTACCATCCGCCAGCCTGTGTTGTTTCCGGCCTTCTGCACTGGCAATATCGCTGTATTGTATGGTGATCGAGTTTTCACCAACACTCCAGCTTGTAGCAGACCTGCAATGGTCGGGGCGATGCCTGCGATTTGTTCTGGCTTTAGTTTGTACTGTGGATGCCAGATAGGAGGTGCAAATGGATCCAACAGCGTCACCTTCACAGGTTTGACCGTTGCCAATTTTCCCACATCATAAGGGCCAGTCGTCCATAGTGTCGCAGGCACGCCGTCCAATAGAGCTTGAGTTGCAGGATGGTCAGTGCATGGTTTACCATGATGGCGTGGCAGTGGTAAATGTTCAGGTAGTGTGTGTTCTTTGGTAGAGATGATCCATCGCCACATATCTTCTTCTGTTGCCTTCAGCAGTCCTGCTGTATCTGTGTGTGTCCATGACAGAGTATGTGCTCTTTTTATCATGGGGCCGAGTCCTCTGGCCTCTTGTCCAAAGCCAACCGCTAGGGTGACGTGTGGAGCAGATTCTTTGCTGAGACCATACCACTTGGTCTGATAATCATCCAATAGCACTGCTGCTGCCACGCCTTCTTTTCCACAATACACATCATGACATATTATTTTTGGAGTTAGGTGTGCCATATTGATGTCCCAATCTTCAGCATATGGGCAGTCTGGATCGTCCGTGACATTCATAGTGCAGTGCACATATGGCAGAGGAGTTTTATATGGATGCAGTCTTTGGATCTGTTCTCTGTGTATGTTGAACCAGAATTGAATTGTTGGTGTGCTTGGTCCTGTGGCTAGACATCTCAGCCAGTACACTTCTTCATCCAATGATTCCACATTAATGGACGTTTGTGGCATAGATAGTATTCGCACAGGCATTGATAGTGTGCTTGCAGGGGGAGGGTCCAGTGAGACCTGGACCCCTTCGTTGTTTAGCCATATTGTTAGACCGAATTTAGTCATCAGATCGCGGCCCAGTAGGTTTACTGGGCAGTTTGGCGCTGATAGGAAGCTGTGTGACCATTGTTGACTTCCAATTTGGACATTTAAAGGTTTAGTGCACCACTGGCGTTCTGGCGCGCCTGAGACCCCAACCACTGACACATATTTAGATGACAGGACCTGTGGAGACGTGAGGCTGGAATATGTTGCCCCTGTGTCCACCAAAAATGTGTGTGCCTGTCCGTTTATTGTGCAAGTGAGAGTTGGCTCACTTGCTAGTCCAAATTTCATGATGCCGGTGCCAGGTGGTTGTGGGGTGTCCTAGTAGGGATAATAGTTATTCGCCCACTGAGCTTGTAGTGCCTGGTTGACATTTTCTCCGGAGCTAGGATCATTTTGCGTCCATTGCTCAGTGCCTCCTAGTGGCGCCTGGTATGGCTGTCCAGCTTGATTCTTGTTTCGTGGATCCTGAAAGCCTCCTCTTCCTCTCTGATAATTTCCTCTTCCTCTGGGTCCTCTTCCTCTTCCACGTGTTGGGCCTTGTTGATGTGACAGGTCACGTGTGTGACAGTTACGTGAGTAGTGGCCTGGTTTTCCACAGGTGTAGCAGTAGAAAGTGCCTCCTTGGCCACCCCCTTGATCACCTCCTCTTTGTCCTCCTCTTTGGTTTTGTTGCCATGGTTGCTGCACCATTACAGGGACCACTTGTGCTGCTAGTGGTTCCAGTTGAGCCATCTGCTTCTTTTTGTCCTTTGCAATCTTTTGGGCCGTGTCCAGGTCAGACAGCTGTCTCTTCATCAGTGCCACTTGCAGTGCCTTGAGCTCCACATCTGATGCGTCTGCAGCTGTTCTGTGTTTATCATAGTGATGCAGTACATGTTCTCTCCATGCAGATTGAGTGAAGGAGGCGATGGCCACAGTGTTTTCAATCGCCTCTCTTACCTTTGCAGGCAATCCTTTGGTCACCATGCTTCTCCAGAGTGCCATTGATGTCTGAGATGCATCTGGGGATTCTCTAAATGTTGTTCTCCATACTTGCTCAGCGCGAGCTAGGAGATCTGCAGCAGGCTCCCCAGGCTTGGCCATGAAGGTTGACATTTGGCTGTGGTCTGTTGGGGTGGGGTACTCTCTTCTTAAGGCCTGATGTAGTAACAGCCTGACACCGCCTATGGGCGTGGGGTCAGGCGCGTTTGTGGTTCCTGCTACGGCTTCAAGCTTTTTCAGTGTGTGTGGGTCAGATGCTCTGGCCAGCAGGCCTCTGTAGTCACCAAGTGCCAGTTTGTGGGACTTTGTATATTTATCTAGCTCTTCTAGCCATGGCTCTGCTCCTGAAGACAGTGAAGGAAGGGCAGTCAGCAGTGTTGACATGTCCATGAAGGAGAAGGGAATAAATGCCATCTGGTGAGGGGCTGCAGCTGTTGGAGCTGGTCTGAGTGGCATCTGACATGAGTTAGGCCCATATTGTTGTCCACTGCGCGTTGTTGATGGGGCTGTGGCATATCCTGTGAAATTTCCATTTAGCGTTAGCCTCTGTACTTCATGTGTTTGTGGCCATTTGTGTTCGTTGGCTGGCTGTGCAGCTAGTTCGATCAGCTCCTTCTCTTCCTCTGTACCAGGAACCCACAGGTCCGCTTGTGGTATAGCATATCCACTAGCCTCCATGTAAGGCGTATAGCTTGTTGCTGCTGCATGGTCTTTTTCCAGCTGTTCGAGCTCCTCCAGTTGTTGTTCCAGGGTTTGAATATCCTCTTGTGTGTCGTCTTTTTGTCTGTGTTGGTAACGGTCTCTGATTGAGTTGCTCACTCTGTGCCGAGTTTCGAGTGGGGCTGTCAATGCGAAAGCATCGAAGCGTGGCTCATTGTGTGCGTCGACAATTAGTGTAGGTGTAGTTTCAGGTCCGGGTGTGTTTCGCAGCCCTAGGGCGCTCAGTTGAGTCATCAGGTATCCCACAGTCTTCTCAACTTGCTTCGCTCTTTTTCTTCTCTCCTTTTCCTCTACTGAGACAGGTATCTGCAGCTCTCCTTCATCTACTGCGAAGATGCCTTTCAGGAACCCCTTTGATACTGGTCTTACTGGAGCCTGAATGAAAGGGTTATTTGTGGGCACATAATCTGGAGGGGGAGGTGGGAGATCCGGGTGCAGTTGGCTTTGTTCATGTTCATGCATGTCTTTGTGTTGCGGTGGCAGGTCAGGATACAGGTTGCTTTGTTCATGCTTGGGCTTGTCATTGTCGATAGGGGTGAATGGGTTGTCGGCATATGAGGGAGGGGCAGTGGATGAGGGTGTTAGGGCCGGGAACATGCCTCCGCTGTGTTTGGCGGCCTCTAGTGGTGAACGTGCTGCTTCAGCATCCAGCTCCATTGCGTTCCATGGCTCTTTGCCAGCCCGCTCCATCCATCTCTTCTCGATTCCAGTGAGAATCAGCTTGCTGCCCATCCTGTTGTTATCAAAATCGAAGCATCTTTTAAGATAAGGCCAGACGCCTTTTTCTGCAGCTGCGTTGTTTCTTGCTGTTCTTTTTCCCATGTTTAGATATCTTGGATTTCTGTCCTGCCATTCGTTCTTCTTCTCTTCACAGTGTCTCATCACTTCCCTGTTCATCTGTTGTACCATCTCTTCTGAAGGGGAACAATTCAGCCGTTCTCCATCCCAAATGGCTTTATCTTTCCATCTTTTTATCAATCTTTGGTAGGCGTGTTGTTCCACTGGCCAAAGTTTGCTTCGTCCATTAATCCTGCTCTGTTCCTGGACTGCATTCTCCAAGATGCACAGATAAGAGGAGAATTTCTCCGCCATGATGTGTGTTTCTGTAATATTCAATAAAAGGCTGACATCAGTATTCCCAAATGTCCACACGATGGAGCCAAAGCTCCTGTCAAATGTTCCTGTTGCAGTTCTTGAATAGGCCACAGAAAAGCCAACATGCAGGACAAATGTTTTTTTTTTGTTTTTTTTCAAAAGCACCAGCAGAGGGAGCCAACGCTCCTCCCAAGTTTCCTGGTGTCTGGTTGAACTCAAATCAATGTCATTCACACTGCTGCATGTCTTAAAACCTGCTTTTCTCTGTAATATGTGTGTGTGTGAAATGATGATCTATTTTATTATTAACACTTTATGGTGAAGAGGACGAAAACAGTACAGTTATAGAGTTATTTCGAAGTCTCTGTGTGCATGGACACAAAAGCTCGTCCATTATACTAATGTGGCAATTTTCAGCCATAATCTTATGGTTTTAGCAAGCATTACCGTGCAGAGGTCACTGATCTTTATTCTGTTGTACGAGAGAATGACGGAGTGCTTCTCTCGGCGTTTTAAACCTTCATACAGTGACCTCACAACTCCGCATATAAGCATTACAAGTATAACGCATATTATTTAACAGTGTATGAATATATATTATTTACAAATCTGCCTATATATCCCTGCTAGGTGTGAAATGCTATGTTTTGATTACTCAAGCAATGGCTTGTAACTAAATAGTTTATAAGGCAGAGAGAGACAACCTTGCCCCCACCTTTTTAAATATCTTCCGCTAACTGTCTTTGTAAGTGGACACAAAGCAAGGCCGCATCTGTGTTTTTTTATCAGGAGTAGTCAAATCCTCCCTAATATTCCCACCGCCAGTCTTGACTAAATGAATAGAAGATTTGTAGCAGCTGTTAACCTTGTATATTCATAATTTTAGCGACTGTCTGGCTGGAACAATAGAAGCTGTGTATCGGCTTTAAAACTTTTTTTTTTTTCTCTCTCTCTGGTTTGCATGAGTGACTGCTGTGTTTCCGCATTACACTTTGCTAACGATCCCTAAGGAACACTATTTTCCAATAAATTTAACTACGCCAGTAAAACTGACACTTATATTAACCCTCAGCTGTCTCTCAGCATATTCTAGTGATTTATGTGTGTGTGTGAATGTAACAGTCGTGTATAATGTGTGTTTTTCCTACTCTGGACACCAACCTTTGAAACAACACACCAACATTTTCAAACACCAAGCACGGCCTCAGCTGGCTGTCTCTAACGCACAAAGAAACTCAGAAACAGCATAAACTCTGAACCAGGTCTCAGCGCTTACATATATGCTCCAAATAATCGCATTCATTTAAACGAAATCGAATCCATACACAGCCGTGGTTATGTACGCTTCAAACATGCACTTTCATTCAAACAAAATTGCAACACACTGCCATTTTTAAATGCGCAGAGATCACCAATGCGGTAAAGGAATATCTTTAGAAACACAATCAAACAAATAAACAAAAGTTAAAACGTACAGCTCAGCAAATAGTCACCCGCATTCATACTAGATAATCAAAACACACGCTGCCGTGTCTATAAGCATAAATCAGTCACAAGCACGGAGTCACCCGCATTCCTACTAGATAATCAAAACACACGCTGCCGTGTCTATAAGCATAAATCAGTCACAAGCACGGAGTCACCCGCATTCCTACTAGATAATCAAAACACACGCTGCCGCCTCTTTTAAGCATAAATCAGTCACAAACACGGAGTTGTAGAGGAGATGTACAGCTCTTTTTACACACTCATCACATTCCATCAGCAAGCTTATTTTTCTCTCAACCTCATCAAACAGACTGGAGCGCTACTGATCGTTCGATCACAACGCAAATGACAAACAGCTTTTTAGCAACCAAAAAACAGTCAGATTATAAAGGATTCTTTCCCTATTCCTTGACAGCTAATCCACTTTATCAAACTAAACAAACAGACACCTCTTGGACGCCTGCGCAAATGACAACTGCTTCTCAGCAAACAAACACAGTAAACACCAATTAAAACCAAATTTGAAATGCGCACAATTCACAAATACGGTCTAGCATGTAAGTAATACTTTTACAAATGCAGTGAAACAATGAACACACATTAGAACATACACGGCTGTCTCTTTAAATGTAAATCAGTCAGAAGCACGGCCTTCGGATGAGCCGACTCTTTTTTTTTTTTTTAGACACACATTTATCAGGAACGCATTGTAACAGCAATTTGTCTTTTATCTCGATCTCATCAAACAGACTGTGTACCGCTGATCTCTCGACCACGATACAAATGAAAAACAAATGCTTTTTCAGCAAACAATCAGTCAGATTATAATAATTTCTGTCCCTATCTTACACACATATCAAAGAGCTCTGCTTCTTTAATACATCACAACGGCCGCTGCTTTTTGTCAAAAACAATGTTACAGCCGGGAGCCGATCCCGGACCTACCGCGTCGAAGACTGTTATTTTAACCACTACTCCATCAGGGTAGAACGTAAATAATACAATTTAACTGCTTTTTATCCTAGGTCATCTCTGGACCTGTACACGTTCTGGCCATTTTCATTAATCTCGTCCGTTATTAACAACACACCGATATAATCAACTTCTGTGCTCTCGTCCAGAAACTCCGTCGAGGAAACTCTAATCAGAGTAACACTATTTTTTACTGAATCGCTACACACGAGTTGATGTCCGAAGACTCGATGCTCTTAATACGGGAATCCCGCAGTCAGTTTTCTCCATACAGTTTATCAATGACATCAATGACATATACATATATCCCCGTCATGTTATGCAATTTCTTCGTAGCCCAAAACATCCCATAAGTACGTTAGAAATCACGCCTTTTGCAACATGAATTTGAGTGTTCAGCGTGGAGCGCGTGTCTGCGAGCAAATGCGTTACACGGCTCACAGCACCTCACATCGACGCTATCACAAGTGCGTAATTTCTCGCCTTTTATTTGACGTTTTCTGATGGGCTCATTCATACATATTCACAGAACCCCCCAAATGGCTGTATAACAACTCTGTTGCTGTGTGTTTAATCTTTACAATTACTCTATTTCTAAGCAAATACTTACAGTTCGGACAGTCTGAGCACAATTTAGAATATTTCTATGAATACAATGTTGCAGAATTCAGTTAAATAGGTCTCTGCCTACCTTGAGATGTGCACCGGTGCGTCTCAGACTCCCCAAAGCTGCAATTTCGCTCCGATGGCAATTATCGGGTTCCCAGCCTCGAAGGGAGAGTTACGCCGTTATCTGGAATCAAAAGGAGAGGCCTGTTAACATTCTAACCTGAAGCTCTGTATCGTATCAGATCACGTCGGGGTCACCACTTTGTTGTGAAAAAATGTGCTGTAGCTGTTTTTCACACTTAGAGCAGGTTTAAGAATGAAACAGAAGCTCTCAGAGGCGTATAGTTTAAATCAAAAGCAATAGGTTTATTTATCGAACAAAGTTATTCAGCCCTGCAGTAATACGTGCACGGGTCAATAATAGCTTCACTCGCAGAGATTCACCATTAGACACGCTTAAACACATCAGCATCATCCTTAATATATGGGGTCCGCCCCTTGCTACACATTGGCCAAAGTCAAAGATGCAAACGTAGCACGTTTAAGCCGTGTATTACGTTTGGTTGGAAGCCGTGAATGTCCATTCACCTTTGGCCCCTCCCAATAGGCGTTGGTTTCCGTCAGTGTGAGTGAGATTTTGAGGCGAGAGGACCTGGGAAAGTGTGTGTGGAGAAAGCCGGGCTCAGCTGGGCGTTGGCCCTCGCTTGAATCTCATTGTCTTATCTTTCTAAAAGATGGCTGCCTGTTCTTTTGTGACGCAGTTAAATAAGTAACCTCTCACCTGCTTCTCTCTGGCCTTGCTGTGTTGTGAGCACTGTATAAGTGGTTAATAGTGCTGCATAAGATAATGGTTATTAAAACTACAAATATACTAGTGATTAATTAAACTGTATATATAAGCTAGTTGCTGATTAAGCTGTATATAAGCTAGCTGTTGAATAAACTGTATATAAGCTAGTTGCTACTTAAAGCTGCATATAAACTAGCTGCTGATTAAGCTGTATATGAGCTAATTGCTGATTAAAACTGTATATATGCTAATTTTATCAACACTGGACTACTGTAACGGTGTGTTTACAGGTCTCTGTAAAAAGTCCGTCAGAAAGCTGCAGCTGATTCAGAACGCTGCAGCTCGAGTCCTCACTAAGACCAGGAGGGTGGACCACATCACTCCAGTTCTGAGGTCTTTGCACTGGCTTCCTGTCCAACAAAGAATTGACTTTAAAATCCTGCTGTTGGTTTACAAAGCACTGAATGGTTTAGGGCCAAAATACATCTCTGATCTGCTGCTACCTTATGAACCATACCGACCCCTCAGGTCGTCTGGGACCGGTCTACTTTCTGTTCCCAGAGTCAGAACTCAGTTCAGATGTTCTGCTCCACATATCTGGAACAAAGTCCCAGAAAGCTGCAGGTCTGCTGAGACCCTCAGCTCCTTTAAATCAAGACTGAAGACTTTTCTGTTTGCTGCCTTTAATTGAACCACATTCAAGGATATTAACACATTTCTGCATTTTACGACTGTATTTTATTCCTTATACTGCTTTCTAGTGTTTGAATTGCCTTGTTGTTGAAATGTGCGATACAAATAAACTAGCCTTGCCTTGCCCAGTCAACCCAGCTGCCTTCCATCTACTCATCACTCAACAGTATATCTACCCCGGTTCCACATCCACTCTTCTCCAGATCATTGTACAACCTCAGTGGTATTTTGTTCTCGCTCGGCCACTGTGTTTAATATTTATTCAGAGTTCAAACATGTGTTTTCCCGTGTTCGTACCTTGTCTTCCTGTGCCTCCAGTGTTTGGATCACTCTCCTGGTTCCCCAGTCTGCCACCCTGCCTTGTCCTTCCCGGTTTTCTCTCTCGCCCTCTCGTCCTCGGATTCCCCGCTGTTCCTTGACAATTTTCCCTTTGTGTCCACCTCGAATTGAACCCTTTTGTTTTCACTCAGTATTCCCTGGTTATGTCTGCTTTTTTGGGCCCACCACCACATCCCGCGACACTGTGTTAGATACAGCATCAGGGACCTAAGGGACATCTTCAAGGTGGGAGGCAGACAACCAGGGGGCTCCCTGGAGAGGGCAAACGAGCTAAACTGTTACTTCAATAGATTTAGCTCACAGCCCTCATCTGTCTCCTCCACACACCACACCTCCCAAACACCTCCCCCTCTGTCCCCCCTGGTGAGCTGCATGGACTCAGAGCCCTCCACTTCTAAGGGCTCTGCCACCACCGAGACTATGACCCCCCTCCCCCCCTCTCTGTGACGACTGGCCAGGTTAGGAGACAGCTGGAGAGACTCCACCAAGGCAAGGCTGCTGGACCTGATGGCATCAGCCCCAGGGTCCTGAAGACCTGCGCCATCCAGCTGTCTGATGTCCTGCAACACCTCTTCAACCTGAGCCTGAAGCAGGAGGAAGTCCCGGTGCTGTGGAAGACGTCGTGCCTGGTTCCTGTACCGAAGAAGACGACACCATCTGGCCTCAACGACTACCGACCAGTTGCCCTCACATCCCATGTGATGAAGGTGCTGGAGAGGCTGGTCTTGGCCCACCTCCGACCGCAGGTGAAATCCTCACTGGACCCTCTGCAGTTTGCATACCAGCCTCATGTGGGAGAGGACGACGCCATCATCTACCTGCTGCAACGAGCTCAGTCGCACCTGGATGGACCGGTGGCTCTGTGAGAATCACTTTCTTTGACTTCAGTGCATTCAACAGCATCCAACCAGTGCTGCTGAGTGAGAAGCTGCGGGTGGTGGGGGTGAACGCATCCACCGTCTCCTGGATCACTGACTACCTCACAGCAGACCACAGTTTGTCCCACTGGGCCGTGTGCTGTCTGATGGGGTGGTCAGTGATACTGGAGCCCCACAGGGAACTGTTCTGGCTCCCTTCCTGTTCACCTTGTACACCACTGACTTCCAGTACAACTCGGTGTCATGCATCTGCAGAAGTTCTCTGATGACTCTGCAGTGGTCGGTGTATAAGGGACGGACGGGAGGAGGAGTACAGGGCAGTAGTGGAGGACTTTGTGGAGTGGGCTGGTAGAAATCACCTGCGTCTGAACGTGGCCAAGACCAGAGAGATGGTGGTCGACTTCAGGAGGAAGACGACGACTCCACAACCGCTGAGAGTTCTGGGAGAGGATGTGGACATGGTGGAGGAGGACAAGTTCCTGGGTGTCTCCATCGACAGCAGACTGAACTGGAAGAACATCAACGCTGTGTACAAGAAGGGGAGGAGTCAACTCTTCTTCTTGAGGAAACTTGGATCCTTCAACGTGTGCAGCAGGATGTTGGAGATGTTCTACAGTCTGTTGTGGTCAGTGCACTGTACTTCTGTAGTCTGCTGGGGGAGCAGCATTGGAGCCGGAGACACCAACAGACTTAATGAACTGGTTAAGAAGGCCGGCTCCATCATTGGCTGCAAACAAGACTATCTGGAAGAGGTGGTGGAGAGGACACTGAAGAAACTATTGTCCATGTTGGATAACCAGGACCACCCTCTCCACCACCTCCTGCAGGGACAGACTGATCCAGATACAGGAGAACATTCTGCTATAAGACTCTACAGTAAATCACCTCTGAACAGATCAATCACACAACTATGACTCTGTTACTCTTTTGTTTGTTTGTTGTTGGTGAAATCTTTGCACTACTGTTTAGTTAGTTAATTTAACATTATTCTATTTCATGGTATATATTGTGCATTTGATATTTAATACTTTATATTTACCTGTATCATAATTGCTGCTGTAGTACAAAAATGTCCCCTTGATGGATTATTAAAGTATCTATCATATCAATCATTGAGTGCTGTCAGCCTCTCAGGAGAAGAACTCTCTGACCTCATGGAGACTACGCAGACTCCCTCAGAGACCAGCAACACTGCACTTTGGTTGGAATGTACAAAATACAAACCAGTTTTATTTGGTTTGTACGATAAAAACATTAAAGGTTACACAAACAGATGATGTGAAAAGTAAAGAAAATAAAAGATAAAATGTCAAAAAGCTCAAAGGTTCAGATCACCAATAAGCCTCGTCACACATCACACATGAACACATGAATGAAGATCAGTGAAACATGATCATCATTAAATGAACACATGATCAGTGAGAATACAAACCAAAGAATGAAAAGTTACATCGTGACACATTCTGCATTATAATATATCTTCATTGAATCAACAGCTGAGCTGGTTCTTGATCAGTAGTTTGGTTCAAACTTCTTTTGTCTCTTTTGATTTGTTTCTATGAGTTTCATCAAACTAGCACACAGTCAGTGATGAATGAAGTCAAAGTGAACAATACCACGTGAAGAACCAAGCTGCATTCAACTGATCCTTCATGTGAGACAGTGTTCTGGTGGATTTGGACGTTTCTGCTTTGACGTGATGTTTATGTGCTTTATTATCTAGAATCATCCAAAACTTTGATTTCTTTTGATCTCAACGTCACTTCTCAGAGTTTGTTCATTTGTTACACGATGATCAAAGAAGATGAATTTAGTTTGTTCAAATCAAAACAACTCTTCACAACTTGTGCTTCTTGTTCCACAGATGCTGCATTTGATCCAGAAAGACTCTTGTTTGACATTCGGAGGTTTTTCTGAACGCAAACAAATGTTTCGAGACAACAAAGTTCAGTTTTCTACACAAAGTCAAAGATGTTTCACAGCTTCTCTCAGACAACACATCATTCCAGGTCATTACATGGACCTCGCTCAGCTCTTTCACACATCCATCTGCAACACCACAAGTCCCAGAGAGCTCTCAACCCCCCAGAGTCCAGACCAGCTCAGGTACCCCTCACCTGCTCCAACTGCATCTACAACCACTGAGAGATCAGGTTGGTACCAACTCACATCAGCTGTGTGTGATCCTGTACACACTGAAACATCTGGTCAGCAGAGAGAAGGTTTCTCTGCAGGAGGAGACTCTCCCTCCTCCAGAGAACACAGAGTCACTGAGGGACCAGAACTGAACCAGAACCCAAAGCCAGGATAAAGAGGTTCAGTGAATGTGGTGTTGAAGGTGTGGAGGTGGATCAGTGTGTCAGAGGAGACTCTGTAGAAGGACAGAGAGCCAGCAGGACAGTCCACATACACTGCTACTCTACCAGAGGAGGAGGAGGAGGAGGTGGTGGGTGTTCTTGTCTTATTGTGATAGACATAGTAACGACCAGATTCACACCACAGACTCCAGGACTGATCATTCTCTCCAAACACACAGTCATCACTGCCTCCTTTCCTCCTGATTCCTCTGTAACTCACTGATATATAAACTCCTTCTCTCCACTCGACCTCCCAGTAACAGCGACCAGTCAGACCAGTTCTACACAGCAGCTGATGATAGTGGTCAAACCTGTCTGGATGATCAGGATATGACTGAACCTCCTTCACATATGTCACCTTCCTGTTGTTGTCAGACAGTTTGAGGTCTCTGTTCACTGTGTTTGTGTCGAGTGTGAGTTCACAGGAATCTGATGGAGAGAACAAGACACAACACAGCTGCAGTTATTAATCGATCATGTGTTTGATGATGACATCAGAGATGTGAATGAGTGATGTCACAGTTTGAAGATGCTTTGTTTCCATGAATCAAACTCAAAGCACACTTACACTTCCTCAGACCTGGTCTGGACCATCGGACTCCAGCAGGTTCCACCCTGAAAGGAGGAGGGGGGTCAGAGCAGCATGGAGACATGGACATTACATCACTCTCACACACAGAGCTTTGTTATTCATCTTCACATGAGCACTTATTGTTCATCAGCTCATAATCTGTGACTTCACTGGAGCTTCTTCTGATTGCAGAAAATATTACAGTTCAAGTCCGTCTGCAGCCACAGAGCACTGCCTGTGTCCCCCTAGAACTCTGGTCCAGTCCTCAATAAACCTCTTTGGGCTCTGACACACCACGTCCACAACCAGCTGATGGTTCTTCACTGAGCGTCTGTGGCCGACTGTCACCTGTACTTTCAACAAGTCGACTCTTCTCAGCCAGGGAACTGGCTCTCAGTGCAAAACAAACCAAACCAGGTAAAGCTGAACTCCTTCAGAACAGCAAAACATTCCTGTTGTGATGATTCATCGAGACGCTTTAAACAGATTGTTTCTGTCTGTTTGTCTTTTCACAATAATGTCTGGACTAAAGGGCAACACACACGCGCATCAGAACATCAACTGTTGTTTGATATGAGCCCACAAACCTGCAGCGTGACGACGTTGACTCATGTCAACCCACCATGATGCCGTCAGCGTGTCAGGATGCACCACTGTCCTCTTTACTAACGTTCAACCAAGACACCGCTCCAGAACAACAACAGTTTCATCACCTTCCCTCCCTGTTGGGCTCATCCTGGCTACTGTTCCCTGATACTTCTGTCTGTGTTGATGGTCTGATGTGGGACACAAACAGTCTGATGAGTCTCTGGTAGTTTGAGGGCAGCTTGGTGTATCAGGGTCATATTAACCAGGCTGACAGTGTGACAGAGAACAAGTCTCCAGCTCGACCTCCTCCATCAGACTGAGTGTCTGTGGCTGCAGCAGGCCTCTTCATACCTGAGAGTTTCCAGTCTCCAGTGAGGATCCTTCTGTCCATCAGACAGCATCTTCACTCCTGAGTCTCCTGGATGATTGTAGCTCAGGTCCAGCTCTCTCAGATCGGAGGGGTTGGAGGTCAGAGCTGAGACCAGAGAAGCACAGCCTTCCTCTGTGATCAGACAGCCTGACAGGCTGCAAACACACAAAACAACACACATGTCACATGATCTGAGGGAACTGTGAGGGCTGGAAGGTTTATGTTTATGACTGTCATCACCAATCTGTTTGTGTGTGAACTTTAAACTCAGTACTTAGTCCAAGAAAAGTAATTCACAGGATCACCTGAGAGTCTCCAGTGTACAATGTGGACTCTTTAGTCCTCCAGACAGCATCTTCACTCCTGAATCCTGCAGGTTGTTGTTACTCAGGTCCATCTCTCTCAGACTAGAGGACTGGGAGCTGAGAACTGAGGACAGAGCTTCACAGCTTCTCTCTGAGAGGTTACAGCCACTCAGTCTGAAGAGACAATGATGAAGAAGAAATAAACAATCAGTAGAAAAGATAGCAGCGTATTTAAGTTATGATCTATGAATCTAACTCTCTGTACTTACAGAGCTTTGTTGGAGGCTTTGACCACTGGCAGCAGCCTCAGAAGAGCCTCCTCTGAAGCAGAGTATTTCTTCAGGTCAAACACGTCCAGATCTTCTTCTGATGACAGTAAGATGAAGACCAGAGCTGACCACTGAGCAGGAGACAGTTCGTCTGTGGAGAGACGTCCTGAACTCAGGGACTGTTGGATCTCCTTCACGAGAGAACCATCATTCAGTTCATTCAGACAGTGGAACAGATTGATGCTTTTCTCTGGAGACACATCCTCACTGATCTTCTTCTTGATGTACTGGGCTGTTCCCTGATTGGTCTGTGAGCTACTTCCTGTCTGTGTCAGCAGACCTCGTAGGAGACTCTGATTGGTCTCCAGAGAAAGACCCAGAAGGAAGCGGAGGAACAAGTCCAGGTGTCCATTTGGACTCTGTAAGGCCTTGTCCACAGCACTCTGGTAGAGACGTGTTGGTTCAGGTTTGCCTCTAGAGACTTTAGACCTCCGGGAGGTTGTTGGTTCTTCTGACAGCAGATTGACTCCAGAGTTGATGAAGGTCAGATGGACATGAAGAGCAGCCAGAAACTCCTGAACACTCAGGTGGACGAAGCAGAAGACCATGTCCTGGTACAGTCCTCTCTCCTCTCTAAAGACCTGTGTGAACACTCCTGAGTACACTGAGGCTGCTTTGATATCGATGCCACACTCTGTCAGGTCGGATTCATAGAAGATCAGGTTCCCTTTCTGCAGCTGATCAAAAGCCAGTTTTCCCAGAGACTCGGTCATCTTCCTGCTCTCTGGACTCCAGTGTGGATCTGTCTCAGCTCCTCCATCATACTTGACCTTCTTCAGTTTGGACTGAACCACCAGGAAGTGGATGTACATCTCAGTCAGGGTCTTGGGCAGCTCTCCTCCCTCTCTGGTCTTCAACACATCCTCCAGAACTGTAGCAGTGATCCAGCAGAAGACTGGGATGTGGCACATGATGTGGAGGCTTCGTGAGGTCTTGATGTGGGAGATGATCCTGCTGGCCTGCTCCTCATCTCTGAATCTCTTCCTGAAGTACTCCTCCTTCTGTGGGTCAGTGAACCCTCTGACCTCTGTCACCATGCCAACACACTCAGGAGGGATCTGATTGGCTGCTGCAGGTCGTGTGGTTATCCAGAGGCGAGCAGAGGGAAGCAGTTTCCCCCTGAAGAGGTTTGTCAGCAGCACATCCACTGAGGTGGACTCTGTAACATCAGTCAGGACCTCATTGTTGGTGAAGTCCAGAGGAAGTCGACACTCATCCAGACCGTCAAAGATGAACAGAACCAGGAACTCTTCAAACCTGCAGATTCCTGCTTCTTTGGTTTCACTGAAGAAGTGATGAACAAGTTGCACCAAGCTGAACTGTTTCTCTTTCACCACATTCAGCTCTCTGAAGGTGAATGGAAATGTGAACAGTATGTCCTGGTGGTCTTTGTCTTCAGCCCAGTCCAGAGTGAACTTCTGTGTTAGGACTGTTTTCCCAATGCCAGCCACTCCCTTTGTCATCACTGTTCTGATTGGTTCCTCTCCTCCAGGTGAGGCTTTAAAGAGGTCTTCTTGTCTGATGGTTGTTTCTGGTCTGTGTGGTTTCCTGGATGCTGTTTCAATCTGTCTGACCTCATGTTCATCATTGACCCCTGCAGTCCCTCCCTCTGTGATGTAGAGCTCTGTGTACATCTCATTCAGAAGGGTTGAGTTTCCTGCTTTAGCGATCCCCTCAAACACACTCTGGAACTTCTTCTTCAGGTTAGATTTGAGTTCACGCTGACAAACTGCAGGAAGTCCTGAATGAACACACAACAAAGAAGATCAATGAGTCAAAGAATAGATTTCAACATGTCATTTCCTCAAAGAATGAGTCGATGAATATATGTTGGTCCATCTCTTGAGACGTTAGTAAACGTCACATTTATCCAGCATGTTGAATCTTTAGAGAAATCCTCTTACTGCTCTGCAGACAGTCAGCCAGCTCCTCCTGCTTCATTCTCCTCAGGAAGTTCATTGTGATCTTCACAAATGCCTCTCTGCTGCTCCTCCTCTGCTCTTCATCCTCACCGTCCAGCACCTCCTCATCCTCCCTCTGACTCTCTAAGCATTCTGGGTAATCTGAACTCAGTCCCTTCTGGATCTTCTTCAGCTCGTTCTTCACAAAAGTGACGATGTTCTCCTCCAGCAGCTGGAACAGAACATTCTATGAATGACACAAACTAAAAGCATGGAAGCAAACATCAGATCCATGTTGGACAGACTGACGATCCACTGGTCTACAGAGTGCAGCATGGAGATGATTGTGAACACAAGAGATGTAACAGTAGTTGTACATGTACAGACCATGAATATGGAGTCCAGGTGTGTTTGATGCTGCTGGGCAGACGGACCTCTGGGAACCTCTGAGCTCTCCTGGTCCTCTCTGTGGAGGGATCATGAAGAATCAGCTCACGTTGTGTTTGTACCATTAACACAAATACAACAATCAGTTAAAGATCTTGTGTCCTGTTAAGATTGATCATAATGAAAACCAGATGCTAAACAGATTGTTATCTCTGCTTTTATTGGACAGTAAGAGTTATTTCATTGGCAGCATGGTCGTGTCAAAAACTATATCGTAGGTCAAATTCATACCGGTTTACTTTATATACCTTCTATACCTTCTACCTCTAGATACAACTACAACTAGAAACAACTAGAATCACATGTGATGTGATACTTTTTCATATCTGGTGTGGTTTCTACTCTACCATTGTGTTGTTAGTCAGATGTACCAAGACTTAATACTGTTGATCTGTCACATCACTGAAACAAAGGGTCTGTGTTTGGTTTTGTCCACAGCACCATTGGGGAGACTTCCTCCTCCGAGTCTTTCTAGTCTCCAGACCTCTGCAACTAGAGTTAGGATTATATCCAGAATGCTACTTCCTGTCTGATGTAAAACCTACAACAAGTAGTCAAAGATATTGTGTCATGTCATGATCATAATGAAAAATGAGATCATAATGACAGATCAAAGACAATAACTGATAGTAGGGCTGCAACTAACGATTATCAATAATCGATTCATCTTGCAATCATTTTTTCGATTAATTGATGAATCGGATATTAATGGGTGAATAAAAGGCGAGTGAATAAAAACGTGTCTTTAGTCTTGCAAACTATACCAGCCCTGCTTTACTACTGTTATTAACGAGCTAACGCTAACTTGTCATGCTTGTCAAGCTGGATAACGAGTAAACAGCAGCACCAGAAGAGCTGCTGGAAGGACGTTAGGTTCCTCACTTCAAAACGGAACTAAAGTAGGATTCTGTAGTGACTAACCTTGCTGTTGAACTCCCTTCCTCCTCATCAAGGACTCCAACATGTTTACATTTTAGGTGCTGAATCATCACGTGGTGCTCCCGTGCCATGCCATGTCGCTTTTGCATATCGGCATCATGACGTAACGGAGTTGTACCCCAAACCGGACAGTTTTTAGCTAATGTTTCAATACAATTCACTTACAATGTTGATAAAAATGATCGTGTAATGTTTTCAGTTGATTTAATGGTGTTAAACTGAAGTTAAACTTCGTACCTTTCAAACGAAATATTGTTGTAATTATTACAGTTAGCTTTGCCTTTACCAGAGTCGTTAAAACGATGCTAACACGGGTGAATTAGCCGTGCACTGCTATTGGCCTAATCCGTACGGACTTCTATCCTCGTTGTAAACACTGGCTGATGCTGGTTTTTCGGGGATATTCGCTTGTTCCAGGGTCGCAAAAATGACCATCAATGCTGTCAACACATCCGGGACCGTAGTTCTGTCCTTCACAATAAGATATCACGCTTCAACAACTCCAAATGATGCAATAAAAGCTCCTTAATTTCCGTTCGAGCTGTTTTAGCGTCGCCCGAGCGTTCTTTCTGTTTTCTCTCATCAAAGTCACTTTCCTATAGTATTTAGACATATAAACGTCCATATATATTCATGAAATTTGACACATAGATTATTTGATATGTATGAATTAATATTATTTACGTTTGGTTGGCGATCGCCGAAGAAAATGACAGCGTAATGACCGGAAAGGGCGTCACGACGGAATCGTTCGAGACAGGCCAATAGCAGCTAGCGCCGACCGAGGCAGGCCATTGTTACGTTAGTTGTTTCGGAGTCCCTTTTTGTCGGTTTATTGCCGTTAAATCACAGCCAAATCAGTTTATTTTGTGTTCCTACAGCTGTAGTAAACAGCGACCGGTGGCTTGCTAGACAGTGAATACATCTCGATGAAATCCACGGAGCTCCTCTGGACAATGTTATGAACCAGACATGACGGCGTTTAGTTTCCCGGGATATCTCTGACTTTCAGAACGCCTACTAAGCAGAAATAGAGGTTATTTTTTCCATGGTTAATGGCGGACAGTTGAACGGCTTTCAGGGCGATAAGCCACGCCCCCTCTCCGGCGCGTCCAGTGCGAATGAACACAAATAGTCCCCGCGAGAATGGCTCAACTCAACTTTGTTTTTTTATACTCAAACATCTCCGCGACTTATTGAGTGGCATAATAATCGCGCGACACAACGAATCGATAATGAAAGTCGTTGCCAACTCTTTTAATGATAGATTTTTATCGATTTTATCGATTCGTTGTTGCAGCCGACTGATAGACGACTGATAGACGACCAAAGTTGTATCTGTAACAGCTAGTCATCTGTTTCATCTGTTTTAAGAACTTACTCTGGGTCATAAGAACGGCGTCCATCTTTGAAGTTAATCCCACGACCAAATGACTGATCACTCTTCATGGACACACAGCTGGGTTCAGGAGACTTTCCACTCTGCTGCTGTGGACTGATAGAAACACTGACATTACATCATCATCATCATTCAGTCATGAAGATCAGCTCACATTGTGTCCGTCCACACAGAGACCAACACAAGGTAAAGGTCCATGAAGTGATATGTGGATGTGGATCAGATGAGTCCCTGTAGTGGTAAAGGTTTACTAGTCCTGCTGATCCCTCTGAGAATCAACAGCTCAGTCTTTCAGCTCACCTTTGATCAACAGAGTGGCGTCCATCTTTGAAGTTAATCAGACGACCAAAAGACTGATCACTCTTCATGGACACACAGCTGGGTTCAGGTCCAGGTTCAGGTTGAGGTCCAGGTCCAGGTTCAGGTCCAGGTTCAGGTTCAGGTCCAGGTCCAGTATCGGGTCCAGGTTCAGGTCCAGGTCCAGGTTCAGCTCCAGCTCCAGGTTCAGGTCCAGGTCCAGGTTCAGGTCCAGGTTCAGGTCCAGGTCCAGGACAGTGTGGTCCCTGATGGGTCCTGGTCACATGTGTAGAAACAGAGTCAGTGAATGAAAGACTTTGAGTCATGGACAGGTAGAGATGGTCATCTCACCTCTGAGCTTTGGTGTGGCTGGTTTTAGAGGGAGGGACTCCCTCCTCTCCATCCTCACACTGATTCATAGCAGAGTCCACACCTTCACACAAACACAACAACATTATTTCTCTTCATCATGACAAACACACACAGCTCATTCACCTCAACACTAAAGACACTCATGGGACAGTTTCCATGCTGTTGTCCCTCTGAGCTGCAGAGTCCTCTCTAAGAGATGACGTTCACAACGCTCTTTAGTCTGTTGGCTTGTTGGAAGACCAGAGGAAGACTCTTCATCTGGCTTTTTATTGGCCTCTTTGGGGATGACGTCACTTTTCACTTCTATTTGAGTGACTTTGAAAAGCTCTTCAACGTTTGAAATGTTCCTCTGTTTCCACGTCTACTGCATCCAGTCAGAGCAGGAAGCAGCTCGTCCAATAATCCAGAATCAGTCATGTGACCTTGTTAGCTGCTGCTGAATTCACATCACTTTGTAGCTTCATGTGTCGAGGAACCAGTGAGAGCAGAGCTGAAAGCATCCGTCCAATCATTGATCAGCACATCAGCACTCATTCCTCCTTCACATCAACGTCCTGATTCTCTGTGATGGAGTCACACTGATGTCTCCTCTCAATGAGGCTGTTAGTGGAGCTGTCGCCCTCTGGTGGCTCACAGGGAAACTGGCACCTTGAACTGACTCATTTCACCGTTTACCGTAAAACACCATCATTCTTTGTTGGGTTGATGTTCTTATAAAACGGTTTAACATCAGCTGAACAGCTTCTTTATGCAGACGGACGCTTACACACATAACATGAGTTTCTAAACGTCACTGAGCAGTAAAAGCTTCATTTATTTGAGGGTCATCACGTTTGTGCGAGGAAGCTGCTCCCTTCAGATCGTCACTAATTATTTTAGAACAGTCAAATCAAACTGAATTCACCTTTTTCAATAATCAGAGTCGCTTACTGACCTTTAGAAGCAGAGAAAAAGAAGCTGCGACATCACGAGCTCCAGAAGTGAAAGTAAAGAGGACACAGGAAGGGAGGGGCTGTGTTGCCAACTCCTCAGTAAGGAAAGTAGCTCTTGGCTGTCCTAAAAGTCGCTAGAAGTCGCTAAATGACGTCATCGCCTAATTTGCACAATTGTAATCTGTCCCTGGTCTCTGGTCTCTGTCCCTCGTCTCTGGTCTCTGTCCCTGGTCTCTGTCCCTGATCCTCTGTCTCTGGTCTCTGTCCCTGATCCTCTGTCCCTGGTCTCTGTCCCTGATCCTCTGTCTCTGGTCTCTGTCCCTGGTCTCTGTCCCTGATCCTCTGTCTCTGGTCTCTGTCCCTGGTCTCTGTCCCTGATCCTCTGTCCCTGGTCTCTGTCCCTGATCCTCTGTCTCTGGTCTCTGTACCTGGTCTCTGTCCCTGGTCTCTGTCCCTGGTCCTCTGTCCCTGGTCTCTGTCCCTGGTCCTCTGTCCCTGGTCTCTGTCCCTGATCCTCTGTCCCTGGTCTCTGTCCCTGGTCCTCTGTCCCTGGTCTCTGTCCCTGATCCTCTGTCCCTGGTCTCTGTCCCTGGTGGACTTATTGAGTCCAGCATCCATACCTGTGTCCCACCACCAGGTGGCAGCAGTCCCACTACAGTAAATTGCAAATGACCCATCAACATCAAATACTTAATGATGTGGTTGTATTTTCCTCTGTCTGGGAATAAAGTTCTATTTTTCTTGTATTGTTTCAGCATTATTATTTTTTTCTGAACTAATATAGTTCAATATATATCGATATCGTATCTTAAAAAATAGTGCTGTGGTCTGAATTTGTGAGAGCTGGAAATAAATAACTGGAATCATGAAATAAAAGTCCCCAGAAATAAATACGATTTTTTAAACGTAATTTAAAAAATAAAAACCTGTTTAATTATTGTACTATGTTGACCTATTTATATATTTCCACTTTCATCGTCACATTTCTGTTGTTCAAGATTTATTTCATTGCCATATTTCTGAATTAATTTACATTTCTAATATCGACTAACATGACATTCCGTACACGGCAACCTCCGACGTGATGACGTAATGGTGAATGATATGAAAGCGCCTTCAATCCAAAGAAACAGGGTTATCCCACAGAGTGCTTTCACATTGTAAACATGTGAAAACAGAAGTTCAGCTGAACTTTGCACGTTCTCAAAGCTGCTGAGCTCCGATAACAAATGTCCAGATGTGACGACGTCATCAAAGCTCTGCCACCAGAGCTGCAGATGTTCCCCTTTGTTGAGGAACACCTCCATCCTTCATCTCAACCCTCACATTCAAATATAAGTTCTCTACAAATGACTAAAAATACAAAACAAATAAAATCACACTCCCAGAAACTCTTTGATTTGTTTGTTGCATCGTCAGATGTCAGACCCCAGTGAGTCAGTCTGCTGTAGTTTACACCACAGTGACTGTAATCCTGTCCTCTACCCACCATGCACTGGGAGGTTACTACGGCAACACTGACAGTCAACAGACATGGCCGACGCTGCAGAGAGCCTCCAGCAACACCAGTGAGTGATGTTTCTGTTTCCTAAATCCTGAACAGTTCAAGTTAAAAACACATCAGGAACAATTTCATCTCATTCTCTGAAACATGGAGACGGTTTTTGTGTGAGTACTTTACCACAGGAAGTGATGCGTTTCCTGTTTTATGTCCAGGTTTGAATTTTCAACCAAAATCTGAAAGGATCACAAGCAGCAGATGGATTCTTCATAGATGTCCATGTTGTCACGTTTTGGGCCATAATTGGTTAATTTAATAGGGACAGAAACAATATAGTAGTAGTAGTAGTAGTGGTAGTAGTAGTAGTAGTAGTAATAGTAGTAGTAGTAGTAGTATAGTAGTAGTAGTAGTAGCAGTCGTAGTCGTAGTAGTAGTAGTAGTAGTCGTAGTAGTAGTAGTAGTAGTAGTAGTAGTAGTCGTAGTAGTAGTAGTAGTAGTAGTCGTAGTAGTAGTAGTAGTAGTAGTAGTAGTAGTCGTAGTAGTAGTCGTAGTAGTAGTAGTAGTAGTAGTAGTCGTAGTAGTAGTAGTAGTAGTAGTAGTAGTAGTAGTAGTCGTAGTAGTAGTAGTAGTAGTCGTAGTAGTAGTAGTAGTAGTAGTAGTAGTAGTCGTAGTAGTAGTGTTAGTAGTAGTAGTAGTAGTAGTAGTAGTAGTAGCAGTCATAGTAGTAGTCGTAGTAGTAGTAGTAGTAGTAGTAGTAGTAGTCGTAGTAGTAGTAGTAGTAGTAGTAGTCGTAGTAGTAGTAGTAGTAGTAGTAGTAGTAGTAGTAGTAGTAGTAGTAGTAGTAGTAGTCGTCGTCGTCGTAGTAGTAGTAGTAGTAGTAGTAGTAGTAGTAGTAGTAGTAGTAGTAGTAGTAGTAGTCGTAGTAGTAGTAGTAGTAGTAGTAGTAGTCGTAGTAGTAGTAGTAGTAGTAGTAGTCGTAGTAGTAGTAGTAGTAGTAGTAGTAGTAGTCGTAGTAGTAGTAGTAGTAGTAGTAGTCGTAGTAGTAGTAGTAGTAGTCGTAGTAGTAGTCGTAGTAGTAGTAGTAGTAGTAGTAGTAGTCGTAGTAGTAGTAGTAGTAGTAGTAGTAGTAGTAGTAGTAGTAGTCGTAGTAGTAGTAGTAGTAGTAGTAGTAGTAGTAGTAGTAGTCGTAGTAGTAGTCGTAGTAGTAGTAGTAGTAGTAGTAGTAGTAGCAGTCGTAGTAGTAGTCGTAGTAGTAGTAGTAGTAGTAGTAGTCGTAGTAGTCGTAGTAGTAGTAGTAGTAGTAGTAGTCGTAGTAGTAGTAGTAGTAGTAGTAGTAGTAGTAGTAGTAGTAGTAGTAGTAGTAGTAGTCGTAGTAGTAGTAGTAGTAGTAGTAGTAGTAGCAGTTGTAGTAGTAGTCGTAGTAGTAGTAGTAGTAGTAGTAGTAGTAGTAGTAGTAGTCGTAGTAGTAGTAGTAGTAGTAGTAGTAGTCGTAGTAGTAGTAGTAGTAGTAGTAGTAGTAGTAGTAGTAGTAGTCGTAGTAGTAGTAGTATAGTAGTATCATCAAGGATGGATGATTTAGTCTCATCCTACACAGTGATGCACAATGAATTTCAGTCTTATCCCATTTGAAACACAACAAACACAACAAACACCTGGAGTGCATTTTCTAAATGTGCATCATCAGGAATGTAAAGAGCAGCAACAGAAACAATTGTCTGGTCGACATCTTCACGTTAAGAACTACAAAAGGGAACTCAGTGAGTCGGCCATCTTAACATCCGCTGAACGCACTTGGTTGTGACCGGCCTGCTTTCCTAAATACGTGACAGTGGTCTTGGCAAAGCTCACATGTTGCTGTTTGAGGTTCAAGTTGAGAGACAAACACTGAACGTTGTTTCAACCAATCAGCTCAATGTGAAGATGTCCCTCACAGAACTCCGCATGAGGCAGAGCAAACATCGGGTTTGCAACCAGGAGACCAGTTTCTGAGACTGGTGTCACAAAGATTTGCTGCATTTTTTTGTTGACGCCTGAAACGTGGACTGACTGTGTTCTCGTGTTCACTCGGAGGCGATCCTGCTCCCACATCCCGACGTTCTCAGCCCGACACCCCATGATCCCCAAACTGTACGTGATGCCGTGGAAACAGGACATGAAGAACCAGAGGCTCCTGATGAAGGTAGACACCGGGGAGGAAAACAAACACACCTCATGTTACACTGTGCAGTCAGATTCACTGTGTGTGTGTGTGTGTGTGTGTGTGTGTGTGTGTGTGTGTGTGTGTGTGTGTGTGTAACAGAACGCAGCTCTGGCAGAGATCCCTGTGGTTCCTCTTGAGGAGTCTTTGTGGTTTTGTGGGCGGGAGCGTCTCTGTCACAGTCAGGACTCCACCCACCTCTCCTCCTCCTCCTCCTCCTCTTCCTCCTCCTCCTCCTCTGCTCCTCTCAGCCAGACAGGACTGACAGCTCATCACTCCTCACACTTCTCCAGATACAACAGCTCCGTGGTGACGACCAGGCGTCTCCACCAGACCTGAAGACTGATCACACGAATGCTAATAAAGCCGTCTGAGGGTTCCATCACAGCTCTGTGTTTCCTGTCTGTAGATACAGTGATAGTAAACTCTCCTTCAGTAGATTCATTAGTTCCATTTGATGTATGAAGGAGGATCCGACACACAATATTGACAGAAGAACGGAGAAACCTAAACACAGAGAAGATATTCATTTTTAATGAATAATTAGTTGCAGCAGATGTGGGGACCTCTTCGGGGGTCCACTACATTTATTTTGTATTCCATACACTGAAAAAAATGATACTTTCGACTAACTTAAAAAAAATTACTCTAATTTGTTAAACGTAAATGTATTCGTTTTTCTCAAATTATATTTATGATTTGGTTGAAACCTGACAATTTGATTACAGACAAATCAAAATATTACTTTTGAAAAAGACAAAAAATTACACTCACACAAAGTAAAATAATTAATTACAAAGACCATAAACTAATTTGATTACATTGATACAACTTTATTTTTCAATTTGGGAAAACATACGTATCCGTATAAAAAGCATTTTATTTATTTATTTCATTCATTCATTTCAAAATGCCATCGACCAAAATGAATGAATGAACTTTTATTGTTTTTTTATGTCTTGCTTAAATGAGTCATCTTAATGCTGATTTCAATGAATCGATTCATAATTGGTTTTTTTTTAAATGATCGTTTGAAAATGAAAACAGTGAAAAAGTGTCACACTCGGACTCCTACTAAACTTCACTGTAACATCGTGGCCTGTCAGAGAAAAATCATCGTAAACAGGTGACATCGTGATGACGTCATGCTGCTTCCAACTCACAAAATGAAAGTTTTGTTTTTAAACTGAATGAAGTTAAACTGGTTCAACTGGTTCATGTCGTTCTTTCCTTCTATTTATTGTTCAGTGTTTTGGCTTTAGCATCAAGCAATTTGTCAGAGAAAGCAGCTGTTGTTTCCTATGCAAACGATGCTGCACACACACACACACTCACACACACACACACACACACACACTTCGCCTCTCTGCGTGCGTCTCGAGCCTCTATGTGAATGTCTCAGTGTGTCACCAGCAGTGATGACAAATCTCTTTGTTTTATGATGCAACCACACACACACACACATACACACTCACACACACACACTTACACACACACACACATACACACTCACACTCACTCACACACTCACACACACACTCACACACACACACTCACTCACTCACACACACACACACACACTCACACACACACACACACACACTCACACACACACACACACACACACACACACACACTCACTCACTCACACACACACACACTCACACACACTCACACACACACACACACACTCACACACACTCACACACACACACTCACACACACACTCACTCACTCACACACACACTCACACACACACACACTCACACACACACACACTCACTCACACACACACACACACACACACACACTCACACACACACTCACACACACACACACACACACACACACTGACATTATGTAGTTTAATGTGTATATTGCTGATGGTTTTTCTCTTTGTTGAGATTTTTTATTGTCAGTTAGAGCATGCGCAGTAGGTTCACGGTATAAACAGACCCACGTTCATGTTATCTAAACTTTACGAGGTAAATTATCTGTCACTCTCATCTTTACGAGTGTCCTCTGTCTCTTCCTCTCTTTTTCTCTCGATGCGCAAGGACGCGTGCCAAAGTTTGGTGCGTAATGGACACCGATCCATCCTTCCTTCTCCTCCTCCTCCTCTCCCACCGTGTTCCCGACATGTTGGGATGTCTCGAGAGTCCAGAGGAGAGACACAGAGAGAGAGAGAGAGAGAGAGAGAGAGAGAGAGAGAGAGAGAGAGAGAGAGAGAGAGAGAGAGAGAGACACAGAGAGAGATAGAGAGAGGGAGAGAGAGAGCGATGACAATAAACCGTTTGAGTCACCATGTGAGGGGACGACCCGCTCGCCAACTCGTGGATGGATGGACAGATGGACAGAGAGAGAGAGAGAGGGGGAGACACAGTGAAGGAGAGGGAGAGACTTGGTCCTTAACGCACATTACGCACAGATGGTTTGCGTGCGTCCTGGAGCGTGCAGAGGACTAAATGACTGTTTGTAACTTTTTGTTTCTAAATGTTTCACTTGGACTCCAGTTTGGTGACTTCTCGCTCAGTGCGTCTGCTCTGACTGTTTGGTACTAAATGTTGAAGGAGCAGGGCTTTATTTCACGGTAACCGTTAGTTTCTCGGTGCATCAGTGACTCTTACCGGTAGGCGGACATGTCGGGACAGAAACCGGCCCTAAAGAGCGGCGAGAGCCGCTTCCAGGTGGACGCGGTGACGGAAGCGTCCTCCGCGGCCTCCGCCGATGGATCCAAGCCGCCCGAGGAGTCCAAAGGCCGGTTCAGGGTGGTGGGCTTCCTGGATTCTGGCGCGCTGGGCAGCGCGATGGACATCGGTCTCCCGCCGGATGTCTCCCACGATCCGGACCAGGCGAGGAGCGACTCGGTCAGCCTCCATTCAACGGGCACGGGACACACGCACATCTCCGACAGCCACTCCAACACCTACTACATGAGGACCTTCGGTCACAACACCATCGACGCGGTGCCCAACATCGACTTCTACCGGCACACCGCTGCCACTCTCGGGGAGAAGCTGATCAGACCGTCGCTGTCGGAGCTGCACGATGAACTCGATAAAGTAAATAATAAAAAGAAAAATCTGTTTTCACGAAAAATAACTTTCATGGCAAAATCCACATGTTCCAATATCAGTTTGTTCTCAGACTCTGATCCAGAAATCTCCACTTCAGCAGCTACACCAGACTTTACACGTTCATTCCTCTCTGTGTGCTGAAGGTTCACACGGAGGTTTGTTCACACAGCATTCATAACCTCATTTATACACATGTTATTACCAAAAACATGGAGAAAACTGATTTTGTTTTGAGGCTGTTGACAGTATTTTCTGAATTATAAAGTGAAACAAACAGATATCTGTAATTCTCTCCTTAAAAACCTTTGACTCTAATATGGCAACACCGTGAAACAATCATTTTGAACATGACTTCATCCAAAGTTCACATTTGTGTTCTGGAAACGTAGAAACATTTGATGAGGTAACGCCTCATTTACATCTTTAACCAACATTTCAGAACACTTCTAACACAAAGAGTCGTAATGTCAGTGATGAAGTGGAGAAGTTTCATGACATTCGTTCATGATGTCATTATGTCTTCACCTGAAGTGTCTAAAGCCTCAAAGAAGCAACAGCAACCTTTAAAACACGTCACTGCAAGTAAAGGTTCTGCATTCAACATGTTTACTGAAGTTGTATCAGTAGTTAGCTTTATGTGTAAGGGTATGTACCCTGTTGATCTTTACAGTAAGATCAATCTATATAATAATCATAATAATATGGGTGATAAAATAGCTCAAACACCTGCAGACAGATGATAAAGATATGGATGTATGTTCTGCACGCTGGCAAATTCTTAATTTGATTTCATTCATTTAAAGACTGAAACAGAAAACATTCCCTTCACTTCCATCCTCTGAGAGGGCTCAGTGACATCACTGGAGGCATGGCCCCAACACACACACACACACACACACACACGCACACACACACGCACACACACACACGCACACACACACGCACACACACACACACACACACACACGCACACACACACACGCACGCACACACACACGCACACACACACACACACACACACGCAGACACACACACACACGCACACACACACACGCACACACACACACGCATGCGCACACACACACACACGCACACACACGCACACACACACACACACACACGCACGCACACACACACACACGCACACACGCACATGCAGACACACACACGCACACACGCACACACACACACGCACACACACACACGCACGCACACACACACACGCACGCACACGCACGCACACACACGCACACACACACACACACGCACGCACACACACGCACACACACACACACGCACGCACACACACACACAATGCTGCCTCTCATGACCTCGCCACGCTCCCACTCCTCAGATACAGCTAGGTAGCCGTAACACAGACGCACATTGTACATTGATCACGCAGCAGCTGAAGTATTGTTTCAACTCATGTGAGCAATTATTCCAAGCAACACAAAGTGCAGACTCAGCATAGTATACATTAAACATGAGTGTGTGGTTGGCATGAATGTGTTCAGACATGCAGCAGTATTTACTCACAATCAGCTCTGAGAAAGTCAAGTTTCAGTCTTTGAATTGAACTATATTTCCTGTTTCTGTTTCACTGAGTAAAGAGTCCAACACCACTGGTTCACTTATGGAATGCAGTTCAGAAGTACAGCCAGCGATGGAGCGTCTGTTCTGCAGCACACTTGTGGATGTTAAGTGACGTTAAGCTGCTGAATCTGATTTTTAATTTGAGGAGAACAATGAGCTCATTGCTGAACTCATGAACAATTGCTCATCAACCGCTCATCACAAGTTAGCAGAGCAAACATTTCAAACATTTATTCAAGTTTTGATTTGAAATGTATATTTTCACATTTATAATTCTGCCGCTACAAACCCACTCTGAGACTCTTCATAATGAAGAAATGTCATTTAATGAATCACATAAAATCAAACACTTTAAACAACAAAACAGAACAAATCAGGAAGTCAACAGACACACATGTTCAATTAAACAACAAAGATGTTCTTGGAATGTCCCAGCATGAACAAATATATCCTTAAGACAAAGACAAAAAGTATAAAATAATAACTAAATATAAATAAAAAAATCAACCACTTCAACACAACTGCCGCTCAAACGTGTGACTCAGTAAATTCATCTTCTGTGACAAAAGAAAATGAAATTGTTTCAGCTGTTCTCTGCTGCTCACCCGTCTGTGTGTTTGTCTTTCCCTCTTTATCACTCTTGGCTGTGATTGGTTGTCAGGATCCGTTCGAGGACGGTCTGGCCAATGGAGAGGAGCCATCGGCGGCTGAGGAGGCGGCGGCAAAGCTGGCGGCAAAGGAGGCGAAAGGAGGAACCGTCAAGTTCGGTTGGGTCAAAGGAGTCTTGGTGAGTGTTCTGTTCAATGTGGTCAAATAAATGTTTCATCCACTGCAGTTATTAATCACGCTGTTCACTGTGTGTGTGTTGCAGATCCGCTGCATGCTGAATATCTGGGGTGTGATGCTCTTCATCAGAATGTCCTGGATCGTTGGACAGGCTGGAATCGGTACGCACACATAAGACAAAGTTTAACTTTGACTTTAGGAATCTCCTTCCTGCAGACCAACCAATGAGAATACAGCGTTTCTAAGTAGATGTTGTATCTGGTCTCTACGGTATGAAGGATAACGCTCTCTATATATTTGTTTGAATCCCGTGAAGAGACCAA
The DNA here is from genome assembly GCF_949748355.1 of Melanostigma gelatinosum. Lineage (NCBI taxonomy): Eukaryota > Metazoa > Chordata > Actinopteri > Perciformes > Zoarcidae > Melanostigma > Melanostigma gelatinosum. The sequence goes on from NC_136639.1 coordinate 2,073,702, forward strand.
AACCAACAAGGAAAGTACTGAGAAGTTTAAATATCTAATATATCTCCTTCCTTTGTCCCGTAGAGCTGCATTAACAACAAATTCAACCTTTGTGGTTTGTCTTCATTTGTTTTCCGTTTTGTTCGTTGGTGTGCAACAGGACTGACCATTGCGATCATTCTGATGGCCACTGTGGTCACCACCATCACTGGTCTGTCTACTTCTGCCATAGCGACCAACGGCTTCGTACGAGGAGGTGAGACAGCAACCGTACACAAGCTTTGCTATATAACTAGAATGCATCCTCAATTACGTTTAGAGGGAAACTCGTTTTTTCCTGGATTACAGTAGCAGTGGTTTACGTTGTAAATTTAAACAAAACAGAACAAAAATGCTGCTCACAGGCTCAGTCAGGACGTCTTAAGGAAACTTGTTCCAAAGTTTTCAATGAGTCCGTTTAAAGACACGTAATGCCTAAAGTTAACCAGCACCACGTGATGAACCAATGATCAACACCACTGCTGTGCAGGAGGAGCGTACTACCTGATCTCCAGGAGCCTGGGGCCGGAGTTCGGAGGCTCCATCGGCCTCATCTTTGCCTTCGCCAACGCCGTGGCCGTGGCCATGTACGTGGTGGGCTTCGCAGAGACAGTCGTTGAGATGCTCAATGTGAGGAACACTTTGGTGGAAACACTCAAACGTTCATCCGTCTTGTCTATCGAGCAACGATTCCGACGCTGATCTCGTGTTCGGTTCTTTGGTTTGTCGGCTGCAGGATGTTGACGCTCTGATGACCGATGAGCTCAACGACATTCGCATCGTCGGGACTCTGACCGTCATCCTGCTGCTGGGAATCTCTGTAGCTGGGATGGAGTGGGAAGCCAAGGTAGGACCGTGAATCCACAATGAAAGAGAAAACTGAACACCCAGAATCCTCTGCTGCTGTCTCAAAGACGGACACATGAAACTCAGATTACACGATTGAGGCCCTGCAGCTGCTTTTGGTCCAGACTGAAACATCTCTACATATTTTGGATAGATTAAGATGAAATGTTGTACAAACATTCATGGGCCCCAGAGGATGAATCCTACTGACTTTGTTGATTCCCTGACTGTTTGTCCAGCGAAACCACGACGTTCACACTCGTAGTTGTACGTGAAATGCCTCCACAACTGTTCGTTGAGTGTCATGAAACTTGGCTCAGACATTCATGGTCCCCTCAGGATGCATTGTATGAATGTTGGTGATCTTCTGACTTTTCATCTTGCTTCATCATTCGGCCCGAATATAAAATATTCTCATATTTTAGTTTATCACCGAATACCTGCAGAGAGAATTACATTTCCTCTCAGCCCCAGCTGTACTTCGTGTTTCGTGCTAATTTGTAAATGTTAACATGCTAACAAGGTAAACTAACATGGGGAACATGATCAGCAGTTCTAAAGTAGAACAAACACATCAGGAAATGTTCTTGCTAGTAATGGGACAGTTACCACAGTGTTCCTGACGAACACCTCCTTCCACATGTCTTCCTCTCTCTGCGTCTCTCTGTCCATCAGGCTCAGATCGTCCTCCTGGTGATCCTGTTGGCAGCCATCGCTAACTACTTCATAGGAAGCTTCATTTCCATAGAGAGCAAAGAGCCCAAAGGATTCTTCGGCTACCACTGTCAGTCTGCACTCTCTTTGTTTTATCCAAACCTTTGGCTTTGACTTTACACCTGAAGTCATGTGTTTCTCTGTTTTGGCTCTTTCCTCCTGCAGCCGCCATCTTCTTGGAGAACC
>NC_136639.1:2080465-2170465 GCF_949748355.1 Melanostigma gelatinosum
AATGTTTAAAGTCTAGGTTTTATAATAAAATTGGTAGCTGCGAAGATATAATTTATAACATTATTGACAGGATAATGTGGCCATTTTGTTTTTATTTACCAATTTTAGGATTGAGCCAGAAGTGTCAAACGAGTGGATTGTGAAGAAGGATTTGTGGTTGTAGATGATATGAATAAGATTGACTCTACTTAAAATTAAAGAAAGAATTATAAAGGGTAAAAACATGTCCAGGCATTGACTGCTAACCCACAACTAAAACTCTGATACTGTTAATTCTGCGAAAGAGATCAATCGTTTTGTCGTTGTATCGCGGTCTGTTTCCATTTGATAATATTAGCGGCTCTTTGTTGTTTCATTGCTGTCCGTCACCACAGGGTGGCGTCCCAGCTTCAAGTACTACAACAAGTGGGTGTCTCTTGCCGGGGCCATCCTGTGCTGTGTGGTGATGTTCGTCATCAACTGGTGGGCGGCTCTGGTCACTCTGCTCATCGTTCTCGCTCTCTACATCTTCGTCAGCTACAAGAAACCTGGTGAGAACTTCATCATCGCACATTTTATCTTTGCTAGCCGATAGCTAGATTGTAAAGTTCCCTATGGTGTAGTTCCTCCAATGGCCACTAGATGGCTGCCAAGAAAAGTCACACTGTATTGAAGTCAATAGGAAACCTGCATTCTCTCTAATGTCCACCAGGGGGCGACTCCTCTGGTTGTATAGAAGTCTATGAGAAAATGACTCTACTTCTCTCTTGATTTATTACCTCAGTAAACATTGTAAACATGAGTTTATGTCTCAATCTCTAGTTTCAAGTCTTCTTCAATACAGCATGATGTTCATTTAGTACATTATGGTCCATTTAGAGTCACACAGACCATAAAGCAGGGGATGCTTTAGGGCGGGGCTACACGGTGATTGACAGGTCGACACCAGAGACGTATACGGCGTCTCTACGTCACTCCTCCTCAGGAGGGAAACGCATGAAAAATAAGGAGCAACTTTTCGTAAGACATCATACGAACCGTTGTGTGAGGATTCATCATTTGTGGCAGATAACTGACCCTCTAAATAAGGTCTGCATCGCTGATACAGATCCAGTATTTCACAATCAAACACCAACGAAAGGGAGACAAGTCACACATTTATGTTGGTAACAACTGCTCCAACCTATTCTACTCCGTCCTGCTCTGCTGCCTTTGTTTATTCCACGACACACTCGTCACTTCATCTCCACAGCTATAACTATGTGTGTGTGTGTGTGTGTGTGTGTGTGTGTGTGTGTGTGTGTGTGTGTGTGTGTGTGTGTGTGTGTGTGTGTGTGTGTGTGTGTGTGTGTGTGTGTGTGTTTCCTGTTAGATGTGAACTGGGGTTCGTCCACTCAGGCTCTGATCTACAACCAGGCTCTGACTCACTGTGTGAACCTCACCGGCGTCGAGGACCACGTCAAAAACTTCAGGTCAGCTCGAGGGGTTAGATCTGGGCTCCTTATTATTATACTGACCTAAATAATGCACAATATGATCTCCATATTCATTAAATATGCTTCAAACTCTGGCACTTAAACACACCGGAATCACTTTACCTTACATGTTGTTAAGAAAAATCACAGATTGTTTAGTAAAAAACAAATTCACAAATAATCTTCAATAATTAGGTTTATAAAACCTAACATTTGGTGGAGCTAATATTAACAGATTACGTTAGCAGGGGGCGGGGCTTAGCCAAGGATCAATTAATCCCACCACTGTCACTTTAACTTGTCATTTTTGTCTCTAAATGCTTTTGTACAGCTTTGTTTTTTATTCTTGATTTAGTTTTATACACCCATGTTCCTCTGGGGATTAATTTAGCTTTGTCTTATCTTAATATTATAGAAAAGAGCTTTTCAAAGTAAATGTAGAACTCTGAAAAAAGGCTTTTTACAGATTTTGGATTAAAATCGAACGGTAAAACTTCTAAAATAAATTTCGCCAGAGTTTCCACCCTGTGATTTCCATCGAACACAAAACTGACAGTTCGATTTCATGACGTAAGCGTGTATAATGTTTCCAGGCCGCAGTGTTTGGTGTTGGCTGGTTATCCAAACTCTCGTCCCGCTCTGCTGCAGCTGGTTCATTCTTTCACCAAGAACGTCGGCCTCATGGTCTGCGCCCACGTCAGGACGGTACGTAGGGAGGAACGTCGGCCCGTGTGGCGTTCAGGACCGTCTTCACATCGCTGAGCGTCCGTCTCTCTCTTCCGTTCCAGGTGACCCGTCGGCCCAACTTGAAGGAGTTGTCTCAGGAACACGCCCGCTGTCAGCGCTGGCTCAATAAGAAACGCCTGAAGGCCTTTTACACCCACGTGTTCTCTGACAACCTGAGGCACGGGGCGCAGTTCCTCATGCAGGTATGAACGCCTACGTTAAACTCTGCATTTCTCCTTGTTCATTTTTCACACTATGTTCTATCGTATGTATAATCCTCCCACCCTTGTTCTCCGGTGTTCAGGCTGTGGGTTTGGGCCGTCTGAAGCCCAACACGTTGGTCATGGGTTTCAAGAACAACTGGAGTGACGGAGACATGCGAGATGTGGAGATCTACATCAACACGATACAGTAAGGACGGATGAGACTTCTGTTTTTGACCCAAACACAGCTGAAGTGTTAGTATTTAGTGTCTGCAGACAGAGAGCTACGGTGTTCTACGGTGAACAAAAGAAGCGACTCAAAAAGTGTTTTACGATATTTTAAAAGAGCTACAGCTAGCTCCGTAAATATGTTGCGCACTCAGAGATGACGAGAAATCAACGAGTGGAGAATAAAGAAGAACAACTGTCTGTACCGTCGTTAAAATCAAATCAATCTCAAGGACTTATTTTCTTGGTTGGATAAACGGACATCGTTCCTGTGAAACAGATTTCAGGACAGTAAAGTTTGATGTTCTGTGTTCCAGCGACGCCTTCGACCTGCAGTTCGGAGTGGTGATCCTTCGTCTGCAGGACGGACTGGATGTCTCTCACATCCAGGGACAAGGTACAGATGTCTTCCTCATGCATGTCTGTCCGTCTGTGCAGCATGCTGATGGACTGTCTCTGTCTCCTGTTTGTCCCTGCAGACGAAATCCTGTCGTCACACGAGAAGCCCCCGGCTGGCGGTCAGGAGGTGGTGGTCTCCGTCATTCTGACCAAAGACTCCGACTCTGATTCCTCTCCTTCTAAAACCACCAGCAGCCAGAGCAGCCCGCTCATCATGAGAGGTACAGTCACCAAGAACGATACAACATGTTATGCTGTTTCTGCTGTTTGCTGTTCTGTTGTAAATAAGTCTGTTATCGGATGTGGTGCTTGTGTAATCCTGGATAAATAAAGGTTCATTATCATGTCATGCGATTATCATGTCATGTGATTATCATGTCATGCCATTATCATGTCATGCGATTATCATGTCATGCGATTATCATGTCATGTGATTATCCTGTAATGTGATTATCCTGTAATGCGATTATCATGTCATGCCATTATCATGTCATGCGATTATCATATCATGTGATTATCCTGTAATGCGATTATCATGTCATGCCATTATCATGTCATGCGATTATCATGGCATGCGATTAACATGTCATGCGATTATCATGTCACGCGATTATCCTGTCACGCGATTATCATGTCACGCGATTATCATGTCACGCGATTATCATGTCACGTGATTATCATGTCACGTGATTATCATGTCACGCGATTATCATGTCACGCGATTATCATGTCAGGCGATTATCATGTCACGCGATTATCATGTCACGCGATTATCATGTCACGCGATTATCCTGTCATGTGATTATCCTGTCATGTGATTATCATGTCATGTGATTATCCTGTCATGTGATTATCATGTCATGTGATTATCATGTCATGTGATTATCCTGTCATGTGATTATCATGTCATGTGATTATCATGTCATGTGATTATCCTGTCATGTGATTATCATGTCATGTGTTTATCCTGTCATGTGATTATCCTGTCATGCGATTATCATGTCATGCGATTATCATGTCATGCGATTATCATGTCATGCGATTATCATGTCATGCGATTATCCTGTCATGTGATTATCATGTCATGTGATTATCATGTCATGTGATTATCATGTCATGCGATTATCATGTCATGCGATTATCATGTCATGTGATTATCCTGTCATGTGATTATCATGTCATGTGATTATCATGTCATGTGATTATCCTGTCATGTGATTATCATGTCATGCGATTATCATGTCATGCGATTATCCTGTCATGCGATTATCCTGTAATGCGATTATCATGTCATGTGATTATCATGTCATGCGATTATCATGTCATGCGATTATCCTGTCATGCGATTATCCTGTCATGCAATTATCCTGTCATGCGATTATCCTGTCATGTGATTATCCTGTCATGTGATTATCATGTCATGTGATTATTATCTCATGTGATCTCCAGCTACAGAGACCAAGTCTCCTCTGAGTCTGGCCGACCAGCGTCTGCTGGAGACGAGCCAGCAGTTCAAGAAGAAACAGGGCAAAGGAACCATCGACGTCTGGTGGCTGTTTGATGATGGAGGCCAGTTTTTTTTTTTTTTTTCATTCAATTCATTAATTAGTATTGTTACTAATTATGTATTATTATTATTATTTAGGAACAGTATTTATTCATTATTATTATTTCAATCTTTATTTAATTCAGGTAGATCATTGAGAGTAAGCTCTCAATCACAATGATATAATTATTATTATAATTAATATATTCAACGAATTTCCCCCTGGGGATGAATAAAGTTTATATCTATCTATCTATCTATCTATCTATCTATCTGTCTGTCTGTCTGTCTGTCTGTCTGTCTGTCTGTCTGTCTGTCTGTCTGTCTGTCTGTCTGTCTGTCTGTCTGTCTGTCTATCTATCTATCTGTCTGTCTGTCTGTCTGTCTGTCTGTCTGTCTGTCTGTCTGTCTGTCTGTCTGTCTATCTATCTATCTATCTATCTATCTATCTATTTGTGATCACATTACAGCAGCAGTTCACACAATCATCTTTAGTTGTACACGTTCACAGAATGAATCATCAATGAATGATATGGATATTATCAAACATGAGAACATAAGAGAGTACATCGCAGCAGACAGTTCCTCCAGAGAGCAGGAGGATGAGTGTGTGTTTGTGTCTGCAGGTCTGACTCTGCTGATCCCCTTCCTGCTGACCAACCGGAGCAAATGGGGCGACTGCAGGATCCGCGTCTTCATCGGCGGGAAGATCAACCGCATCGACCACGACCGCCGAGCGTGAGTCCAACGAGCCGTCACCGTGTCTGCTCTTCACACACACACTGAGCATTCTGTAGGGTGATCAATGTGTGTGTATGTGTGTCCCATCAGCATGGCCACGCTGCTCAGCAGGTTCAGGATCGACTACTCTGACATCCACGTCCTCGGAGACATCAACACCAAACCCAAGAAACACGAGTACGACCTCTGACCTCTGAGTCTTCCTCTGCTCTGCTATAAGCTGTTGTTATAACAGACAGCTGCTAACGCTCTGTGTGGTTGTGCAGCAAGCTGAGCTTCAAGGAGCTCATCGAGCCGTACAGGCTGAAGGAGGATGACATGGAGCAGGAGGCTGCAGAGAGGCTGAAGGCCCAGGAGCCCTGGAGGATCACCGACAACGAGCTGGAGCTCTACAGGGCCAAGGTCCGCCCCCCCCCCACACACACACACATCAACTCTGACCAATCACGGTGCTCCGCTGTGACGATACAACCCTGTTGTCTTTGACTTTCAGAACAACCGTCAGATCCGACTGAACGAGCTACTGAAGGAACACTCGAGCGCGGCGAAGCTCATCGTCATGTAAGAACCTTCAGCAGAGCTCGTCTGCTTCATCATCAGCGTCACACTTCTGCTTCACGTCTTCACGGAGAACTAATCAAACTCTCACGTTCAGATTCTTTATTTAAGTAAAGTACTAACAGCTCTGAAAAACTGCTGCGTGTAAAATGTTCCTTCTGTTTATTAATGTATGATCAGGAAAATGTAGCTTATGTATTAAAACTGTGACTATTATATTATACTATTAAATATTCTATACTTGTTTTGAGATACTGAGTCATAATTTTGATAAAGTTTCATTGATTAAATGCGTCTCGTATATTCTGTGGTCCTTCTCAGGAGCATGCCTCTGGCCAGGAAGGGCACGGTGTCCAGCGCCCTCTACATGTGCTGGCTGGAGACTCTGTCCAAAGACGCCCCCCCTCTGCTGCTGGTCCGGGGAAACCACCAGAGTGTCCTCACCTTCTACTCCTAACACGCACACACACGCACACACACACACACACACACACGTACGCACTTTGTCTGGAAAACGGTCCCCACCAGTGCAACGACACACAGCGCAATACCCCCTCCCACCACCAGGTCACACACAAAGTAGGAAAAATCAACTCTATGGGGTCCAAAAACTGCACCAGGCATGTCAGCAGGCTGTATTCTATTGATTGCAATGCTCGTGCCTGTGGGGACAAGGGGTCGGTCCCCACTGCAAAAATTGGTCCCCATGGGGTGAGTGATATGTCAGGTTATGGACCCTACTAGGATAGAAAAACGCGCACACACACACACACACACACACACATAGATCTGATTCTGTGTTTCTATCCGGCTTCATTTGAGTCTCATTAACAAATTAAACATTTAAAACATCTGTTTCTTTTGTCTCCAACAATAACCGGCTGTATATTATTTGTCTTCTGTGTGTTTTTATTGTGAACTTCGGTAAATATTAACTTATTTTATTGTTTATATCTTTTGATGAAATCATGATTTCAGAATGTTTGCTGGTATTCAGGTGACTGTGGAAGCGGTCGAGTAGCAATACAAACTGTAACAGTTATTTTGTACATTATTTTATTAAAATATTAACAAAAGCGCATGTTTCTGTCGCGTCTGCTTCAAGTCCATGGTAGTCCATGTTTATGGTAATGAAGTACATTTACTACAGTTATGAGGTACTTTACTTGACGATATCTATTTTGTTCTACTTTATATTTACTTCACCACATTTATCTGACAGCTTTAGTTACTTTTCACCTTCACAATAAATAATGTTTTATGAACTAGTTTACATTATAAAGTCATTAAAATGAGCTGTGTGTGTGTGTGTGTAGGTGTGTGTGTGTGTGCAGAATGCACCACACTGTAGGAGGAGGTAGCCTGCAGGCTGCGTTCAGCAGCATTGATGGCAGGAAGCGTAAAAAAGTGCTGCAAAGTCAGTGCAAAGTGCAAAATATGCTGCATTCAGAGGCTCCTTGGAAAATGCACCATCTTCACCCAAAAATGTGATGGACAGATTGACCGTTAAAAAACAAATGTATAACTGATTATAATAACACAATAAACATAATATAATGCTTTAAAAAGTGAATATATATATATATATATATATATGTGCTGGGCAACGATTACACATTTCAATCGTTGCCCAGCACGAGAATAAATATGCGATGAATCCACGTTAATATATGTATATTTATATATGTAACATCTCCAATGACTAACAACAAAACCTCTACAAGAAGGAAAGAGGCTGACAATAAATACAAAAATAAAACAAGACTACAAGTTAAAAATAACAAAAACAAACAAATGTATAGCCGACACCTTCGCTGACTTTATGGCAGTTTTGCCAAAAAAAAACAAAAAAAAGTTTCATATTATCGCTGCTAACGCTCAGAAATACGACGATTTACGGGGATAATGAAGGCATCAAGGTTGTTTACTGCGTCGCTGTTGCTCTTGAACGCAGCTCGTCACCGTTTATTCAACACAACAGACACACACTGCCTCCCGGACGGAAGAGACACGAGCAGAGCTGCACAGCGAGGTGACACTCTTTATACATTTCATTATTATTATTGTTATTTAAACTTTGATGTTGCGTTCTGACCGCAGTCACGAACAAAGACGGTGAAGTAATTTCCAGGAAATAGACGGAGCCCGAGAGTCTCCGTTTAACCTGTACACAGATACACTCTGACGTCACGTTGATATCCAGCCGTGCCATAATAACAGTCCCAACGCTTTACATGCGTTAACTGGCTATAAACTACTGCTACATGTTGACCCTGAACGCACCACAGTCAATCTGAATAATATCAGATCTGACTTCTGTCAGACATGTTGAATCATTATGGAAATATTTAAACCGAGAAACACGTGAGATTTAAGCCGTTACATGTAAACTGCGATTTCCTAACGTTTGATTTTTAGTGGGCGTAACCCCAGAGATTGATTGACAGCTGTCTGCGCCAATAAGAGGAGGGAGACAAATATATCATAAAAAGTTACAGAGTCCACTTTTCTAATCAGGAGAAATAGAGGTCTACACAACTTAAACAATAATATTAATAATAAAAACCTACGTTCAAAACTGAGGAAACACTGAGCTCATGCAATTCAAACATGTAAAAACATAATTAAAAAAGCTGATAAAATACAGTGTATTGAGACAACGTGCAGTTTGTGTTGTGTTGCAGCTTTACGCTAAACGTCCCCTCATCATTAACCTGCACTCACAGCCCATAATGACAAAGCAAGAACAGGAGTTTAGAAACTATTGTCATAAAAAGTACAAAAAATAAATAAATATAAACATTCAGAGCCTGAACTCCGTGTTCCTGCTGCAGCGTTCAGTCCATCAGGTGATACTGATGTTCAGCACCTTTCAAACTAATCAAAGAAATACAATGAAGTTAAAATACTATTTGTAGAGCACAGTTCATACAGACCACGGAGCTCAGAGTGCCGTACTTTTAAAAACAAATAAATAAAATAAAAGAGGTACGAAGAAAGCATGTTGGCGCTTAAAGAACTTCAACAGATGAATAAGAAACATTTCTACATTTAAATGGAGAATAAAGAAGCTGTGCTTCAGAGTTGGTTCCCTGAGAGAACGTGATGAGTTCATAGAAGCAGGTGTGTGAGCGGCTCCACATCACCTCCACTCAGTAGAATTGATCACAGCTGGACTCCAATCGAGAGAAATCAGACTCACCTGATAAATATGTAAATGTGATGTTTCAGTATTTTATTTTCATTTGCAAACATTTCTAAAATCCTGTTTTTGCACCAAATGTGAGCTTTTAATTGTAGATTCTTTAATTAATTAATTGTAAACTCCTCCAAGGTTCCTAAAAAGACCCAAATATCATTTAACGAGATGAAATGAGTCATTCAGCTTTACTTTATTATCTTTGTTTTATTATCATCAACAATAGACTTTTTTCAAATCCTTCACATTTGTAGTTTTAAACACTTTAGAATGACTGAATATAAAAAGCTTGATCACACCTCCCTCCCAGTGTTTCTGTCTCTGATCACGTATTTACGGCAGGTTCACTTCCAGGATGACGAGCCTCCAGCTGAGTGCGCAGGAGGAGGCGGTGGAGAGGTTCCTGGACGCGGCGGCCCGAGGAGACCTGGTCCAGGTGTCCACGCTGCTGTCCCACGTCCCCTCGCTCATCAACCGGTCGGGACACAGCGGCTGGACGGCGCTGATGCTCGCCGCTCGCAACGGACACTGCGACGTGGTGGAGGCGCTGCTGTCGCACGGGTACAGAGAGCAGCAGTAAAGCAGCTAAAACGTGACTTCAATGCACCTTTAAAGTGTTTGATTTAGCACCTTAAAGCTGCAGCAATAGGTTTCCGGCCACTAGAGGGCAGAAGAAGACTTTCAGGCCACATTTCGAACTCCGTTTGTTGGACCAGTTTGATTCGAATGTTTTATTTGCTAAATCTCTTCTCTGTTTTTGATCTTTGGAGCTGCGACAAGTTCTCCGTGAACAGCTCCTCGCAGAGCGCCTACGATATCGCCACGTTCTGGGGCCACCGGCACGTCTCCAACCTGCTGGGCCGGACGGACGACGGCTGCCAGCGCGTCCTGCCGGGCTCCGACCTCCGCCAGCAGGAGAACTACTTCAGCAGAGAGACGCTGGACCGGCTGAGCGCCAAGAGGACCGACAAGGTCTGGCTGGAGGACCGACGGAGCGACCCGGACACGGTCTACCTCCTGTTCTCCAACCTCAGCCCCGTGGTCAGCGGCCCGCGGGAGGACGCCGGGGTACGAGTGCATGCTGATGTTCTGCTGCGCACATTTCAAATGAATTTGTTCCAAAGCCTCTCAGGTATTAGCAGCACAGACGCTACAAGCAGAATATTCTCACCACTGAGAGTGACTCTCAGATATTTAACATACGAACAGAAGGAAACACACCGAACCCCAAAAGCCACCGCGGGAATGAAAAAGCATGTTTTCTTTCAACAATCGGCAAAACTAAACTTTTTATCAAAGCCAGAAGCTGTAAAAAACGAGAGGAGAGGCTGGAGACGTGTGACTAGTTCCGTGTGTTTAGCATGTAGAGCCTTTTAAACAATGGTTACACGTGTGTGTTTGAGTTCCCTCCACTTCAAGACATAACTGTTCTGTTTCTATAGAGCAGCAGGACTTTATAGTGCAGTGAAGTTCAAAGCCATGGAGAGAAAAACAACGCCGCCAAACCGTTTGGAGTTCAGAGGTTTGAACCCAAATACACAAAAACTAAAGTCCAAATGCTGATACCAACATTCTGACCTCAAGGTCCGCTTGTTAGTTTCATCCACAGCTTTCAGCCGTCGGTCAAGTCGTTCAACAGTTATGCAAAGGCCTGTTCGTAACAGTAAAGTGTCACATCGTCTGCGTAGAGGAGTAGACTTGTGTTCGTATTAAATGAAAAATAAAAGTAAGACACTGGAAGCACCCAGTGTTTGAAATGCGTCGGAGAGGTCCGGCCTGGATCGCTGGTGGTCAGTCTGACTTTTTCACATCAGAGATTGAAGTAGTTTTCTAACGCTCGTCATTCTGACTCTTAACAGGCTGAGCTTAAGCTGTGTCGGTTCAGATACGAGGCAGTGGAAGACCTTCTCCAGAAACCTGCCACTGTGCTCATCTTCCTGGGAGTGGAGAAGAGGAAGAAGCCCTCCTCTTCCTCCTCTCAGACAGCGGACGGTGTCCAGGAGCCTCCCGCCTGGTTTGCCATCAACACCGACGAGGACGCCGCCGAACTCCTTCAACGCTGCCGAGAGAAGAGCTGCTGCTTCCCGAAGACGCCCGACAGAGACCTGCTGAAGCTCAGCGAGGAAGAGGCGGGTGAGGAGGAAGCATCGTCGCTCTCCACTGAAACGATGGAGTTCATATGACTCCTCCCATGTTTGATTGAATATCCTAACGCCGCGTCTCTCTGTGCCGCAGGAGTTGTGGCTCAGGCTCGCTCGGTGCTGGCCTGGCACAGCCGCTACAGCTTCTGTCCCACGTGCGGCAGCAGCACCGGGCTGGAGGACGGAGGATACAAGAGGAGCTGCCGGAACTCCGGCTGCAGGAGCCTGAAGGGGGTCCACAACACCTGCTATCCACGAGTCGGTACGGAGCTCCAGAGCCTTCCTCGCCGATCTGCTGTTGATCAGTGCTGTCCACACAGAGGCTGAGTCCACCGGAGGACGGCCGGCATTGCACGAATAAGACAAAAAGAAATGGTGACGTCCACCCGAAACATGTAATCGCAGTCGCCGTCGTGAAGCAGCGCGATGTTCTGGACGGATGTCAAATCGGAGAACTTTTTACAGATCGGCCCGTTTAAATGTGAAAATAATCAAAACGCATTAAAATCAACTTCAAAACGTTCCGTAATAAAACACACACATGTATGTGATGTAAGTATCAACGTTACAGTTGCTGCTAGAACAGACTTGACTTCATGTATCTGTGGACGTGTGTCTTCAGACCCAGTGGTCATCATGCTGGTGATCCACCCCGATGGAAACCAGTGTTTACTGGGGAGGAAGAAGATCTTTCCAGTCGCCATGTTCTCCTGTCTGGCCGGATTCATAGAGCCTGGTAACACACACACACACACACACACACACACACACACACACAGACACACACACACACACACAGAACCCGGGCCTCACCTGGAGCTCCTCCTGCTCCTGCAGGGGAGACGATGGAGGAGGCGGTGAGGAGGGAGGTGGAGGAGGAGAGCGGGGTGAAGGTGGGGCCGGTGCAGTACGTCTCCTGCCAGCCGTGGCCGATGCCCTCCAACCTCATGATCGGCTGCCTCGCCGTCGCCGTGTCGACCGCCATCAAAGTGGACGAAGACGAGATCGAGGAAGCTCGGTGGTTCTCACGGCAACAGGTACAAACAACAGAAACCAATAATGATGACGACGGCGATTACAGCATCAATGACGTCATCGTTCAGAAGTGACCGTGGTCATTTTCTTAAAACAAGTCGCACTTACTGGACGTTTTCCTGAGCTTCCAACCGTCTCAAAATCAAAATAAAACAGGTTTTAAACACATGCCGAGTGTTTGAACGTTTCTTCTTCTCTAGGTCATCGACTCGTTCGGAGGAACCCGTCCAGCCTTCACCGTCCCCCCCAGACAGACCATCGCCCACCAGCTCATCAGACACTGGATCGGCATGAACTCCAACCTCTGACCTGAGACGGTCACACGGGTCCTTTAAGAACAGCCACAGCCAGCAGCAGATGTCCGAGGGAATGCCGGGTTCTCCAGACGGAGGCCGACGCGCTGCTTTAACGTGGTTCACAGTCACCGTTACGGCCACGTGGTTGAGATGCTGGCTGCTGTGTGGAGCGGCACGTAGTGCAGATGTGACAACAACACACTCGTACTGGACTCCAGATCTCAGGTTAGAAGTTACACGTGGGAACTTGTAGTGCGACGATTACTCCCCCCAAAAAGACAAAGTTAAGATGAATCTAAACGTTCAGGAATAAATGGAGCCAGTGCAGACGTTTAGGTTATAATACCAGATAAATGCAGAAAGATTGAATCTGTAAATGAGACAGAAACAGCAATACTGTGATATTAAACTGTTGTAAACGTCAGAATCACGTCAATCTCACACTCAGTCATCTTCATTTATTAAATGTATCCACAAGATAAGATGAACTGACTGATAATCAAATCAAGCAGGATTTCCCCTCGTCAATATCTGCCGTGATGGATGACCATCATTACGTCAAAATCGACAAAATGGCCGACACTTGGCGCTGATGATTGATGCACGATGAATGTCTATGAACTGGAAATATTAAATTGTTGAATAAAACTAATTCTCGGTGTCTGTGGCATCGCTCTGTCTCACACGTTACTGCTGTGAACGGATGTAAAACATGCTGAATATTCAACAATCTTCTTTGCATGATTTATTCCTGCAGTTGAAATAGCGTGTAGATGAAGACGGTAACCACAGCAACAGAGAGCCTCTTAAACTGGGAGACCAGCCTTTCCAAAGAGTCAGTTTCAATGATAAACAAAAGCATTTGATACTCTGCAGCTCAAACCATTGCACAGCGAAGCACATTATTTACAGTTGCGTAGATATTCTCTGCGCAGAGAGCATCGCACCAACATCCCAGATGGGACCCTCAGCTGATCCCACCAAAGAGAACCCTTCTCCAGCCCGCCCCTTTTATCCATCTTACTTCCTATTGGCTCACTTCAGCAGTCTCCTCCTCCTCGCAGGACCCTCGCACGGGTGTGATCTGTAAATGCCTGTCTAGAAATCTCGCTTTCCCTTGGCTAAATACATTCAATGTCTTTTATGGCTGAACACTTCTATGATAAACATTCTACATGAACATAAGGATATAACGTTGCTACAAATACGAAGACACACTTCTAACTACAAATCACTACAAAATCCAAAACACTCCTACAATTATGAATCTTCTAATTATGTATTCCAAAACACTTCCAATTATGATTTCTTAATTATGAATCATGGAACAACTCTATTATAATTTCTTAAAACACACTTCTAAACCTATATTTCCGACACGCTCCATCATGAACATCCCGATCCCTGAAAATGCATCTGGAGGAGCTCTGAGCGAGGAAACACCGGAGTGTCCTTTACATCAACAAAGGCACGACGTGTGTGTGTGTGTGTGTGTGTGTGTGTGTGTGTGTGTGTGTGTGTGTGTGTGTGTGTGTGTGTGTGTGTGTGTGTGTGTGTGTGTGTGATAAAATAGTTTGTGACGTCAGAGTATCTTTGTCACATAAATATATAAACTGATCTGACGGCGATTTTAAAACACAGCTGTAAAACTAAACAGCTGTTCTACAGCTACAGCGTCTCTTCCTCGCCTCCTAGGCGGGACTAAGAGAGGAGGCGAGGAGGCGAGGAAAGGAATCGAGGAGGCACAAAATATCGTGAACATTTGAAACAACTCTTGGTTTGCCTGGAACACACCAAGGAATAGTCTGTATTGTTTTGATTTCTTCTTCTTCTCTTCCTATCCGGCGGGGGAAGTGCTTCACTGTCTCATTAGCTGGGTCTTTGCAGGCGGGTCTGGTTTCAGAGTGACGGCCTCTTCTTCTTTGCAGCACAATCACTCTCGCAGCTCAGATAAGATCGGGCATCCGTTTGCCACGTACTCGGCTTTGCACGTCATCTGAGAAACATCGTGACCGTTTGCCACCAATTCACAAAGATCAAAGGTTTCCTTCTTGAGCTCCGGCTCGTCGTCTCTCTGAGCAAAGCGGCCGTTGGCGTCGCTGGTGTGACGCGGCGGGGCGGCGTCCTCCTCAGATAAGGGAGCCGCGTCGGGGTGTCGCCGGCTGTCTGGGGCGTCGGGACGATGCTCCGTGTCCAGCCGGAGGGCTGACGGGTTGACCACGGACAGCGGAGACGCGTCTCCGTGGAGGTCCTCTTCAGAGTTCGGACAGACCGTGATGAGACTCTTCTCTCCGAGAACATCCTTGAAGTCCTCCATGTCCAGGACGCGTATGTCTGCAGCTTTCTGTTGAAGGCAACAAAGGGTCGGATTCAGGTTTAAGTCCCTTTTTCTGGCCTCGGATCGATTGAATGATGCTTTTGGGAGAAGTGTGAATGTTTCAAACGATAATAAAGCGCCAGTGAAGAGTTGTACACGTGCATCAAGTCAACAAGGTCTGATACCAGGGACGGATCCTCTCATGTCACCAACACACTGCTCCAGAATG
Organism: Melanostigma gelatinosum; assembly: GCF_949748355.1. Taxonomy (NCBI): domain Eukaryota; kingdom Metazoa; phylum Chordata; class Actinopteri; order Perciformes; family Zoarcidae; genus Melanostigma; species Melanostigma gelatinosum. The sequence goes on from NC_136639.1 coordinate 2,095,538, forward strand.
AGAAGCATTGAATTGAATTATTGCAGAAAATAAACAAATGTTGATGATTCTTACAGGTGGTTCATCGAGATAATCTTCACTCATGAACTCCACTTTGATGATGTTTGAAGTGTAAAGGAACTCCACCGCGGTCACATGACCTCACGTCTCCTGCACTCAGCTGAAGGAGGACGAGTGTCCCAGTGAGGACGCTTAGTCGTCTCCTTTACACTCTTTAGGATTCAGGTGTTTTATATCAGAGAACTAAACGTTGAAATCCCTTCAGCTGCTGTTAAACGCAGATCTTATTTCAGACATCGAATTCAAAACACACTGACTTTGAGACGAGGGAACAGGAAGTGTGAAAACGCTGACTCGTGACAAAATAAGTCTTTAAAACTGAATACGGGATGAAGCAACACGTTAAACTAGCAGAGCTCTCTCATGACTCATGAACCAGGAGCCAATCACAGGCCAGTATATCTAAGAACTCACCTGGTGGTTTGGATCCATCAGCCACTGGCCCGTCGTACTGCCCTGAGGGCTGCAGACGGGCGGGAAGAAGTAAGACTTGTACCTGCAGAAGAGGATGATGGATTTCAATTTACCAGCTTAACTCAAGAACAGAGCAGCAGCTGCTATTCATCGGAGTGAGTGTGTGTGTGTGTGTGTGTGTGAGTGTGTGTGTGTGTGTGTGTGAGTGTGTGTGCGTGTGTGTGTGAGTGTGTGTGTGAGTGTGTGTGTGTGAGTGTGTGTGTGTGTGTGTGAGTGTGTGTGTGTGAGTGTGTGTGTGTGTGTGTGAGTGTGTGTGTGTGTGAGTGTGTGTGTGTGTGAGTGTGTGTGTGTGTGTGTGAGTGTGTGTGTGTGTGAGTGTGTGTGTGTGTGAGTGTGTGTGTGAGTGTGTGTGTGTGTGTGAGTGTGAGTGTGTGTGTGTGAGTGTGAGTGTGTGTGTGTGTGTGAGTGTGAGTGTGTGTGTGTGTGTGTGTGTGTGTGTGTGTGTGTGTGTGTGTGTATGGGGACTCACAGAGTCCTGGACAGGATGGAGATGATGAACACAATGACAGCCAGCAGCAGCAGAGGAGTCGCTGCAGCCACCACTGGTACCTCATCTGAAAGGATTCAAATGAATGAATTCTTCTATATTTTACATTTGATTATCGGCTGAAATGATCCCGTTCTGTGATATCCTCTTCATCGGGCACATCGGGGCTGGAGGGAGGCGGCTGTTTGTTCCCAAAACCACAGTTGCCATTTTTAGTAATTTTACATTGACATGAACATTTTAGTTCATGTTCTGCTGGAACATTTAAACAGCACCAATGCAACAAATATTACAAATGGTTTCATTTCATTTTGGGGTGCATGTTCTGCTGTCCCGGTCATTCATTCATTCATTCATATATATATATATATATATATGTATATGTCCAAAATGTTGATCCAAAATGCTCTCTTCACTGGGATCATCAGAAGGACATCCTGCTCTGAGACTCACCGAAGTCGGTCCTCACAGGGACGATGTTTCTGGAAGCATCATCGGCCAATAGGAGGAGAGAATACGCGGTGTTCGGGCTCAGGTTGAGGAAGGTGAGCTGCTGTTGGTCGGGCCACAGAGAGAGAGCTGGAGAGGAGAGAACGCGCTCTGTATTTACAGATCAGATCCTTCAAACCGACCAGAAACACTGAACCACCGATTTACTTTGAGCTCCACTTCACTGCTCTTAAAGCAGCCCAACCATCGTTATTTTACACACACGTTGAATCATGAAACCGTTTCATATCAAAGAATCTACAGTTTACAACAAAGTGCTGTGACATCACAGACACATTTCAACCCACTGACAGAAAACACCTGTTAACTTACTTTGACTCTCCGAGTTGCTCCTCAGCCTCGCGCTGTATCTGTGCACTCTGATTGGTCCAGCCTTCTTTTGCCACACACACACCACTGTCACAGTGGTTTTGGTCACGCCCACCACCTTCAGTTGGACCGCCTCCTTCAGAGCTGAGGAAACACACAACACAATATGTCCCTTTGGAAGTGTCTGTCCGGAAGAGGTGATGTTAAAATCTGTTCTGTGGAGGCGACGTAGACTGTAGACAGGAAGTGGACGTAGCCACGGTGATGTCCCCCATCCCCTGCTTTATGGTCTGTGTGACTCTAAATGGACCATAATGTACTAAATGAACATCATGCTGTATTGAAGAAGACTTGAAACTAGAGATTGAGACATAAACTCATGTTTACAATGTTTACTGAGGTAATAAATCAAGAGAGAAGTAGAGTCATTTTCTATAGACTTCTATACAACCAGAGGAGTCGCCCCCTGGTGGACACTAGAGAGAATGCAGATTTAACACACGATGCTTTGACAAGTATTGCAAATATTTAAAAAGGTTTAAAAAGGCCGGATGTAACCATCGGCAGCTTGCTGACCTCCCTGCTGCAGGCTGGCCGGCAGCGACTGAGGAGGTCCACACTGCTGGTGGTAAACGGGGAACACGCTGATCAGGTAGGACTCATCAGGGTCAACATCTGCAAGCACACACAGTCAGTACACGTTGTAAATAGAACATCACGTATGTTCTCGGCATCTATTCACCTCAAATAATGAGAGAGTCAGGCCTTTGTTTCAAACAGGCTTTTGTTTTTCATTAGCTTCTTTTGCTCTGCAGCCGTTTCAAAGTAAAAGCCCAGCTGCTGAAATGCTTTTATTGTGAAGCAGCTGCAGAAAGTGTTTTCTTCTTATAGTGACGGTTATTTATTGCAGAAAGTTAAACATAGAAGCACATTTGACCCAGGGACGACACAAAGGTTATCAGATGTGTGACAGAGCAGCTTCTCGATCAGAAGTTTGACGTCAGCAACCAGCATCCAATTGTGAGCAGAGAGAATGCAGCTTTAAGACACGTCAGCATTGGCTTCACTCGTCACCACCGTCTAAAACACACACAACCTAAACAAGTATCTTCTCTGGGGTTGTTGGATATTTTCCCCAAAAACGGATAATTCAGAAAATAAACCAGAAGTTGAGTCTTCCAACACGGTTTCACCTGGTATGACAGCGGAGGTGCTGAGGTTGTCCACTGTGGTCCAGCGGCTGCCGGTGGTCGGACGAGTCTTGGAGCGCCACTGAACAGCGAGATGACTGACGGGCGGGAGAGAGGGCGGGACTTTGGGGTTCTCCCATTGGACCAGAAGGCCCTTCGAGGAACTGGAGACCCACAAGTGTCTGACCGACGGGAGGGCTGCACAATACAAGAGGATGCTTAGTGATACCTGCATCTTCACCAGCATGAACAACAGCTACACTCCAACATAATCTGTTATTTACAGCAGCGCTTTCCATCCATCGCTTGTTTAAATCTCTTGAGCACTTTGCAGCCCTGCACAGTTCAGGATCCCTTCTTTTAAAACAGCTACACGTCAAAAACACTTGAAACAAGTAAACATTTCACAATCAAAGAGAACATTTGACGTGTTGCAATAACTTTTATCTGAACATCAAGACGCCTGCTTCCTTCTCTGACAGGATGTTGCAGAAGTAGAGCGCTTTAAACCCGATAGTATCAGTTTAAAAGTTCACGATCGGCACATTTGATGGATAAACAGGACTCACTGCTGCTACGCATCTTGTTGAGCATCAACACGTCCCCAGGACATGACAGTGTGAATACATATCAGTGTTTCTGTGTGATAACCACAGCGTGACACTCACTGCTTGATCTCTCTGGGTCAATGCTGAGATGGGCAGCGGGTCCGTAGCCGGCCGCGTTGAAGGCTGCGACCGTGACGCTGCAGTTCCCCTCCTCCACCTCCAGGAGCGCCGTCACCTCGGTGACGTTTTGAATGTGTCCGTGCTGCTGCTGCTGCTGCCTCTTCTTCTTCTCGGACGGCTCGTAGCTCAACTGGTATCCAAGGATACGACCTCCGGCGTGACGGGGGTCGAGGTCCTGCAGAGAGATGGGACGTTTGTGTGGAAACGGATATTAGTTTCAGTCAAATTTAGATGTTTGTCAGTTTGAGTTTTGTGTTGAACAATGTTTTGGTGTAGTTTTTGTCAGTCAAATTATTTTTCTGCATCTTTAGTTCGTCCACAAATCTGTTGCCTTTTCATTCTAAGAACTAACATAAAGACATAACATCACTGACATAAAGACATAACATTACTGACATTAAGACATAACATTACTGACATGAAGACATAACATGACCGACATTAAGACATAACATCACTGACATGAAGACATAACATGACCGACATTAAGACATAACATCACTGACATGAAGACATAACATCACTGACATTAAGACATAACATTACTGACATTAAGACATAACATCACTGACATTAAGACATAACATTACTGACATTAAGACATAACATCACTGACATAAAGACAAAAAATTACCGAGATTAAGACATAACATTACCAACATTAAGACATAACATTACTGACATTAAGACATAACATCACTGACATAAAGACAAAACATTACCGAGATTAAGACATAACATTACCAACATTAAGACATAACATTACTGACATTAAGACATAACATCACTGACATGAAGACATAACATCACTGACATTAAGACATAACATTACTGACATTAAGACATAACATCACTGACATTAAGACATAACATTACCGAGATAAAGACATAACATCACTGACATAAAGACAAAACATTACCGAGATTAAGACATAACATTACCAACATTAAGACATAACATTACCAACATTAAGACATAACATCACCGAGATAAAGACATAACATTACCGAGATTAAGACATAACATCACTGACATTAAGACATAACATCACTGACATAAAGACAAAACATTACCGAGATTAAGACATAACATTACCAACATTAAGACATAACATTACCAACATTAAGACATAACATCACCGAGATAAAGACATAACATTACCGAGATTAAGACATAACATCACTGACATTAAGACATAACATCACTGACATGAAGACATAACATCACTGACATTAAGACATAACATTACCGAGATTAAGACATAACATCACTAACATTAAGACATAACATCACTGACATGAAGACATAACATCACTGACATTAAGACATAACATTACCGACATTAAGACATAACATCACTGACATTAAGACATAACATCACTGACATTAAGACATAACATCACTGACATAAAGACATAACATCACTGACATTAAGACATAACATCACTGACATAAAGACATAACATCACTGACATTAAGACATACCATTACTGATATTAAGACATAACATCACTGACATTAAGACATAACATCACTGACATGAAGACATAACATCACTGACATGAAGACATAACATCACTGACATGAAGACATAACATCACTGACATGAAGACATAACATCACTGACATTAAGACATAACATCACTGACATGAAGACATAACATCACTGACATTAAGACATAACATTACCGAGATTAAGACATAACATCACTAACATTAAGACATAACATCACTGACATTAAGACATAACATCACTGACATGAAGACATAACATCACTGACATTAAGACATAACATTACCGACATTAAGACATAACATCACTGACATTAAGACATAACATCACTGACATTAAGACATAACATCACTGACATAAAGACATAACATCACTGACATTAAGACATAACATCACTGACATTAAGACATAACATCACTGACATTAAGACATAACATCACTGACATAAAGACATAACATCACTGACATTAAGACATAACATCACTGACATAAAGACATAACATCACTGACATGAAGACATAACATCACTGACATTGAGACATAACATTACTGACATGAAGACATAACATCACTGACATTAAGACATAACATCACTGACATTAAGACATAACATTTCTGACATGAAGACATAACATCACTGACATGAAGACATAACATCACTGACATTGAGACATAACATTACTGACATGAAGACATAACATTTCTGATATTAAAGCATAACATTTCTGAAATGTGAGATGCTGCTTGTTGGTGCGACGTTATGCTAAATCACCTCCCAAAGTTTGGGTATTTGTGCACAGAGATTCCACAGATCATTCAATAAGACTGCATTAAAAAATAAATGAGCTCAATTGTGCGTCTTTCGTATTATGGTTTAGTGTTATATGTTTGTATAGTTTTAGTTTTCAAAGGCTACTTCTTATTTAGTTTCATTATTTTCTTTGCTTTGCAGCACAAACTACAAAGAGTGCACTGTTCTCTCAGAACAAACACGGATAAAGCTTTAAGAGGTGAAACTTTGTATATCTTTTATGTATTTTAACATTTTATTTTTGCAAAGATTAAAAGTCTGTCACGCTGCTCGTCCGTGAGAATGACGGACCGTCAAAGATGACAGGACGTATAGAAAATTACTTTTCTGTCCGCTCTGAAAAAGTAAATTATTTTATTGATGACGATGATGAAGGTATTTCCGATGTACCTTCCACATGAGATGAAGGCGAAGAGATCCACCAGAGTCATTTTTCTCCACTCTGTAACAAACCTCTGGAGGCCGAGAGGGCGCTGCAAATGAAAAACATGTTCAGCCTCGGACAGTATTCAGACAATTTCACAAAGTCTCTTTCTAAGTTTCCTCCCACATCCTGTGAATCTCCTCGGCCCATTCATTGAATCTGGGTTTGAACGTAAACTGGTACCCTTGTCCAGCGTCCTCGCGCTGACGTCGGAGCTCCAGTCGCTCCACCAGATGCCGGACTTCTCTCTGCAGGCCACAGCAGCTCTGTAGACGGTGGACAGCAGGAGGTCTTTGATTGTGTAGTTCAGCGTCTGATCTTCATGTGCAGGAACAGAATCTAGAGCCTGGCAACCAAAACCAAAACAACAAAAACATTCAGCAAATGAATGAGAGAAAAAGACTGTTTTTGGTATTTGGTCACCGAGAAATCTGTCTCCACCAAACAGAAATCTCCGATATCAGATGTGGCAAATGTCATTCCACCATCTCAATACTTTTAATTTTCATATTTTACATGACTTATATGAAATTTAGCCTCAATTTTCCATCCCTGCTGCGTGAAGCAATTGTTAAGCTTTCCACTCTTACAAAGAAAACGGGTCGGACGAGTAACGAGTACTGGAACCAAACCTCCAGCTGCTCTGAAAACAAGCTCAGCTAAGACATGAACTTTTCAGTATGTGTGTTCTTGTACCAATAGCGTCGTGGGGACTCAAACCCACTGCTGCATTGTGGGGACTCATCTAGGGACAAGCGGATCTACATAGGTTTAACTTTATTTTAGGGTTAAAGGCCTCATACATACAGCGTTAATCAAACGAATAACACAAACGATTAGAATTGTAGCACTTTTTTAAAAACACTATAGTGGTTCTACAGTTGTTAAAGATCGGCCTTCCAGGTAAAAAGTCAGTACAATTAGTGGTGGAAGAAGTATTCAGTGTCCGTGTTTTACTGTTCCTTTATATCCTGTTAGTTAGTTTATTCTACATCAATGCATCATATTCCATAAGATCATCATACGTTTGTAGCATCGCTGTCCTGTGAGAACCACAAAAAGAACAAACAGCCTGTTTTCAGCTTTGTGACGATGCATTTTCCAGCTGATCCAAAAGGCTTTTTAAAGAGTTTATTTAGCTGAAGAAGGGTACATAAAGGAAACACTTCATCCTTCAGTTTATCACAAACATTCAGCATCGACACATCTGGAGATACGAAGTAACCAGTAACCAGTGGTGTATAAAGTACTCAAAAGCCATACTTGAGTAAAAGTAAAGATACCTTACTGGAAAACTACTCAAGTAAAAGTAAAAAGTCACCTCTTAGAATACTACTTGAGTAAAAGTCTTAAAGTATCTGATATTTATTGTACTTAAGTACAAAAGTACTTAAGTATCAAAAGTAATTTTCTGATATTAAATGTACATGATAACCTGTTCATTGAAAGTAAAAGTACAAGTAAATACTGTTAATAAAAAAGCAAAGGGTCAGAATTGTGAGAATGATGAAGTTTATTCTTTGAAGTGCTGTGGCACCATGACCAAGGACATGGAGCTGTGTTGAACATAATTGGGTTGGCTGTGATCCATCCAGGAGCAACAATGTTCAACATAACATATTGTACATAAGTATACTTTTGCATCTACTATGAACTTATCATCATAATTCTCCGTAAAGCAATATGACACTATGAAGGAGTTGTAACAGTGCGTTTATAAGTCTGCTCATTAGACTAGAGGATGTAGAGGCCAATGCATAATATTATGTTCAGCAAAACATATCCACTTGATGCATCAGGTCAGTGTTTAGAGAAAGGACGCCTGCCTTGTAAACTCCTGTGGGCTGATTTGAACACAAAGGTTTCGCTCAAGCTGAATCTGCAATTGGGCGACTGCTACCATCATAACTCCATCTGATCATCCACAACATGACTCAAATATCAAAACATGATCAATACTAAAGTAACAACCCAGTCATTACTTGAAACTGAAACATGTCCTGTTCATCTTCAAAAGAAGTTGGTTTTCAAAATTGCGAGAATTCCGTCTCGCTCTTCTTGGGCTGAAGACTCGTCCTGCGATGCTAAATAGTCTTTCACAGGCCGCTGAGGCAGGTAGAGGTGTGTTCAGCGTCACACACAGCTTGCACACAGCGGCGAAGAATTCCCCGAATGCTGCGCTCTCGCGGCTCCTGTCAATCCGTGTATACAGCTACAGCTAACGTTAGCCAACTAGTGCTGCACAACTGTCAACACTTCCTCAGCTCATTAACTCGCTAGCGATCCACGGGTGTTGGTCTTCATCACCACCGTCGTTTGTTGCGGGAGTAGCAGGTGCTTCCATTTCTGCTTCCATCATGAAATCAGTCATCGTAGAGTGGAATGCTACTCAGGTAGTCGCCCGCTAGCTTATAGCATGTAGCATCCTGGGCATCACTGGGAATCAACACACCGCGGCTTTGAGAGCACTTGTTTGCAATTGTGCATTAACGTGATTAACCAATGATTTAACTTGCTGCTAGGACCACTGATTCACCAAACCTGCTGGCTTGCAGTCTGTGTTCCACCACAGTCCCCGACGCTGCTCTCAGGATTCATTTTGTTTCTGAAGATAGATTTGATTTTGTAGCGAGTAACGAAGGTTTCAGGGGAAATGTATCGGAGTAAAAGTATCAGTTTTCTTTGCAAAATGTAGTGAAGTAAAAGTAAAAAGTAAACAGAAATATAAGTAGTAAAGTAAAGTACAGATACCCAAAAAAACTACTTAAGTACAGTAACGAAGTATTTCTACTTCGTTACTATACACCACTGCCAGTAACTAAAGCTGTAAGACAAATGTAGTGGAGTAAAAAGTACAATATTTACCTCTGAGATGTAGTGGAGGAGAAGTAGAAAGTAGCAAAACATGTAAATGCTCAAGTACAAGTACCTCGACTTTGTACGTAAGCACAGTACGGAGAACAATGTTTTTGTAACCTGTGTGATAACACGGGTCCATGTGTGATCGCCGTCGACTCCGTATCGAAGCCGACAGACGCCGCCACCGCTGCTTCTCCAAGACACACTGACGGAGTCCTCAGTGGAGGCAAGGAGACTTAACACAGGCTGAGGGGGTTTGACTGAGGAGAGGAGACAAGGACACAAAGAGGGGACAAGGAGTCAGGAATCTCCTGGAGACATTCAGCTGGTATTCATTGCTGGGTTACTGCGGTGATGAAGCATCTGGTCCACTGACTTGCATGCTGAAGATCCACGGTGTGAGGCCGAGACCAGATCTCCCTCCCCGTGTAGTCCTTGATCCGGGCCGTTACGTTGATGACGGCGGTCGGGTTGATGAACGCCGGACAGTAGTAAATCCGCTGAGTAGTAAATTTGCTGAGGAAGAAGAAGAAGACGAAGAAGAGAGAGAAGGAAGGAAATCAAAAACAGAGATGAAGACCTCGATATCACGCTTTCCTTTCTTCCAGGATGTACTTCTCCAAACGCACCACAAGAAGATTGTTCCTCTACATGTCAGACGTATGAAATGATTAGAAATGATACGCAGAGCCTGAAGATGGACTTCCAAATCAATAACTTGTCATATAGCAACTTTAAAAGCAAAGTGATTTGACGGACAAAGTAAAGCAACAGCAGGACACCGTGCAATACAACAGGAAGCAAGAAGAAAACTGAGGTTGAAGTTTAAACACACATACAACTGTGCTAATAGATAAAAACCATAAAAACCAATAAATAAATACAAAGAGAAAGAAAAAAGCAATAAAAAGAGGATGCACTTCAGTAGTAAGCCTTTGGTGAGCGTTTACCTGCTGAAGATGAGAGAGACGTCAGGCTCGGTGTGGCTGTTTGACTCCCCAGTCCACTCGCATGTGAAAGAAGTGTGTGATATCTGGTAGTAACACGACATGTTCAGCGTCTCTGCGGGAAAACAACTTCCATCGTGACCAGAGCGGACCACACCTGTGTCATAATCATCTTGATGTGCAACACCCGTACTAACAAACGATTTCATTTGCCAGAAAAAGATTTAGAACGTCCCAATACATAGTTTCAGAGGCAGAATGACAACAAAACAAATACCAGGATGTTCTACATCCATTCACATTTTGCAGTTATGCAAGCCAGCCTGTTTTTCTGGCTACTCTGACCCACAATCCTTTGCGCAGCAGATATACGAGCCAGGCGGCAACCTCCGGTTCTGAAGAGTGAAGCCAAAGCTTCACGTGTTAAAGCTGCATTCTCTCTAGTGTCCACCAGGGGGCGACTCCTCTGGTTGTATAGAAGTCTATGAGAAAATGACTCTACTTCTCTCTTGATTTATTCCCTCAGTAAACATTGTAAACATGAGTTTATGTCTCAATCTCTAGTTTCAAGTCTTCTTCAATACAGCATGATGTTCATTTAGTACATTATGGTCCATTTAGAGTCAAACAGACCATAAAGCAGGGGATGCTTTAGGGCGGGGCTACACGCTGATTGACAGGTCTCTACCAGAGACTATACGGCGTCTCTACGTCACTCCTCCTCAGTCCATATATGGACACTTCCTGTTCACTGGTTGCAAAAAAGCCAAGATGGCGGCGGCTGTAATCCAGTAATAATAAGTAATACAGTCTCAGGTCTGACCAAGGGGTGAAAGTTTAACATGCAATGTTTGAGGGAGTATCCCAGTTGAATGACAGAGTCGGTCGCAATGAATTCACATTACGCCACTGCTGACTACTGTGTGTGTGTGTGTGTGTGTGTGTTCACCCCATGTAGATGCAGGGGGTCGAGGGTCACAGTCTCTGAGGTCAGTCACACACACTCGCTTGTTGTTCTCACACGCCTTCATGTCAGAGAGCTTCACCGTCACCTCTGACACACAAACAGAGAAACAAACTGTTTTCACAGACACCAGAGAGCTGATCTGTTCATGAGACATCTGTATGAATGCATCTGTGTTAATGCATCTGTGTGAATGCATCCGTGTGAATGCATCCGTGTGAATGCGTCGGTGTGAATGCGTCCGTGTGAATGTATGTGTATTCACTGTATGTGAAACATATTCTCCTCCTCTGAGAGAAGACACAGCCAACGGGACTCAGTGAACCCTGTTCGTGTGCTTTAAAGACGTAGCAGCAGTTAGTCTGTCTCACGTCTTTCGGATCTTATTTATTTATTTATTTGTTGTGTTCTGTGAATACTACGTCTGCTGGGGATTAATGACGTGTTCTTATGTAATATGATAAAACATTAAAGTGCAACTTTGTGAAGTTAAAAAGCATTTAGAACAACTGGATGTAACTTAATGAGAATCCATCAACGACTGTTGACAGATGGTTCCACGGATCAGAACCGAATATACTTCGACCGTTAAAGCGCGATCATTTTATAGAATATTTCTCCATGAAATGCTTTTTGCATTTCAGTGGTTCTCAACCTGGTGGTCAGGATTCAAACACGTTTTTATTATTTCAATAGTGTTGAACATGAAGGTTTGAGCGCAGCAGTGAAAACACGAAAGAAGTTAAAGAACCAAAACTTTACTCGTTTTGAGTTGTTGTACTTTGAGATACTTCTCAGAGGGAGATATTGTACTTTTTTACTACATTTGTCTGACAGCTTAAGTTGCTTTGATTTTATGAACACATACATGAATCTCAAATCTGTATTTATCTCGTAGCACACAACACATATATGAATTTATAACGTCAGGACCTTGCCGGCTCCATCGTGAAAGTTGTGATTTTGCGTAGTCAGACCTTTTACTTTAAGTACATTTCCTGGTAATACATTTGTACTTTTGCTCGCGTACAATTCTGAAGGCAGGACTTTTACTTGTCACAGAGTATTTTGTGTGTATTTCTACCTTCTACTTCAGTAAGAGATCCAAACACGTGGATAACGACGACGCACAGACAATCTGAAGCGACATTAAACACCTTTGGTAAATGTAATCCAGCTTCCAGATTAAATACATATGTGAGAAGAGGAAAGGTTTAACATTTAGATAAGCAGCTAAATAGAATATATATAATATATATATATATTATATTATAAGCGTTGTCTCATGGTGTCGGCAACTCACTGTGAGAAAACACACAGAGGCTCATCAGCGTCCACGTAGCGAGATGCACTTCTGGAGACCAAATGTCCATCATGAGAGGAAAAGATGAAGAATAAAGTCAAAGGATCCGCTCATCAGAAGACATCCAGACACCAATGACTTATTCTTTCATGTCTGACGTGTCAAAGAGGAGGAAAGCAGCAGATAAGCTCAGAGTGCTGAGGTCAGGAAGTGACACTTATCAACACATCAAGTGTGTGGGTGTGTGTGAGATATACATTTGCTATGAATTAACCCCGTTTGTCCTGCACATCCTGCCGTGAAGTAGACCAGAAAATTGAAACAAATCGGTTTATGATACCGACTGATTCAACAGGAACGTTTTTAATGTTAAATCTGCCCTGAGTGGGACTCTCTACCGTGTAAACAAATAATCTGCAACAAACAGAGCGGTTTAAATAGTTTTGTGATTTAAAAGAGCATAAAAGATGCTTCATAAATCACGTTTATTATTGTTGTTATCGTTGTGTGTGCTCTCAGGTGGACATGTAACGGAGACACTGAACCTCAGACCGCGATCGCCGGCAACTACAGCGGTTCTGTTGGAACATCAGCTGGACTAACCTCAGGTTACACTGCAATACATACACTGATCAATAATCACACTCATGCTCACGGTCATGTGACTGAGGACTTCTTTCATATCTCTCTCTCTCACACACACACACCAAAACACACACACAACTCTTCATCTGGTTTCTTTTCACTTTATTTCTTCAAAAGAAAAAGTCCAGCTCGTCTCTCCGCCCATTTTTCTTCTTTTTCTTAGAAAACAAAAACAAAACAAACGGCCTCGTACAAACATTTAAAAACGACGAACAGCAGAAACAACAGAGAAACGCTGGACACACGGTGGAGGAAGAGGAGTTCTTCCTCGGCGCTGCTCGCTCTCCTCACTGTGCAGTAAGTACAGCAGTAAACCCGCTTCCTAAGCATTGAGATATATATATATATATACATATACATATATATACACACAGACACACAGAGTTGGCAGATGAGTGCAGAAGTGGACAAAGAAAGGCTAAACAAGTACGTTTTCTGAAAGTGAAGTTCATGTTGAGTTTCATCTGTTAAAACGCCACGTTAATGTCTGTCAAACTAACTTATGCAGTATACATATATACATATATATATATATACATACATACATACATACATACATATGTATTAAACCTGTGATGAAACGTTGACATGATTTCATGAAGACGATCCGCGCTTCACTTGACAAACAGTTTCTTTTGTTGGATTCAGTAGAAACAGCACCGGATGTTTGAAACAACACGAGAGACGTCTGATGCACGTCACATGTCCCCAACATGTCCCCAACATGTCCCCTTCATCCCCTCAGACGGCTGAAGACAGCAGCGGCTGATGTCTACAACACGTCAGCGTGGACGTGGATCGAGTTCACAGGAGCCACTGAGAAATGTTCTTCTAGGTTCTGATCCCTGAAGTTAATGACCGATAGAAACGTCATCGTACGGCGGACTCGGGTTTCATGAACATGATTAAATACATGCAGAGAGTGGATGCCGGAGAACTTCCCCTTCACCGTGTCAGACATGCTAGCTCTGGCTAACGTTACCGAGCACGCGCAATCATCAGAGTGCATGATGGGAATATTTCAGGAGTCATTTAGCGTCTGTGCTCTCTGGTGAGAGCTGCACGTGCTCAGTATGGATCGGGCAGCGATGATCAACCGTCTGGATATTTAACCAGCTTTGATTTTCGGAGCTAAAACGACCAACGACATGATGTCAAACGGTTTAAAAATGGCGTCTAGCTTCAACGTACTGGGACTGATGTCATGTTTCAGATTCCTGTTTTATATCTTCACAACACGTTCACGTCAGCCGATTTATTTAGTTTCTCTCTTTAAGTCTAACTTCAGTCACTTCCTGTTTCTTTAAGTGCTCTTTGACCGACCAATCAGCTGCACGGAGCCCTCCTGCTCTCCGTCGCCCCCTAGAGGTCCATCCTGTGTTTCAGAATGTAAATCTACTTCCCAGCGGTGTTGTGAACTTGATTATCTGTTTCGCTGTGACCTCATCATTTTGGCATTCGCGTTGTCGCTTTAAAGGACGCTCAGAAAACAGACTCCGCCCCTTTAGAAGCCTTCAGACGTGCGCTTGTTTCTACACTTTAACTTCACTTTGGTACAAGCATATTGCTCCTTTACATCCATTCTGATTCATACTGCTCTCTCTCAGAGGGAGGAGGACTCACACAGCTGCCGCCGCCGCCTCTCTTCAAGTTCATCTTCTTTAAGTCCATGATTAGGAGAGAGAGAGAGAGAGAGACAGAGAGCGAGAGACAGAGAGCGAGAGAGAGAGAGACAGAGACAGGTGTATAGCTCCGCAAAAAGAAGCACATTTAGCAGGAAACAAATGACAAAAGACTGAAAGTTCAAACTGAGATGGTGATTAGAAAAAGAAAAGGCGCAGCGCCGCTTCCGAGGACCGTCGGTTCTACAAAGTTCCTCACAGAAACACTCATGATGTGCGTTTTATTTTTTCAGCCAGATCGGCGCTTCATTCTTCCCAAGTCCAGGAAAAGCGGTCAGAGTTTAGCCGGGACGAACCGAACCGGTTTCATGATGAGTCCAGGTGTGTGTGTGTGTGTGTGTGTGTGTGTGTTATTTGTTGCGCAGCAGCTCCAGCTGGTCCTGGTATTCGGTGAACAGTCTCTGGAATCGCAGGTTTTCCACGATGACGGGTAAAACCTCCCGCAGCAGCTCGCGCTTGCGGAGGCCCTGAACACACAGAGAACAGTTAGCAACGCTAGCTCGTTAGCAACGCTAGCTCGTCAGCAACGCTAGCTCGTCAGCAACGCTAGCTCGTCAGCAACGCTAGCTCGTCAGCAACGCTAGCTCGTCAGCAACGCTAGCTCGTCAGCAACGCTAGCTCGTCTGCAACGCTAGCTCGTCTGCAACGCTAGCTCGTCTGCAACGCTAGCTCGTCAGCAACGCTAGCTCATTAGCAAAGCTAGCTCGTTAGCAACGGGTACCAACAAACAAGACGCCGGCGTTCACCGTGTGACGGACCGGAGACGCATCATCACGTCTTACAATCATTAGACGCAGGGAGGACGACGGGCGAACATGACTCAGCATTTCTCTCATGAGGATTCTTTGATTCGTGGGAACATATTTGATGACGAGCAACATAACGTCGAGCTGATTGGTGCTTTCCGTTCACGTAGTTCATGAAGGAAAGAACACAGAGAAACGAAACCTTTCCTCTCCGTTCGTGCCGGTGTTTGTTGTGTCGTAGAACAGAAAGCGGAGCTCAGTGTTTGACTGAAACATTTTCAATGTCAGCGCAGACCAGACCCACGCCTTCTGTTCTGACCTTTCACAATAAAAGCCCTGGACTTCTAAGTGTTTACCAGAGGGGGAACTGAAACATATCCGACAGTATCTTTCGCCTCAGACAGAAGCTGCTCTGGTCAACAGGACGCTGCTCGTTGATCCTCTGCCTGGCAGAATCGATTCAAACCTCTCAACGGAAACAAACGTTGCAAGTGTCGCAAATTTGCATCACTGATTGTTTTGATGAGTAATATTCTGAGCATCTTCGTGTGTAGTCGACATGTCCCCCCCGCAGTGTGAAGGCCTGAAGACATTGGTTCTATGAGTGGAAGGAAAAAGGTCGTACCAGAGTGGTGGGCTCCCAGGCCGTGGCGGCTGATTTGTGGACGGGACCCAGCAGCTCCTTACACAGCTCTCTGAGACGATGCTCTGAGCCTGGGAACACACACACACAGCTGTGTTCAAAGCGCTCTTTCACTGCAGAATGACGCTCATGGAAGAGTCGGTTACCTTCGTTGACGAGGAAGCGGGCGTAGATGAGCAGCCAGTAGCGGTACTCCTGCGCCGACTGCAGGGTGAGAGCGGACGCCAGCTGGTTCTCCAGGAAGGCCAGCGTCATGCTCTGCTGCAGGTGGTGAGGGGTGGAGGACAGGCGGGACGCCAGCCGCCCGGCGCTGCAGGGACAAGAGAGACAGACGGACTCATTTACCTCTTTGTTACATTTGAGAAGCGGGAGATGTGATATAAAAAAAACACAGATTCTTAGATGCAGGAAAAATCTGAAGTTTGGAACTGAAATGTAAATTGATTCTCGATGTTTGATAATCCCATCGTAGCCCTCATCGTGCCTGGAGATTCCCACCCCTGTTCATATTGCTGTTCCTACTTGAGGTTGCGTCCCTGCATGACAGCCAGCGGCCCCGAGGACACAGGTGCATCGTGGGAAGGCAGGCAGCTCCTGAAGTCCGCACACTGGACCATAGAGTCTCCTTTGTCCGCTATCAGAGTCCTGAGAGAGACAGTGGGAGACGTTTAATGCTTCAGTCTCACTCCACAAGTCTCACTTCCAACCATCATCATCAGCCGTGTCTCACCACGTCTCCAGGGAGGAGCTGAAGCAGTAGGACTTCCCGTTGGACAGTCCGATGACGGGGACTCCATGCTGGGTCAGCAGAGACTGAGACACTGTGGTGTCAGCACCTACACACACACACACACACACACACACACACACACACACACACACACACACACACACACACACACACACGACTGGATGAACACTTGTTATGGATCATCATCATCAAGAGGAAGATTACAATTAAATCGGTAGGAAATACATTTATTTGCTTTATTTCAATGAGTGTGTGTTGAGCACAGAGCTGGAGTCAGGATGTGGATAGCCTAGCTTAGCATAAAGGCTGGAAGCAGCTAGCCTGGTTCTGTGCATATAGACTGTATAAGTGGACGTAGTTATTGTGACGTCACCCATCGGTTTGTGGACCGATGATGTTTTGAAGCCTCGAGTTCAGCGTTTTGGCCGTCGCCATCTTTGTTTTTTGCAACCAGAAGTGACGAGAGGCTGGAGCTAAGTACAACACAACGCTGAATCAAAACGTTAATATTGACTTCCGTGAAGTGTAAACACACTACGAAAGGGTTGAAGTGACTAATAGAGACCTGTCAATCACAGTAGCCCCGCCCTAAAGCATCCCCTGCTTTATGGTCTGTGTGACTCTAAATGGAGCATAATGTACTAAATGAACATCATGCTGTATTGAAGAAGACTTGAAACTAGAGATTGAGACATAAACTCATGTTTACAATGTTTACTGAGGGAATAAATCAAGAGAGAAGTAGAGTCATTTTCTATAGACTTCTATACAACCAGAGGAGTCGCCCCCTGGTGGACATTAGAGAGAATGCAGCTTTAACGCGTGAAGCTTTGGCTTCACTGAAGGAACCGGAGGTTGTCTCCTGCTTACAGCTGTACTTAACAGGGTCAATATCCTTTCAGGGGAGTTCGGTGCTGGAACTGGTTTCTGTTTTAAATGAACCGACTCCAGCTCTGTACTGTGGATCATCTTCTTCCAGGACAGTTACGTTTATTCCTAAAAACTCTTCCTGCATCATCACACGTCTCACCAGATAAAATGGTCAGCAGAGACTCGTTCTTCACCAGAGCCTTCTGTCTCTGAACGTCCCTGCACACAGACAGACAGCTGATTCATGAAACAACATGGCTGCTCTCGCACAGCTCTACGTCAACAACCTCCACTGAATCGGCTTTCTATCCACTGCTACAGGAGGAGAAGTTACAATCAACATGTCAAGGTCTCTGTAGCGCACTTACGTTTGTGCCACAGGTCTGAGACACATGTTCCACATCAGTCTACATGTGGGGAAAATACCAGACAATAAATCAATGAAAACAGATAAAGTCCACCGACCAGACGGACAGCGTCGCTCCAGCCGTCAGCGCCATGACGAAGTGGGCGGAGCAGTGCAGGGCCGAGGCAGGCGTGGCCAGCTGGATGGCCGGGAGGAGCCGCCGCCCACAGGAAGAGAACACCGACAACATCCTGTCCTGGCAGGCGACGGCGATGACGTCGCTGGGGGGGGGGGGGGGATTCAGTTATTTATTGAAGCTCAGTGCCATAGCACCATAGTCTCACACCGTCCCGGGGAGCCTCGTACCTGCTCCCTGCAGCCGTGACCACCGAGCTGGGCAGCAGCGTGTTCCAGTCTCGGCCGTCTCTGGAGCACCGCAGCTGGCTGAGCTTCGAACCCGCGACCAGCGACACCTCGTTCTCCACCTCCAGGAACACCGAGGGCTCCATGCTCACCTGCACACACGCACGCATTAACTACACACTGCCAACAGGTGAGACACAGCGGCATCCCAACAGGTCAGTCAATAACACAAACACCTGCGTCGTCAATCGTTCCGAGGAGCTGAACTGTGTAAACAAACTGCAGAAACATGAGGAATTGTGGGTAGAAAGAGATGGATGCTTGTGTGTGTTCCCACTGGTCACCAGTAGAGGGAGATGATCAGATGCTCATCAAAGCCGGGACCCCCGAGACATTCACTACACTACACAGGCCTGCTCAACTCTTCTGTTGAATATTCACCCGACGCTTTGATGACCGACTGATAACGTCCTCTTTATTTATTACGTTCTATTGTACACACGCACGCACGCACACACACACACACACACACACACACACACACGCACGCACGCAGTTACCTGCAGACTGAAGGCCTTCTTTATACTCGGCGTCGGTAGTTTGAGAGCAGCTACAGGAGCCGCCACCCTGCTGGGCTCCCGCTCCACTGGAGGAGATATCTGAGGAAGAGGAGCGACAACACATTCATCCACCGCTCATCAAGCACATCTGCACAAAGGCAGCTTTGACCAGACAACTTGGAAAAACATCAGAGCAACAAGAAGCTTTGACTGACTTTCCAGAACTAAACCATCTGTGAGAGACACGGTAGAGTTCTCTCTACGTGCCGTATTAAAGTCACATGTTCTTCCTCTTTGCTTTATTAATGTTCTCATAAAAAGGATGAATATAGTTCATCGATGCTCGTCTTCTCCCTCCGTCTCTCTACCTGAGTGAAGGGCTGGGCGGTGGGGGCGGCCATCTTGTCTTTCCTGGGCCGTCCCTTCTTCCTCTTCTCCACCACCCCGTCTCCTCCGTCCATCAGCAGCTCGGGCTTCCTCTTGCTGAACGACAGGTTCTTGTTGATGGAGGCCATCTTGTCCTCGCTGTCGCTGCTGGTGTCGTCTTTGGTTTTCAGGTCTTTCAGGGCGGAGATGCCGTCCTTTGGCCTGCTGGACGGAAACACAAAGTCCCGTTGATTTAGGGACGTTTGTCCTTTCTTTAACTCCTCCTCTCCCCTTACACTGAGTCACTCACCTGTCCAGAGGCACCAGTCCGACTATGGAGGAGATGGTGGCGGTGACCCCCGGCGTGGCCTTTGACCTCTCTGTGAACCTGGAGTCCAAAGCCTTCATCGGCTCGATCTTGGAGGCGGAGGTGAGCAGCAGACTGGACTTCACACTGGAGCAGAGAGAAGAAGAGAAGATCCAGAGTGACTCGAATGGAGGGTCAGTATTGACAGATGACAACACCACAGAAGAAGTCCGCTCGTACCCGTCCTCCAGCCCCTTGGCGGCGCTGTTGGCCGGAGGCGAGGTGAGCATGGGGTCGTGGCCGGGCCTCAGGCCCAGAGAAGAGGCCTGTCCCGGGCTGGAGTCGGAGCTGAGCTGGGAGGTGAGCTGGTTGGACATGGAGGAGCCCGAGGGCAGGATGGGAGCGCTGTTGAACAGAGCCGGAGAGAAGTCCCTGCAGAGAGAAGACGGGACTATTAGTCTTTATTCTTACTCTCCGGGCCGCCATAGCGCTCGGATGCGTTCCCTACCCGGTGTCCAGCTGAGCGATGCAGAGCGGCGTGATTCGTCTTCTGCCGTCTGGGGTTCTCGTCTCCACCTGCTTCTTCAGAAGGTTCTGCAAGACCACGAAAAGAGAACACATGAAGGAAGTTAAGCTGAATATCAGTACATGAGCCGATACCGCGGTTCAGCCTGCGTCCAACGCTCAGCGCTGCTCGTCTCACCTTCCTGATGTCCTCCAGAGACTCTCCGTTCATCACGCTGTTGAGTTTGGGGGCCGCGGACTCGGGCCCGGCGCCGCTCGGCCCCGAGTTGGCCTGCTGGGCCGAGCTCTGCCGCTCCTGCTGGTATTTGAGCATCTCGGGGTTCTCGATGATGGTGGTGGAGAGCTGAGCCTCGGTGCTGGTGATCGCCAGACTCTTCCCGTAGATGTTCTGGTGGATGCTGTTCTGTACGCCAGAGGAGAGAGAGGGAGGGTTCATTTGGGTTCTTGATCGTGCCGAACAAAGAATAGTTTCAGTCTCAGAGTTAAATAACTAAGTTCGGTGCGTTTGTGTGATTCTCTGATGGAGGGCGACGAACCTTCTCCTCCTCGTTCAGCGGGTCTCCCAGTTCGTCCAGAGAGAAGTCCAGGTAGGCCACCGTCCCGTCCATGGAACACACCAACATCCCCAGACCCGTCAGAGTCCTGACACACAAACACATCGGACTCAGAGGGGCGGACGCTACATTCACAGAGGAGTCGCGAGGAGGCGTTTGTTTCCGTCGTGCAATCATGAATGAGTGTAGCCGGATCTTCTGTGCAGAAATACCGGCTTTGATCACAACGAACACACGTACAAACAAACGTACAAACAAATACAAAGAAGCTGCATTAACACCAGCTTCACACTGTTCACTACAGCCCTATTTTAAACGATGTAAATGTAGCTGCGGAGCTTCTTTGACCTCATCTCAATGTTGCGTCTGCGCAACAGTGACGACAACCTCACAGGGGGAGACACTAACGCACGCTAACGCACACACTAACGCACACTAACGCACGCTAACGCACGCTAACGCACACTAACGCACACACTAACGCACACACTAACGCGCACACTAACGCACACACTAACGCACACACTAACGCACGCTAACGCACGCTAACGCACGCTAACGCACACACTAACGCACACTAACACACACTAACGCACGCTAACGCACACACTAACGCACGCTAACGCACGCTAACGCACACACTAACACACACTAACGCACACACTAACGCACGCTAACGCACGCTAACGCACACACTAACGCACGCTAACGCACGCTAACGCACGCTAACGCACACACTAACACACACTAACGCACGCTAACGCACACACTAACGCACGCTAACGCACGCTAACGCACACACTAACGCACACACTAACGCACACACTAACGCACACACTAACGCACGCTAACGCACACACTAACGCACACACTAACGCACGCTAACGCACGCTAACGCACACACTAACGCACGCTAACGGACACACTAATGCACACGTGACTCACCAGGAAATGTCCATAATGGATTTATCGAACAGATCGTGGATGACCACCAGGGGGCGCTTCAGAGAGGTCAGCTGAAGAGGGGAGACAGACGGACAGGAAACGATCGTATCGTCAGGAAATACACAGAAACTATGACGGGATATTTGGCAGGTGTTTGCCAGGTGTTTGCCAGGTGTTTGCCAGGTGTTTGCCAGGTGTTTGACAGGTTTGGGGTCAGAAAAAAGATACAAACCGTGAACAACTGAAGATTTGGCTTGAAATCTGCAACCTGACTGAGGAACCTGCGTCCCCGGTGCTGGACTTGGACGTATTAACATTTCCTAAAACAAACTGACCCAGACGGAGAGCGATCGGTCTTTGCTGCCGACGGCGCAGCAGCAGTACGGACAGCCGGGTTTCGGGGCGCTGCCGTTCTTCTGCTTCTTCTTGAAGATCTTCGGGTTGAATTTCTACGGAGACAGAAACCAGATGAGTCAGCGTGCCGATGAGCCGCGGGGCTGAAGTGCACAGGCGAAGGCTGAACGTGAGGCTCAAACGTCCTCACCACCACGGTCACAGCTTTACGGTGGCCCACGAAGTCCATGTTGGTCTTCCAGCCGTCTCTCTCCACGATCTGAGCGGTGGGGCCGGAGTTGTTCATGGCGTGAGCCGACACCAGGTACTGACCGTCTGGAGACCAGGACAGACGCAGGACGTGGGTCGTCCCTCCACACTGACACACAGAGACGAGAGAACTGTGGTCAAACCCTCGTGAGTGAACCGTGCGTGTGGAAGAACGGGCCGGAGAGCATGCGGACGAGACGAGACAAATGCAGATGTTCAAAGTAATGAGGCCCGACTGTCCCTGTACCTCGTTGAAGGGTTTGGTGATGTTGGCCTCCATCTGCCAGTCCACCGTCCTCCACACTCTCAGGCTGTGGTCGTCGGCCTGCGAGGCGATGTATTTCCCCACCGGATCCCACGTCAGACCTTTGACCAGCCCGGTGTGTCCTCGCAGACAAGTCACCATCTCTGGACGGACACAAAGGAGACGGAGACAGGATGAGTGAGACGTCTCTGACGACACGTTATTCACGACCAAACGTTCAGAGCTTCAGCTTCTCAAGTATGTAGATCTACTGCCTTTACTTATCTCAGGAATACTTAGGTTTGAACGCATCAGTCAGGCAAGATGAGCAACTTGATCACGTCACCTTTGACTGAAGGCATAAAAAAACTAAAACTGCCGTATAAATTACAGTATGCAGAGGTTTCAGGAGTTTACCTGGAAACTTGCGAGCGTTCCAGATGACGATGGTGTTGTCCACGCTGCAGGAGGCCAGCCACACGTCATGAGGAGACCACGCCACGTCCATCACATCTACCAACACACACACACACACACACACACACACACACACACACACACACACACACACACACACACACACACACACACACACACACACACACACACACACACACACACACACACACACACACACACACACACACACACACACACACACACCACTGCCTGAGTCTCAAGACATATTACTACTTAACCCTCTGAAACTTTACATTGTGCTCTGTGTGGTCTTGATCTTCACTGTAATATAAAGTCCTGCTCCTCTATGGAGACAGAACTATCATGACTAGAACCACCTCCCCCTCCTCCCCTCCCTCCTCTCTCCTCCCCCCTCTCCTCCCCTCCCTCCTCTCTCCTCCTCCCTCTCTCCTCTCCTCCCTCCTCTCCTCCCTCCTCTCCTCCCTCCTCTCTCCTCTCCTCCCTCCTCTCTCCTCTCCTCCCCCCTCCCCCCTCTCTCCTCCTCCTCCCCCCTCTACTCTCTCTCCTCCCCTCTCCTCCCCCCTCCTCTCCTCCCCTCCTCTCTCCTCCCTCCTCTCTCCTCCCCCTCCTCCCCCCTCCTCTCCCCTCTCCTCCCCCCTCCTCTCCCCTCTCTCCTCCTCCTCCCCCCTCTCCTCTCTCTCCTCCCCCTCCTCTCCTCCTCTCTCCTCCTCCCCCCATGGCGATCGCTCAGAGCAGCCTTAACGTTGTGTGTGTACATGTATATCAGAGTGTGTGTGTGTGTGCGTTACCTCCAGTGTGGTTCCTCAGGATGGTGACACACCTCCACTGCTCCACGTTGGCCAGCTTACTGCTCGACCCGAACACTGTGGTCGGGCCGATGAATCTACACACACACACACTTCATTTGAATTTACAAAAAGTGTCTGAAAATTCCTCTAAAAATGCAACATGACTTTCTAAATCATCCGTCTGACCACCGTGTGTGTGTGTGTGTGTGTGTGTGTGTGTACGTACGCAGCTCTCTTCCACACCATGACCAGCTTGTCGTCTCCTCCTGATGCCAGGTACAGCCCGTTGTTGGACCAGCGCACACAGTTCACACACGCTGCAGAGACAGAAATACACCCGGGTCATGAATCTGCCCTGCATGGATTTGTGCTGACGAGGCATTAATAACGGCGCCTGCAGTATAGCGGCGCAGGAGGTCGCGTTATTAAATCTGACCGCGCGGTCGTTTGATTGGAACACAATCAAACGAGTGCAGACACACAGCGGACACTGAGCAGCGGAGGTTGTCCGTGGAGGAGAATAAAATATGAAGAAGAGTTAAACTTCTCAGACTTTCAGGCTGCAGGCATGAAGTATAAATATAAATATATATATATATATATATATATATATATATATATATATATATATATATATATATATATATATATATATATATATATATATATATATTACTATTCATAGCTGGACACACAGCAGATGTGAATGCAGGGGTTGTAGAGTGGTACAAATACTGTAGTATCAGTGGTACAAATACTGTAGTATCAGTGGTACAAATACAGTGGTATTAGTGTTATAAATACTGTAGTATCAGTGAAATAAATACTGTAGTATCAGTGAAATAAATACAGTAGTATCAGTGGTACAAATACTGTAGTATCAGTGAAATAAATACTGTAGTATCAGTGAAATAAATACAGTAGTATCAGTGGTACAAATACTGTAGTATCAGTGAAATAAATACTGTAGTATCAGTGAAATAAATACTGTAGTATCAGTGAAATAAATACAGTAGTATCAGTGAAATAAATACAGTAGTATCAGTGGTACAAATACAGTAGTATCAGTGGTACAAATACAGTAGTATCAGTGGTACAAATACAGTAGTATCAGTGGTACAAATACAGTAGTATCAGTGGTACAAATACTGTAGTATCAGTGGTACAAATACAGTAGTATCAGTGGTACAAATACTGTAGTATCAGTGGTACAAATACTGTAGTATCAGTGGTACAAATACAGTAGTATCAGTGGTACAAATACTGTAGTATCAGTGGTACAAATACTGTAGTATCAGTGGTACAAATACTGTAGTATCAGTGGTACAAATACAGTAGTATCAGTGGTACAAATACTGTAGTATCAGTGGTACAAACACTGTAGTATCAGTGGTACAAATACTGTAGTATCAGTGGTACAAACACTGTAGTATCAGTGGTACAAATACTGTAGTATCAGTGGTACAAACACTGTAGTATCAGTGGTACAAACACTGTAGTATCAGTGGTACAAACACTGTAGTATCAGTGGTACAAATACTGTAGTATCAGTGGTACAAACACTGTAGTATCAGTGGTACAAACACTGTAGTATCAGTGGTACAAATACTGTAGTATCAGTGGTACAAACACTGTAGTATCAGTGGTACAAACACTGTAGTATCAGTGGTACCGGTTTACCGAGGTGGTTGTCCATCTGGCAAAGCATCTTGGGAATATTCTCGTTCTTCTCGTCCTCATCTCTGAGGACCGGCGCCATGTTCCAGATCATCACCTTCCCAGAGTCCTCTCCTGAGAAAACACATCCAACATCAAGACACATCGTTTGTTTCATGCCGGCACGATAACGGCAGCGTTGGGTTTTATTTTGAAAATCCCACAGGATGTGAACGAAGGCACGGGTCTTACCTTGCCCACCGGTTGCAAACTTTGTCCCATCGGGATGGATGTCAACCGAAAATATGGGTTTGCCTGTGAAACACATTGAAGGACGTTTGTCAAATCACAGTTTTAACGGATTCAAAGGTAAACAAACAACAGACGCTGTGGAGCGATATCACAGACTGATAATCAATAATAACTGATACATTATCAGGGACCCATTTCAACGTAACACAGGAATATCACAGTACTCTTCTTACTGTCGGCCTGACGGTAGAGCTGAGCGACACGGAGACAATCTAGTATCACGTTAGACCCGGAGGGTGATGTTACAACGATACTGTGGGTCGACTATTGGTGCTCTTACTGAATATTTACACATTGAGATCATTTGATAAGTAATGAACAGTATGGATAGAATCACTAAGTGGGTAAAGGCAAATAAAACAGATACAACCGTCTGGTAAGACGTGTAATACAACACTTACTGACATATTACCATATCTAAAATCTAACGCCTCGTCTCACGTCATATTCATGTAATATCAAGATGTTTCCCGGCTCTATCTGATGGAGGATTCCATTAAGTCACAGCATGAACCACGACCTGACACGGCTCCTGGTTTTGTTAGTGACTGTGGATTCTCAGATTGTAAAACAAACCAACGTGTGAAATAACTCAGATGATATATTTAATTTCTCAAAACTCTCACTTTGTTTATATCATTATAAACGTAATATCTTTGGGTTTTGGACAGTTGGTCCGACGCACTAACGTACAACACCACCATGTAGCAGAGTAAATGATTGTTTGTAATCTTCTTATTATCAGCCCTCATATACGTATGATGGGGATGTGTTTGTAGCATGTTTTGCTAAAAGAAATTGGAGATTAAATGACAATTGCTAAGAACGAATGCAGTAACAATGCCAGGTTGTCTAATGATCTGTGTGATTTGTTCTTTCTACTTCTGAATCTAGCTGTTTCTTTGGTAAGGAACAGTGTCATATTTTGGATAGAATAAGGCCATGTCAAATCCCTCGTGTGTGCAACATACCGCGGCAATATATATATCTCAAAGATATAGAAACCTAAAAACTTCACTCCAATGACATCAATCGTCAGCTGCAGACAAAATTCAGGCCATTACATCGACCAACGGTTAACTTTCACCAAACTGTCTGTCTGGATATATAACATTACAACACAACAATCCTTCTGTATATATATATATATATATATATATATATATATATATATATTTGAGTTATTGTGGATTTTTTTACATATATAATATTCTTTACCGTTTTATTACTTATTTATAATAATTGTTTTTTACTATGTCTCTTGTTTGCACTATACTGTGTGTGTGTATATATATATATATATATATATATATATATATATATATATATATATATATATATATATATATTCCACTATGCTGCTGTAGTCCTGTAAATGTCCCCACTGTGGGACTAATAAAGGATAATGTCATCTTATCTTAAACTGACAGCTTGGAGACACTTTTCGTGGCTCCATATCGAGCTCGTTCTCTGTCACTAAACAAGGTGTTTGTTTAAAACACAGATTTCGTGTTGAACGTTAAACTATAACGTTAGCTCACTCTGAGACTTCAACGTGGGTCATTTTGTCAGTTAATCGCAGAATCAGAACCGTTTATTTGCCAAAGTATGATGCACATACAAGGAATTTGACCTGGTGGGTGGTGCACAACATTAAAACAATCAACACCGTGCAAACAAATAGAAACATATTAAAATGTAGCATAAAATATAAAATATAGTGCACAGACAAACATAACAGTACTTTAAGTGAGCTAACGTCAGGCTAGCCGGGTGGGTGGGCTAACTAGCTAAGCTAGCTAAGGTTAGCAAACATTATAAGACATTTAAGAATCAAAAGAGTGATGCTGATAAGTGACAGAAACACCAGACGTGTGTGTTCAGTTGCAGGGTTCACGTCCGCGGTGTGCGAGTGACTATTAAGTGACAAACAAGTCAAACAAGTGTCGACCACCACCACCATGATGCCTCCTTATCAATCCTCCCTCCACCGACAACAAAAGCCCAACTTGGTCCAACAGATTCCTGCACAAAGCTTACCGTTGTGGCTCACCCAGCTCGGCTTCAGCAGCTTCATTTTCAACTTAAATCATATATATATATTTAAATATATATATAACGCTAACCGCCGCCACCTCCACTCCACTCCTCCCTTTGTCTCAAACTCCGTCCGACACTTTGTTGTTTTTGAGATTCAACTCCTCCATCTCTGCGGCAGCATCTCCCCGAAAAACCCGAGCAAAGTGGGGCAAGATAGTGCAGCTCCGAGTCCGGAAGACAAAAGACGTGACACCAGGAAGTGTTTCCGTTGTTTTTTGACCGCGGACCGGAAGAGGCGTGCGGGGCGGCTGTCACAATAGTTCCTCGGGGAGGAACTTTGTAGACTTTTAAAAAATATGTATTCAAATAAAATAATCTTTGGCATGTTTTAATGGATTTTAGCCTGTCATACATCTAGTTAAGTGTAACTAATCCAACCTTATATCAAATGTATCACATCGCTGGGAAATTAACTTGATACGTGTTTTATTTTGAAAATCCCAGTGCGCAAACTCAGAATTTAAACTGTTAAGAGAAGTATGAAGAGACAAAGGGCTTATAAACATGTTTTAATTCATTTTTTACTTTATCGGACTTTTACCTTATCTTGAATAATATTTACTCTGTGGAGGACTGAAGGTGTCATTACAATAAACAAATGCAAAAATCAGCAACTCATTAAATATGAAAATAAATGAATACAAAATAAATAATTCGTCGAATAAATATATAAATATGACGTGTTTATCAAAGTGTTATTTACTACAGTTTCTATGACTTTCTTTTTTTAAATGATTTATTTTATTTTGATGATTTTGACATGTCGACAAGGTTATTTAAAAACAATTAGGCTAAAGATCTTTGAATCGCAAGGCGTTTAAAGCATTACGGTGAATTTTATTCACAGACACAGTTTATGCTACAATTCAATTTCATAGCATGAGTCAGTGATGTAAGGACGCAAAACATGGAAAGTTCTGCTGGTGAAATCGGGACAAAGAACTTCATTTGATCCTGTTCAGACTTAATTCAGAGTCAATTTATATATATTATAAATATATAACGGATGTATTATTATTACACACATCCAGCCAAGAAGAAAACAGGGAGTGGAATGATTCATAGCTTCCCTGAACTCAAAAAACAGACAATTATTTATTCAAATGAGATGACATGTCATGACGTCAGTGAAGTATGACATTAAACATCATTATCTTTACAAGTCAGTTAATACAGGTTTCATTTCCTTTACAAGAGAAAGAGCAAATTATTACAAAAAAAACGTACAAAAACAAACCCGTATTCTTTCTGTTATTAAACAAGTTTTAGTAAAGTTTCCATCACAGAATCGGTTTAATCATCGCCTCATGTCTCTGATGACGTTCACTTCACAGACACATGAATGATTAGTGTAAACAGCAGAGTCCAGTCACCTCGTCATGCTTTCTCCTCCCAAAACACCAGGACAGTAAAGATTCTGCTCAAAACATCTGTTGGAGTGTCAGGAGCCGGCCCACCAGACGTCATTCTGACCAACGCAACGTAGAGGAAGTAGTGAACGCCAACTTCGTTTAGAAAAGGCTCCTTTTTGCCCACACTTACGAGAAGTATTTTTTAAGCATTTCTTGTTTTCGACCAAACATCTTCTCAGTGTAGAGAAGCTGCTGATACATGAAGACTAACTGGAGAAGTAGGTCACGCTGCAGTCGTGGGTTTTTATTAAAAACTCAACCCCTCTGGAATCTATTAAAGCTGACATTAACTCAAGCGCATCACAGCCTCTGTTCCTCTTTTACACAGTAAATCATCCAAACATGAAGGTATCGAAGACCCCAGTGTTATTAGAACTTTGCCCATGCACATGACCTAAAGGTGATCACACAGAAGACATGAAGGCGTCGACGTGAAGCTGAGTGACAGCAGTGAGACCTGCAGGGGGCAGTGGAGAGCTCCTGTGCTAATGAGATCATGTGCAGACATTTGGTGCAAAATGTGCCTCTTTGCCAAAATACAGGCCAATTAAACAAGACCAGCGCCGATAGCCACGAGCAGTTACAGTGAAACGGTGAAGATTGGTGGTGGCTGAAGCACATTTATAAGGCTGCTCCGGCATTTATTTTTGGACGCAGTGGAATGAAAAATAAATGAATAAAGCTCCCCGACGTGTTTTTAGTTTTTAAAATGCACAAGAAAAATAAAAAAGGTTATTTTATAAATGAATAAAATGATCTATTCCCTCTCGTGGTTGTTTTTACTGCAGTTGAAGTGTCACTGGAGTCACTTGGACGTGTTAAGATTTAAAGGAGTTGACCTGCAGAACACGGCATTTAACGGCCCGACCGTCGACCTCTTTAATGCTGAAGGGTTCAAGTCAGACGGACAAAAAATTAGAAACACCTCCCATTAAAAAAAAAGCAGTTCAACAGCACACCTCCGTACAACTGAACGTTATATTATTATTACTCTTTGTGGTGTTTCAATCAGCTCCACCGGCTCAACAAAGATATGAAATGCCCAGTGTCCCGTAGATGAATCAGCTCAGAGATACCAGGTCTGAGGTTTTTCAGTTTGTCATGTGTGATGTGAGGGGGGGGGGGGGGGGGGCTCTTCATGGACCTGACGCGCCCCTGAAAGTGGCCTCGATCTGCTCCAGTGTCTTGCCCTTTGTTTCTGGGATGAAGGCGATGGTGAAGATGACGTTGAGCACGCACATCGAGGCGAAGAGCCAGAAGGTTCCGGCGCTGGTGAGGCGAACCTGGAAGAGGTCAGAGTTTAACGGTGACGTTGGAGGAAAAGGTTTCACAGCTTCACGTAAGATTACAAAAGGCAACAAGACTGTACACCCCCAAAAACGCCCCAAAAGCATCTGCAAGTTGGGAGAGTCAGTGATGCAAGTTCCGTTTCTTATGTCTTCCTTTGTGAGGAAACGTTCTGACGTGATGTTGAGTGGAACAGCAACAAGTTATATATTCTGTGATCACGAGGTCACAGTTTTAAAGGAGCAGTGTGTAGGATTTAGTGCCATCTAGTGGTGAGGCTGCAGATTGAAACCAACCGAATACACAACTGTGTTGAGAACTTCGGCGGCCTTCAGGTAACGTGAGAACGTGACAGTCTCTCTAGAGCAGGAGTCTCAAACTCATCTCCACTCTGGGCCACATCAGCATCGCGGTCGCCTCAAAGGGCCGGGTGTAAATGTAAGACTGTGTAAACTACTCCTAACATATTGGTAAATAACTGTCTCTGCATTTGATTATTGTTCATTCAAGTGCTAAAATATTGTACATGCAGTTATATCAATGTAAAAATATATTTAAGCACTGTTATTACAACTTAAATCCTTTTAATTTAGGGTTAATAAACCCACATTACTCTATCAAAGATCAAACTATCAAAGACAAATATCAAACACAAGTTATTACAATAACTTTGTTCAAAGCTTAAAATCCTTTCAAGGGTGCGTTTGCACAATCCCACATGAAGTATTTCATGTGTGTTAAAGACACGTTTAAAGTATTCAATGTACTCAACACATTTCAAGTGTAGCTGCTTCTATGACTGTTTAAGTATCTCAGAATTCTGACTTTCTATCTCATAATTTCGACTACGGGGATATTTCTATTATCAAGTCTAACTTTCCATTTTTTTTTCTTTTTTTGCTGGCGGATTCGTGGGCCACCTAAAATGACGTGGTGGGCCGGATTCGGCCCGCAGGCCTCGAGTTTGAGACCCCTGCTCTAGAATCAGTGTTTTGGTTTGTCTGTTCTGGGCTACCGTAGCAAGATGGAGGTGCAACATGAACCTGCTCCCTATGTAGATATGAAGGACTCATGCTAAGCTAACGGAAACAACGAATCTTAGTTTCAGGTGATTACACGCTAATGAAAACATAGTTATGAATATTATTACTTTTTCTAATAGATCCCCTGAAATGCTACACGCTGGCCCTTTAACAGGATATTATGCCACATTCATTACATAACTATTCAAAGTTGATCAAGAGAAAAATAAATCTTCAACTACGTCCTATCTGGCCTCCCGTCAAATAAATCACATGTCCCCAAAATCTATTGTGATGAAGCCCTTCAGTCCTGCTGAGCACTCACCATCATGTCTTGGAAGTTCTTGGTGACGAGGAACGCCATGCTCCAGTTGGTGAGGACGCAGGCGGCGCTGGCGACCCCCCTCACTTTGGAGGGGAAAATCTCCGACATGACGAGCCACGGGATCGGACCCCAGCCGAGAGCAAAACCTGAACACAGCGACAACAAGCAATGTGGTACTCGACTACATCAACTTGCACTGGAGTACAAATTGGAGGTACTTGTACTGGAGTACATCAAAAGTAACTTAACACTTCCTTTCCATGACAATATTGTTTTGTTTTTCAACTCCTTCCTGATCAGGTAAAACCAGGTATCTCCAGATGTGTTGATGTTGAATGTTTGTGATAAACTGAAGGATGAAGTGTTCCTTTATGTGTTGATGTTGAATGTTTGTGATAAACTGAAGGATGAAGTGTTCCTTTATGTGTTGATGATGAATGTTTGTGATGAACTGAAGGATGAAGTGTTCCTTTATGTGTTGATGATGAATGTTTGTGATAAACTGAAGGATGAAGTGTTCCTTTATGTGATGATGTTGAATGTTTGTGATAAACTGAAGGATGAAGTGTTCCTTTATGTGTTGATGATGAATGTTTGTGATGAACTGAAGGATGAAGTGTTCCTTTATGTGTTGATGATGAATGTTTGTGATAAACTGAAGGATGAAGTGTTTCTTTATGTGTTGATGATGAATGTTTGTGATAAACTGAAGGATGAAGTGCTCCTTTATGTGTTGAATGTTTGTGATAAACTGAAGGATGAAGTGTTCCTTTATGTGTTGATGTTGAATGTTTGTGATAAACTGAAGGATGAAGTGTTCCTTTATGTGTTGATGATGAATATTTGTGATGAACTGAAGGATGAAGTGTTTCTTTATGTGTTGATGATGAATGTTTGTGATAAACTGAAGGATGAAGTGTTCCTTTATGTGTTGATGATGAATGTTTGTGATGAACTGAAGGATGAAGTGTTCCTTTATGTGTTGATGATGAATGTTTGTGATGAACTGAAGGATGAAGTGTTCCTTTATGTGTTGAATGTTTGTGATAAACTGAAGGATGAAGTGTTTCCTTTATGTGTTGATGATGAATGTTTGTGATAAACTGAAGGATGAAGTGTTCCTTTATGTGTTGATGTTGAATGTTTGTGATAAACTGAAGGATGAAGTGTTTCCTTTATGTGTTGATGATGAATGTTTGTGATAAACTGAAGGATGAAGTGTTTCTTTATGTGTTGATGATGAATGTTTGTGATAAACTGAAGGATGAAGTGTTCCTTTATGTGTTGAATGTTTGTGATAAACTGAAGGATGAAGTGTTCCTTTATGTGTTGATGATGAATGTTTGTGATAAACCGAAGGATGAAGTGTTCCTTTATGTGTTGATGATGAATGTTTGTGATAAACTGAAGGATGAAGTGTTCCTTTATGTGTTGATGATGAATGTTTGTGATGAACTGAAGGATGAAGTGTTCCTTTATGTGTTGATGATGAATGTTTGTGATAAACTGAAGGATGAAGTGTTCCTTTATGTGTTGATGATGAATGTTTGTGATGAACTGAAGGATGAAGTGTTCTTTTGTGTTGATGATGAATGTTTGTGATAAACTGAAGGATGAAGTGTTCCTTTATGTGTTGATGATGAATGTTTGTGATGAACTGAAGGATGAAGTGTTCCTTTATGTGTTGATGATGAATGTTTGTGATAAACTGAAGGATGAAGTGTTTCTTTATGTGTTGATGATGAATGTTTGTGATAAACTGAAGGATGAAGTGTTCCTTTATGTGTTGAATGTTTGTGATAAACTGAAGGATGAAGTGTTCCTTTATGTGTTGATGTTGAATGTTTGTGATAAACTGAAGGATGAAGTGTTCCTTTATGTGTTGATGATGAATGTTTGTGTTGAACTGAAGGATGAAGTGTTCCTTTATGTGTTGATGATGAATGTTTGTGATGAACTGAAGGATGAAGTGTTCCTTTATGTGTTGAATGTTTGTGATAAACTGAAGGATGAAGTGTTTCCTTTATGTGTTGATGATGAATGTTTGTGATAAACTGAAGGATGAAGTGTTCCTTTATGTGTTGATGTTGAATGTTTGTGATAAACTGAAGGATGAAGTGTTCCTTTATGTGTTGATGATGAATGTTTGTGATAAACTGAAGGATGAAGTGTTTCTTTATGTGTTGATGATGAATGTTTGTGATAAACTGAAGGATGAAGTGTTCCTTTATGTGTTGAATGTTTGTGATAAACTGAAGGATGAAGTGTTCCTTTATGTGTTGATGATGAATGTTTGTGATAAACCGAAGGATGAAGTGTTCCTTTATGTGTTGATGATGAATGTTTGTGATAAACTGAAGGATGAAGTGTTCCTTTATGTGTTGATGATGAATGTTTGTGATGAACTGAAGGATGAAGTGTTCCTTTATGTGTTGATGATGAATGTTTGTGATAAACTGAAGGATGAAGTGTTCCTTTATGTGTTGATGATGAATGTTTGTGATGAACTGAAGGATGAAGTGTTCCTTTATGTGTTGATGATGAATGTTTGTGATAAACTGAAGGATGAAGTGTTCCTTTATGTGTTGATGTTGAATGTTTGTGATAAACTGAAGGATGAAGTGTTCCTTTATGTGTTGATGATGAATGTTTGTGATGAACTGAAGGATGAAGTGTTCTTTTGTGTTGATGATGAATGTTTGTGATAAACTGAAGGATGAAGTGTTCCTTTATGTGTTGATGATGAATGTTTGTGATGAACTGAAGGATGAAGTGTTCCTTTATGTGTTGATGATGAATGTTTGTGATAAACTGAAGGATGAAGTGTTCCTTTATGTGTTGATGTTGAATGTTTGTGATAAACTGAAGGATGAAGTGTTCCTTTATGTGTTGAGAATACTTCTTCAGCGGAATAAACTCCTTAAAAACAGGCCGATTGTTCTCGTGGTTCTCACAGGACGGCGACGCTACAAACATGTGACGATCTTATAGAATACGATGCATTGTTGCAGATTAAACTAGCAAACATGATATGAAGGAGTTTGTAAAAACATTTTACAGGACTATCAATACTTTACCTAAAGTACATTCAGCTCATTACATACTTTGACCTCATTAAGGCCTTTAATGCAGGACTTCTACTTGTGTTGGAGTATTTTCATCGTGTGGTATTAGTACTTTTACTGAAGTAAAGGATCGGAGTTCTCGTTCCACCTCTGAAAATCGTCATTCCCAACATTTTGTGGATTTAGTCTATTTGGAGGATTAGACGCTTTGCAGATGACTCCGTAATGCATCTCTGTGAATCCGGATGCATATCTAACAACGATATCCAGACACTACATCACATAACGGCTCATCAGCAGCTGACTGAAGCAAACCTATTCCACCTCGTAAGAAACGCTCACTGTCCCCGACTGCAACACAACAAGAACCTTTAGCGGCTGGACGTCGACAGCGAGGAGCTGCCGGTTGTCCCAGTTAGTCACTTGGACACAAAACCAAGTGAAATTGGTTCCATGTTCAGAAACGCAGAGGCTTCCCTTTAATAACTGGATTGGAGTGATGTCAGACCCCCGTCTGTGACCCTGGATCTCACCTGTGATGAAGACGGCCACGCTGGCCAGCGCCAGCCAGGCCAGGTCAGCGTGGGGTTCTACGCCAGCCTGGCTCTGGATGTCGGCGAGGCCCAGCGAGCTGGTGCTGTGAATTTTGGCCATCAGGTAGAAGTAAACCCCTAATGCTGTGGTGCTGATCGCCATTAAAACGCCTCGATTATGAACGGGAGAAAGAAAGAAACACAAAAACACAATCCGTCACGCCGTGTCTGGTGCTGAAGAGGTGACGTCATCTCATTACAAAACACCAAAACACACCAAACATTATCTAGAATAACCGCAAATACATTTTTCTTATTTCCGTTTTATTTCATAAGCGGACTTCACATATTGGCCCAAGTGAGAATATTTCAACTCAAGCTCGAGATTCGCACGCTGCTGCGTCGCAAAAGCCTTTCGTGGCTGAGATTCTCCCGTCGACACTGAATCCAAAATGGAGGAAAGATCGTTGTAGCCGTCTGTGGTCACCAAGAGCTCTAAGATAGTAGATGTACTAGTACAGAGAACAGATAAACCATAGACTGTCCATAGTACAAACATTAACGCTTCATTTATACCAAGATGACGCTATGTTGAGTGTTGATGGAGCAGCTACGTTAGCTTAGCACTGATTGTGCCAGACTCCATTCACAAAAGAGATATATTTGAAATATTAAAAAGGAACTAAATAGAATGCGTTATAATCACAAAATAGAATCACATTTAATTGAAAATACCTGAGATTATGAGAAGGATTTTTCTTCCAGCTCTGTCCATGATCAGCGCCGCTACGCCCGTAAACACGACCTGAATCAGACCCACGATCACCGACGCCAGGTTGCTGTCCTGAAGAACAGCGAAATATTCACATCCATGCTTTCAACAGGAGACAGTCGTGTTTTCACTGATATGACATGCAGAAAGTGCTGTCGCTCTTACATTCAATTACAATCCCGTGTGGGATTTCAAGGTGAAATTTAAATAAAAAAAAAAAACTAGTTGTTTGAATTGAAAGTTAATTAGAAATAAATCCCGTTCTAAAGCCTCCTCACCGGAACATTCGCCTGTTCAAATATGTTCTCAGCGTAGAACATGATGGCATTGATCCCCGTCATCTGCTGGAATATCATCAGCATGACGCCGATCACCAGAGGCTTGTAGACGCCGGGGTCCTTCAGGTCGGACATCTGGAAACCGGAGCCCTGAAGAGGACAGAGAGACCTGGGTCACCAGCCTCTCACTGACTGAACCCTTCAGAAGGGACCTGATGTTCAGGAGTGTGGTGGTATGAGGTGCTTCTACACAGTAGAGCGAGTTTAGACACAAAGAGAATCAGTCTCAGTGAACGCTATATTCAGACAGATCTTTATGACGGGGACCTGAAGCCGCCCTCTTCAGAGAGGAACAGTGACTTTCACCTCGTAGCACACAGGAGCTGCTGGTGTACCGCTGCCTCAGTCAGCACGCGTGTTCCATCATGTGCCTTTGGTGTTTTAAAAGTGAGTTCAGATTCACCAAAGTCACAAAACAAGAAAAACTAACTAATTGATCGAGGCAGCGGGAGACCAGCGACTCCCATAAAATGCCTGTTTGTGTCAGATAACCGTGGAAGATAACCGTCAGAAAGGTCTGACAGCAAAGAGGGGAAAGTACTCCAAATACAACACACACTTAAACTGATTACTCTGCTGTCTGTTTCTCGAAACTCCATCGATGTCGTGAAACACTGACTCATACCACCACACTTCCAAACATCTGAACCATCAGTGAGACAGGTCATGGTCTGGGACTGCAGACTAGACTGTGTGACCCTTTGACCTGGACCGTCCTGGTATTGGCTTCCACACTTCCAAAGAGCGTCTTCAGTGTCAAACCTCGTGCTGGCTTGAGCCGCCTCCCCCTCCGCCCCCGATCCACGACTCACCTGCTGATTGCAGGCGTTCTCGATGCGGGCGCACTCCCACGCGACGGGGGCGTCGGGCCCCCGCAGGAAGCGCAGCGCCTCCTCGGCCTCCCGCCTCCTGCCCTGCGACAGCAGGAAGCGGGGCGTCTCCGGCATGAAGCACATGCAGACCATCAGCAGCGTCGGCGGGATGGAGCTGCAGATCGCCAGCCAGCGCCAGTCCAGGTAGAGACCTGCAGGACCAGCTCACACGTCACGGGCCCGGTGCAGCAGACTGCCTCATATTTGCATAATTCATTTCTTTCATCTGCTGACGTTAGATATTTACAACAGACATATGTAGCATGATGAAAATGAGTCATCGAGGACGTTCGCCAACGTTAGATCTTGTGAGTCTGCTGCCGAGACAGAGAAAGGTCTCAAACAAACTTCATTTTCTTCTGATCTGTCCGTCAGAATGTTCAGAAGATATGTGGCTATGTGTGGAAGATAAGATTGGAGGCCCAATAAGATCTGAGTTGTGTTGTGTCAGGTCCCGGTGCACGACACACTGCAGGCTGCAGCGGAGCCTGGTCAGCTCCAGGGTCTCCTCACAAGCTGCTGCTTCTGAAATACATTCCTCTGCAGATCTGATCGTTGTACAACGATCACAGTGTTCACCTTTGTGTCGAAAGGCAGCTGGTTAGTTTGGGTTTTTTTTGGTTCCTTTATTTGTCATCAACTAAATAAATGACCACATTCGTTACACATTGAAAAAAGGCCATTGGACCCAAACATCTGTGTCCTCTAACAGGAGACAACCCGCGCCGTGTGACACGCCAGCGTGTATTGAACAGCATGCAGCTAACAAGATTAACAAGAAGCAGCTGTTTTCATGCAGGCCAATCAGAGACGTCGACGATCGCATCACATGACGGCCAGATTCCCGTTTCTTCTTCTTCTCAGCCGCTAATTTAACTCGACTTTTAACTAAAGCGTGTTTTAACGGGTGTTCGACAGAGAAAGAGGCGTTAATACAGATAACAACCAGAAGAAGGCTGATGTTATGGAGTATGTAGCTGCGTCATAGTGCTGAGTGTTGTAAGTTACTTCATGAAAGAAATCCTCAATGATTCACAGCCTGTAAACTGAGACCTCGTGGGACTTTCCCAATAACCGGAGTCAGACTTCACCGAATGAGGCGTAAGGACGCCATAAACGCAGACGGCTGAGCGGAACATACCTGCCAGATAAACTCCCATGATGCCGAGCACCACCATGAGTTGCACGCAGGAGCCCAGCAGCCCGCGTACGCGCTCGTGTGCCATCTCAGAGATGTACAGCTGAACGGAGAGGGACAGAAAGAACAGTACGCACCAGCTCTCAGTGACGAGGAGCATGTGACAAAAAGGTATTTAACAACACGGGATGAACGGAACACAACACGCTTCTTACCGGGACGACCAGCGACGTGACCCCGCTGGCGACGCCCGTGAGCACCCGGCCGACGTAGAGCATCCCCACGTTCTGCGCCGCGACGATGACGACGAAGCCGAAGACGAACGGCAGCGAGCAGAACATCAGGGTGAGCTTCCTGCCGACCTTCCCCACCAGCCAACCGCCCAGCAGGCCGCCGGCCGCCGCTCCCACCGTCACTATGGACTGAGACGCCAACGACAGAGCTCAGGGACGTTTCAACTACATTTGGACTCCGAGCTGTCAGCTCTTCATCACAATATAGTCTGCTTAGAAATGTCTAGATCGGAATGAAAACAAGTTGCATTTAAAAACAACATATATTTTACAATGAATCCTTCAATGACTTCCATTGTTTCACCTCACAATCTGAGATGTAAATTGCTTTTTAACATCATGATCCTAAGAAGCTCTTTTCTGTGTTTCTCTTCATGCTGTCATGAGGTCTTTGACCCCGACTGAGTCCAACGTGTTTGGACAACATGTGATGACATTAAAACTGCTGATAAGTAAAGAAAAAGAAACCACAACAGCACATCATTGAAGGGCCGTTCTGCTTTGTGACACTGGACCATCGTACCCCGAACCACGAGGCCCGGTCGGCGTCCAGCCGCAGCCGAGGGTCGGCGATCCTGCCGAGTGCGGGGATGGCGGGCGAGCTGTAGCCCAACACGAAGCCGAAGCTCATGGGACCCAGAACGGAGGCGAACGTCGCCAGGTACAAGTTCCTGTTCTTCACTTTGCTGTGGAGAGGAAGAGGAACAGAGCAAGAGCGTGAACACCACAGGCTGGGGCTCTTCTCGTGCCTCCTCGTCTCCTCCTGCCTTTACTGAAGACTAGGACGCTGTCAGCTCTATACACTTACACTCTTCAATCTGCAAACTCTTGGTTTTAACATCAAAACAATCGAATGAAAGGGCAGTAGAAACTGCTGTTTCCAGAAAGTGTAACTGCTTAAAGACAACACATTTACTGCCCTTTCACCCCCGTGATCATCTATATTGTTCTGTCTATGGCCCACCATCAAACATATAAAGACCGGTGACAAACCCGGCTGTAAATCCTACGATTCTTTGGCAGCCATTGATTTCCATTCCTTTTTGTACGACATGAAACAAAATGGAACATTTGTTTCGACAATCAATGAGCAGATCAGTTGATTTAAAGACGCATTAACTGGGTTAGTGAGTCATTTGAAGCTGCACAGTGCAGACAGGACGTCACAATGGATTTGACAAACATGAGTGACTGTGTCCAGAGTGCACGGATTGATTCTTTGTACGTCTATGCGTCGGTTACTCAGGTTACTCAGGTTACTCAGGGCAATGAATGGATCCTTGGAATGACAGACATTAAGGTGCACGCGCATGACTCCAGCGCACGTGCCAGTGTCTGGAATGTGTGTGTTGCTATGCAGCGTTCTGTCACAGATACACTGAAGTGGTATGTTTGTGTGGTAACTGACCTCAGGTACGCGTCCTGCTCCGACATGAGTCCGGTAGGATCCCCGTCTCCGCCCTCCTCCCCATGCAGCAGCCGCGTCCTCTCGTCCTGGATGTCCATGCTGAGGACCGTATCGAAATGTGTCCTTCTTCTTCTTCTTCTTCAGTGTTTCAAATGCATCAACAGGTCGAACAAAACTAACCCGAGGGGGGAAAATCAACAACGTGTGTTACAAAGTAGGAACCGAGCAGCTACGAGGACGGAACCGGGATAACAGCGGCTACCGTGTCACATGAACGACATTTCAGTGCCGTACCGCAGGAACTACTGCTTCTTCCTACACCCCAACTTGCCTTGTCAACATTTAAGTCAGCTGATCTTCATTTGTGCCTGCTATTTCCTGTTTTCAAAATAAAAGCTAATGCAGTTTAATCATTGAAAAGTAGCTAAGCTAACTGGGGCTAAACTAAGGACATTTTATTTTGCAAAGCAGTCAGAGCCATTATGTTACACGCTGTTTCTGTACACTACTTAAAGTTAGTTACATCAAAGCCACGACACTCTTAACACTTGTGAAACAAAAACAATTTTAAACGGTTTGACGTTCTCCGAGATTTCTTAGTTTGAAACGGAACCGGAAGTGAACTCTCGCTCAAAGTTGAACGTTTAGAAAATAAAAGCCTCAGTGATGAAGTTGGTTTCCACGGTGACAACCAGACGTGACGTTAACGTAGCGACGCTAGAATAACAGCAAAGAGCAGAGTAACGCAAACTGACTATCTGCGCCACACAACGGACAATGAGCAAAAGGTAAAAGAATGGAACTTTTTAACAACAGCAGTCTGTTCACTTTAGCACCTCGTTGACTCCGAGTTTTGAGTTTAATTGTATTAATTTATTTTCTTTCTTTCTGTATTAGTAATTAATAATTAACGAGTTGAATGATGAATATCAAACACATACATGAATTAGACAATAAATTAAAGGGAAAACTAAAATGTTGACGAGCAGAGGAGGTTGAAGCTTATTATACATTTTATATTAAACCTCAGTTTTTATTCCTTGCCACAAGTTAACCCCTTCAACAGATAGACATCCATTGTTTGCATTTTTTATTTCTTTTTTGAGGACACGGCGAGCCGAGCAGAAGGCCCGTCTGTAGGAGAGGAGCTGAAGGAGATGCAGATAACCGGGAAGAGCCTTCTGCGGCTACTGAAGGGAGAGTCAAAGCTGGTCACAGCAGGAGGGCGACCGACACATCAAGTGACATTCAAGAAGTCTATTTCCATATAAAGCTCCATCCTTCAGGAGTTACCGGTTATAAATGTTGATTCATCTGCTGTCTGTGCTTCTGACTCTTTGTCTCGACTGTGAACGATCCCAGCGGTCATGTGATGTGCTTGAACTGTTGCTGTACACATCGCGAATCACTTTTAACAATAACTTTAAACTGAAGAACAACTACAATACCGAGAACACCAACTATGATCCTTTCAATCAGCCCGACTTATGTTTAAACAGTGGAGAGGAACTCTTTTAAATGAAGAAACTGTGACAAATAAACATGTCACACCTCATCATCTTACATGCATCACGTAGAAACCAGAGCAGGCAGACAATGATCCTGTGATCAGCATGTTTCATATACTGCAGTCCAG
Organism: Melanostigma gelatinosum; assembly: GCF_949748355.1. Classification (NCBI taxonomy): domain Eukaryota; kingdom Metazoa; phylum Chordata; class Actinopteri; order Perciformes; family Zoarcidae; genus Melanostigma; species Melanostigma gelatinosum. The sequence continues at coordinate 2,137,666 of NC_136639.1, forward strand.
CAGGGGGCAGCAGAGGCACGCTTTTAGCTTGACTGGCAGCATCATGTTTCATACGTGACATGAGATTTACATGCGTGCGTTCTGCCTCTGGACCTTCGTCGACATCGTGCAGCTGAGGATGAATCTCAAGACGAGATGAAGGATCATGTTTCCTCTCTCACAGTTTGCTACTCTTCTTCTGTGTCTTCATCTGATGTTGAATGACTTCTTTTTGTCTTGAGCAGTAAGATAATACGTACATGTTCATAAACATTCATAACATTATACTCTGACTTCAAATCAAAAGTGTGTCGGTCTGAAAACTGACTTCCTCAAACAATTCCTCACAATACACAAGATTGTATTTGTATTAATTGAGCAGATGTAACAATCATCAAAGTGGATTGTGTAGAGACACACACTGCCTGAGGACCACACGCTGAGTGTCCGTGTGGTTTCTTCTTGGAGGGCTGAAACTTAATCTTAATCTTGGGCCACGGGTCAAAAGCAGACTTCTTTTATTGTGTTGAGACACACAATAGTAGGAGGTCAGTCCCCTCAATGAGAATGCTTTGTGTGTCTCTGTCTCTGACTGCTTCTTGTGTAAAGTGTCTCTCTGCTCAGATTATGAAAAATCATGAATAGTTTGGGATCCTACATACTGTATTTAAATTGAGGACGTTTTTTTATGTTACAAAACAATTGAAATGGCATGAACAACAATTAGTTGGTTTTATTAATTGTATTTATTTTTTCCTGGTAGAAACAGCTGGCGGGCCAAATCACATCTTTTGGGTGGCCAACTTTGGCCCACAAGCCCTATTTTGGGCACCCTGGGTTAGAGTATACTGAGGCCATTAGGATATGCTGCTGATGTAGTAAATACACTGTTGATCATATACGATGATACGTGTAAGCAGACCTCTTACTGGCTACCCTTTTCCACTGTGGCATGGCGAGCAGTGCATTCTGGGAAAGTGAGCTGTGCATTGTTTATATGACAATTTGATAATGGAGACAAAAGACGGAGTGGAATTGTAGCGGTCATAAATAAATATATGCTTCTGAAGCAATATCCTAATAATAATAATAATACATTTAAATGTTACGGTGCCCCTCCCCCGGCCCCACGGCAGCACGACCCCCCCCCCCTTCATTTTATTCTTATTTAGTCCATGGTTTGTCAATAAAGTCCATTAAATCTAGCACACCTTCCCCAACGCAGACGTAGTGCATCTGTTTGTGCTGCTCTGAGAGTCTGAGAGTCAGCTGACACCGGAGACCTCTGGCTCCGGAGAACGGACCCTCACACACACTGAACATACCGGAGACGACCGCGGAGGAGACGGCGGCGGAGGAGACGGCGGCGCTCGCACTCGTGTCAATCAAACGCTCTTTGTGTTGACCCTGTCGACGTCTGCTGAGCGGTGCGGACAGGCCCTGGTTCAGGTGTGTGTGTGTGTGTGTGTGTGTGTGTGTGTGTGATGCTGTGCTTCGGTTCTTGTGGGGACTACGTGTCGTTCCGTTAAAAGGTCCTCACAAGTTTTGAATTTAGAGTCCACGATTGGGATGTGATTGGTATAATTCATTTGGGTAAGTGTCCCGTTAAAGGTCCGGGATTAACCACAGAAGGAAGTCTTCACAAGTGTGTTGCTACAGCCCTGGATGTGTGTGGGCTGCAGCCCCTCAGCAGAGCAGTGCGGGACAGACAGTGGTCGTAAAGGAGCTGAAAAGTGTTTCACACTTGTGCAATAAAAAGCTCGAGTTACCGTCCTGTCAGGGCCAGGAAGCGCAGCCAGCCGGGTGGTAGCTGAGGCCCAGCACGCCAACTCTCTCAGCCCAGACAAAAACACCTTTCTCTGGGCACAGGAGCCGGCGGCTTGGCCCCCCCAGCTCAAAACATTCCCCCGGTGGAGGGGGAGGTGGAGGGGAAGGTTCGTTCACGTTTTGGCCGCAGACTGTTTTGTCTGAGACACGCAGAACACGTTTGTAGTCTTTGGGTCGTGTTCGGGGGCGGGTGACGTGCGCGGACCCACAACTCCACGTTCTCCTGAAGTGAAAGTGGAACGGGATACTTGGGTTTGGAATTGAATTCGCGTTTCTCTGCCGGAGCGGGCCTTGAAGTATGTGGCAGTCAGGTTTTTCCCCTGCTCCTGCAGAGAACATATCAATGCATGATAATGATGACGCGGACGGTTGAGACTCCATCCTCGGCCCCAAAGACCAGTTCAAAACAAGGTCACGACATTTCAGTTTATTTTTGAAATATGACAAAATTATCAAAGACAAACACACTGAATATACAATCTTCCGTAGTGCAATAAATAAGAATACATTGATGAAAGCATTACAACAGTGCACGTTAGGGACAGCAGTCACAGCCAAAGCTGCTCGGTCAGCGAACAGACAGACGTCCACCTGCTGATCCAGAAACACATGGAGATGCTTCACTCGGGGTTACAGACTGACGTCTGGGGCCGCCGCTCCAACATCAGGCGCTCCACATGACACGTTTGGCACCGCGAGGACGCATAAAAAGGTCGTAAAACGTGCTTTACAGTCTTGTAATTTTCTCATAAGCGAATTCAGCCGCGTGCTTCCTTTCCCTGAGACGGGAAAGAGAAAGAGGAGGGAGCAGACGAAGGCTCTCCCCCGAGGAACATTTCTAAAGACAATTTATATATTTTGGAGAGATAAACCATCTGCCTGTTTGTTCTTCTCGTAAATTCTCCCAGTCAGTTTTACTGGCTTGTCTCCGTCTCCGCCGTCCTCTGCTGTGTGCGTTCCCGTCGGGTCTTTCAGGGCACCGGAGGCCTTTTGTTGTTCTGGTTCTTAAATTTGACGACCACATCGGGCCACGTTTTGTTTCTTTACCTGCTACGAGCTACAGCGGCTAACGGATTCCTGAAGTCGCTGCTGACCTTAAATATTCCACCAGCCAAACGTGTGTGTTGTTTTTCTTTGGAGGAGAAAGGAACGTCCACATGATGGTTGGTTTCCTGCAGAAGAAGATGAACTTACCAGCCACGTACGAGTTTATCAGTATTTGGCTGACAGGTATTTGGTGAGTTTCCCCAGAGCCACTATCTACGCCTGTTCTTCAGGATGAAGTCCTCCTCACGCTGGACCGGCTGACAGTCGTGTCTCCGGGCTTCACTTCCAGCCGTTCATCTCTTTCAGCTTGCTGATGCTCGTCCCTTTGACAGGCGTGGAGGGTGGGGGGGTGTAAACGGGCAGGATGGGGGTGCTGCAGCGCTCGGTTGGGACCGTCCACACGGGCCGAGACAACTTGTTCTTCTTCTTCTTTGCCGACTTGTCTGTCTTCTCTTTGACAGAACCGGGGGAAATGGACTGGACAGGGGAGAGTTAGGAAGCAGGGTTAGGGCGACATACAGATCACTTCCAAACAATAAACACTTTCTGTCTCGTCCATGCAAGTCTGCCCTGCTCTCACATATGAATTAATAAACGTAACATACGCAGCAGCAGAGAGCGAAGCAGCTGAGCTTGGCGGCGTTTCGTCCCGTCCCGGCGTAGCGATTCTTCTTTGGCAGCAGCAGGACGAAGGACACGGCCAGAGACAGATGGTAGAAGCTGTGGACGTAGGCGTAGTCCCACTCCTGCAGCCAAGAGGACGCAGCACACGTCATTCATGTTGGCGTTCATCTCAACATATCAAGATATTCTTTTGATCTATGAGTCTATTAATGCAGAGCAACAGATGAGCTGCTTCAGACTCTTTAAATAGAAATGAAAACATGTGATTGGCTCATAATCCCACAGTCAGTGAGAACGTTCTTGGTATTTTGTAAGATTTATGAGTTTTGTTTTGACGACAGTCACCTCAAAGTAGAACCGCAGCATCAGAGCGAGAGCGCCGAAGCAGCAGCCTGGACCGACCTGCTGCGTGTACACCGTCTTCTCCGGGTACACCGCCCTCAGCTGCTTCATCTTCTGCAGCTAGAGACAGCGGGAGTTCAGAGCAACGACATCCACAGATCAGACACGCACACACACACACACACACACTGCAAAATCAAAAGGGTGATTTGATTGATTGGATTGGCAAGAGGACAGAGACGCAAAGTGGAGAGGAGGAGAAAGTAGAAGGGAGAACATTGCAGAAGAGAAAAGTTCAAGAAGATTTCATTTTTAAAAGGACAAGACAAAAGTAAAAGTTGTCGCAGGCGGAGAGCATGAAGAAGACGATGATAAAGAAGAAGAATGATATGAAGATGGAAGAGAATAAGGAAGAGATGGAGTAGAAGAAAGGTGTGGCCAGGACGGAGTGGTGCTCGGTCTTTGGCTTGAACCATCTTTGAACTCTTGCTGGTTTCTCCGCGGCAGCAGCCGTGGCTTTCACGCCGCCTCACAAAGACCTTCTAAGGCCACTCACCCATTTGACAGTGATGATGAAGACAGCGGATCCGATGGGTCCGGAGTAGATCCCGTAGCCCCAGCGGTCCTGGTAGATCCTCACTGCGATGGTCAGCACTCCGAACATAGTGATACTGGAGCGCTGGGGCTCATCAAAGTCGCCCAGAGCTGAAACAGAGAGACACATTCTGACCGTGAGACGTGTGAAAAATACTACAATCATAACCTCCCGTTGTGAATTGGTTTAGCTTCATTAAAAATGAAGAAATCTGGAATTTTACAACAGAATAAGACAAACAAACAAACTAATTAACGGTACACAGTTAAAGTGCGGGTCCAGACCGGATCGTAGCTCGAACCAGAACTCCAGAGGATCAGCACTGATGTGAGATACACAGTATCAGTACTGACATCAGTACAAATGACAGAAATCCTGCGGTTTGAAATGTTGAAAGTAAAGTGATTTAAAAAGTGATGGCAGCCCGAGAGGCTGAGCTTTCCACGTCATCCAAACCAGACACGAGTCACAGCTTCTGAATGAGGATCCATTGAGATCGTTCTTTTTAATGCAGAATGACCATTTTGGTTGAAAAAGAAGAAGAGGCCGGACCAATCAGAGGACTCAGCTGTCCAAGCATGTGGCCCTTCAGCACGTGATTTAAAGCCCTTGATGCAAAACCTCAGGGGCTGTCGGAGCAAATGCATGAATGTGTGTGTGTGTGTGTGTGTGTGCGTGTGTGTGTGTGTGTGTGTGTGTGTGAGAGGGTGGGTGCCGAGCACATGCGAGCTGAACTCAAAGACACAACATGTGTCATCAACAACTGCTGCAGTCAGAGCTGGTTGTTTTCGGCCTTGTGCTCGGGAAGTGTGCAAGTTGAAGAACAAGGATTTATTATTGTTGTTCAGCGAGTGTTTGAAGTGCTTCGGTAGCTTGAATTTACACACACACACACACAACATTTTCAGAAAGATAAAGAAAAGAAACCTTTGTGGGGAAGACGGGAGGGAGGCAGCGGTACCGGTGCCGGCTCTCTCAAGCTGTCATGACTGTGGACGGACTGGTGCTGCAGCAGGACTTACCGATCAGTGTGACCCACATGGAGAGAGCTGTGCCGTAGACGCTGAAGTACTCCAGGACGTCGTACCTCATGAAACACAGGATGGAGAGTCCTGGTCCGTCACACGCGTGGTAGATCTACAGAGACACACGAGCTCATTGAACCGGATCATCAACAGGTCAGCCTTTGGAATGAATGTGCTGGATGCAACTATTGAATTCAGTTCACTTCCATTTGCTGCCCTTTCAGTGCAGAACATCTGTTGTCTCCTCTCTCTTTTGTTGTCAGCGCAGAGTGACGCTCAAAACATCTGAATGTGTAATTGTTTAGAGAGATCGTGACAATATTTCAGTTTCATGAACTCCGGGAAGTCTGAAATCTGGAGAGCGCTAACCCCAACCTGACCTCTGATTGAAGCCTCTCACATACAAGTTATTTCTTAATACTTGCATTGATCGAATATCGTACCGGTGAGTTGAACAGCAAAAAGAAAACATGGAAAACTTCATATGAGCAATTGTTTTAAAACATGAAAGCACTCAGCTCCTGAGAACTGCTCGGCCCATCGCCCACGTTGCTGTCACATGAAGACAGAACCAGAAGCTCACCGCCGTGAAGAACATGGTGAAGAAGTAGACCATGGCCTCCATGTGGAAGCCCCTCTTGGCCGCCACGCTGGCCGTCGGCAGGAACACCAGGCTGCTGACGGTCGGAAGCAGCATCTTGGCAATAAATGCTCCCATGGTGGAGCGACGGTGACCGCAACTCAAGGAGAAACTGTGGAGGCTCGAAGATGAAATATCCTCCAGGTTTTGATCTTATTTAGACGATAGACGTGTGTCAAAGCTGACTGAATAAGTTCGGCAGCTCCTCAGGTCCTTCAGTCCTTGTTGTGTGTGAGGAGTGAGTCGAGTGGTTAAATGGATGAGCTACAGGATGCATATACACTCCCACGCTGCATGAACTCACCCAGCTGTCCAGTTCGGCCCTTTAAAGTTTAAACGCCTCCCGGAGGCCGGAGGGTGTGCAGAGTCACGGCTGGGCAGCTGTTTGCATACCAGTGCAACATGGGAGGGGCGGTGGGCAGGGCTGGCATGCCCAGCTGCAGCACATCACGGACTATTCCCAGCCGGGGCCGAACGACGTTCTTCTCAGCGGTTGTTGGAGGCCGCAGACAGAACGGTGCCTCATACTGAGTGGGTCGGTTTCAGCTGGATGGAGCTGAGTTTGAGATCTGACGTTAAAAAGCATCACGGATACCAGTCTAGTCTTATGACGCTCATCATGTTGATGCTGTATGTTGTTAATGTCCAATGTCAATGATCAAGGCTCGTGCAGGAAGTAGAGTCCTCAGTGGATTTGGCCAAAGCCCCCAGGAAGAGCAACACGCTCGGCCAAACCACAGACTGTATGTAACAGACTGCACCCATCGGATGTCTGTTCTTTTGAAGCCTTGAATTTTCCCTCGACTAACACGTGAATAGCCCTTTTTAAAAAATCACGAGGAGGCGGGGCTAAAGGAAACGCGAGTTCGCTTCCTCTACGGTCCCTCTGGGTGTGGAAGTTCGGCGTAAGAGATGTTTGGTAGATCCACGACAGGCCGCTCAGTCCGGTGACGGCGCTCACCCAGCATCTGCACCACAGAAGCTTCATCACTTCCTGGCTGCCGTCCTCATTGTGCGGCTCAATGGTCTCTGGTCTCAGAAGCTTTACATTAAGAAGATGCCAGGCACATGAACAGGGCCTTAGGACTCTCATTCTACTGCAGAGGTCTCACAGTCTGCCCCTCTCAGTCCTGGTTCTGGTTCTCTCATGCCTCCCTTCCCTCCAGCGGGTCCAGGAATACGTCCTGGGTCTCGAGGATCTGGGTCTGTCCACGGTGGACCGGTCTCTGCTGGAGGATCTGGGTCTGTCCACGGTGGACCGGTCTCTGCTGGAGGATCTGGGTCTGTCCACGGTGGACCGGTCTCTGCTGGAGTCTCAGCTGAAGGAGGTCCTGGTGAACTGAGACTGGTTCATAGAGGATCAGGACTACACTGAGACTGGTTCGTATATTATAGAGGATCAGGACTACACTGAGACTGGTTCATATATTATAGAGGATCAGGACTACACTGAGACTGGTTCATATATTATAGAGGATCAGGACTACACTGAGACTGGTTCATAGAGGATCAGGACTACACTGAGACTGGTTCATATATTATAGAGGATCAGGACTACACTGAGACTGGTTCATAGAGGATCAGGACTACACTGAGACTGGTTCATAGAGGATCAGGACTACACTGAGACTGGTTCATAGAGGATCAGGACCTTTGAATCAGGTGTGTCGTCAACAGGAAGTAAAGCTTGAATGTGATTCTTGGAGAACGCTTTGAGGCAGTTTCTGACGCTTTACAGCAATGAACAGTCGGTGACTCCAGCTTTCTGCAGACGCGTGTTTGCGCGCTGCTGTTTTTTTATCTGTCACTTCCTGTGTAGACGTTTTATGGCAGGCTGCTCCTCTTGTGAATTAAACTTTGTTTTTTCTTTGAAAATGAGATTTTAAACAGGTCTAGAGTCCCACTCCAAGTCCACAGATGGAATCCTGCAGAGGACATGGGTTTGTGTTTGTGGTGGATGTGGCGTTGAGCCCGTCCTGCTGAGCGACTCCCTTTAAAACAAAGACATTTACTCAGCACTGGGTCCAGTGGGAAGTCCTTCTGGTGTGGAAAAAGCCGCTTTCTGCTGCTCTGGCTGTGATAGAGCGCCAGACGCTCCCGTAGCTTCAACAGCATTATTTCACAATCTCACAGCTTGCGGTGAGTCATGACGTTGTTGTAACGTTATGGCTAATAATCATAACGCTCCATTCAGAGCATGAAGAGGATTTTCTCTGTCAGAGCCTCACTGTTGAGCATTGTAGTTTGACTGAATAACCTGAGACGAAAGGGGAGAACAGCGATTACATGGACACATGAAGCGCTCTGAAACACCACCAGGACCAAGATGTCTTTGGAAAGAAGTGACTCTTTAAACCTCGTCTGAGTCAAAGCGGCGTTGAACGTGAGCTTTGATACGAGCAGCAGTCATCGCCCTCGTGAAGCCATATTTGACTCTGGAGTTGGCAGTTGTTCCAGAGAGGGTCTCTCTCTGAGCTGATCCCGGGACGGTGGAGGCAGCAGTTGCCCTCCTCTGCTCCTCCTCTCAGCTGTTACACCTGCTCAAGGGCTTCGAGGCAGCGACACAGAGGGCGCAGTGTATTGCAGAGGGAGGGTTTGACCCCCACGCCTCGGATTCTCAGAGTGCTTCGGTAACCCGAGCTGCTGCCGGCCGCCGAGGCCTGGAAACAAACTCCCAGCCCGAGAACAGCTCCCTCTGCCGGGAACCTGCCGGGGAATCTAACCTCCGGTCCGAAAACTGACCAGAATACAAATAAACCACACATAGATACATAAAATAAATGAATATGTGTACATACATAAAATAAGCCAGGAGTATTGTGACGTGATGGCGTTTGTACATCGCGTAATAGGACATGATTATGACGTCGTATTCTGCATATTCACAAATAAAAACAGCTGAACAGGCTCTACTTAGCAGGTTGCAGTTTTTGATAACTCCTGTGAGAGGAATGTGCACGTGTCCTCCCCACATGTGGCTGAAACCAGTCATTTGCTGCAGTGAGCTGAACGGATGCAGGAGAGTGTCTTCACTGGCAGCATCAGGCACGTGGCCTCATGTGACCCCAACCTGAGACCCTCCTCACCCTCCGAGAGGGCCGGAGAGGTCACGGCCTGGGTGCACTGTGGAATGGACCGTGTGAAAGTTCTGTTGGGTGGTTGCATCGCTCTGACCCTTGCGGCTACACTGACATGAACAGTACGGTTGATACTGGATATCGAGGCCGATACTGAGCTACCAGAACCAGAACCAGAACCGTTTATTGCCATGGTATGTCGAACATACAAGGAGCTTGACATGACGGGAGGAGCAAACATTTCACAACAATCAACAACAATGATACATATATGTGGATACATTTGATTTTTCTTTTTCATAATTGTGATACAAATACATATTGAACAGAACAGGATCCATGTTTCCTGCCGCTGACGGTGAAACGTGAGGACGCTCTGCTGGTCCAGGAGAGTTGGGGTCCCGTGGTGACCCCTCGGCCGAAACGCACAGCGGGTTAGTGTGGGAATGTACAGCGAGACTTCCTGCACGCATCTGAAAAAACACACGGGCTTCCTTTTGATTCAGTAATAAATAGCCGTGACCTCTGACCCCCACCGGGCCGTCTCTCACGAATAATGTGAAGGGCAGTGCTTATGTTTGAGCTCAGGACTAAAGGAGGCCAGTGTGAGTGGAGCACACCACAGCTCTGCTCTTATTTTACACTCGTAGAAATGGCCATCATCGTCGTTGCTTTCAGTCCTTCAGGTATTTCGTTGTCATTCTTTTCATTTCGATTTAAATTCCGATAAAACCCCTGATTTGCTATTTTTCATGAAATAACATAACTCAATAAGCGGGAAATTATACTTTTCCGACAGTTTCCCTACCAGAGACCTTTGGCCGTTCTTCTCTTTCATCGAACTTTAATTAAAAGCTACGGCTGTTTTTTCTCTGGCAATGGCAATGGATCGTTTTATACCACGTAGGCATGGCACACTAAAATGAAGTGGACTGCGACGAGGATGGGATTCGAACCCACGCGTGCAGAGCACAACGGATTAGCAGTCCGTCGCCTTAACCTCTCGGACACCTCGTCCTCCGTAGATCTCTTTTTACAGCAAAAGTCGGATCGAAGTCACCTCCCAAACTGTCTCCATGGGCCTGGAAAGTGTAGGAAAGCGTTGTGCAGAGGGCAATTAGCTCAAACGGTAGAGCGCTTGCTCAGCATGCGAGAGGTAGTCTGTTCAGATGTTTTGTTCAATAAAATGTTTGAAGACTTACGGACAAAAAACAACAGTTTTTGTCTCAGTGCACGGTTCAGTCCGTGGAGAACAGAATGGATTTGTAGTCCATCGCCCTAAACACTCGTCCACCTCGTCTTTTGTATCCTGCTTTTCACGGGAAAATTCCATTCCAGGCGACCGTCTAGCGTCCACAGATCAATGGGCGATCTCAGGACACCGCACGAGAGTAGATCCACAAAACAATGCGTTTTGGTGTTTCCACGCGTACAATTCAATGCTGGTGTTTGTTCCCCAACAGTGAAAAACAAAGGGAGAGAAACTAATGATCTACTGCCTCAAATCTCAGCAGTTTTCAAATCAGTTTTTCCATCCAAGTGTTTTCAGGGAGAAGAGTGTTTTCTTTCACACATTTTTAGACTGCAGCTAAAGTGGGCAACATTTTATTTTTCTCTTTTCTTCCCCCTGTTTATGCCGTTGATTGCTCGTTTGTCTGCATGCACCAACACCTTTAGGTTAAAACGGCAATGCAGCAAAACCAACAGTCAGGTTTAGGCAACAAAAGCACCAACAGTTAGGTTTAGGCAACAAAACCAAAGGTTAGGTTTAGGCAATAAAACCAACAGTCAGGTTTAGGCAACAAAACCAAAGGTTAGGTTTAGGCAATAAAACCAAAGGTTAGGTTTAGGCAACAAAACCAAAGGTTAGGTTTAGGCAATAAAACCAAAGGTTAGGTTTAGGCAACAAAATCAAAGGTTAGGTTTAGGCAATAAAACCAAAGGTTAGGTTTAGGCAACAAAACCAAAGGTTAGGGTTAGGCAATAAAACCAAAGGTTAGGTTTAGGCAACAAAACTAAAGGTTAGGTTTAGGCAACAAAACCAACAGTCAGGTTTAGGCAACAAAAGCACCAACAGTTAGGGTTAGGCAATAAAACCAACAGTCAGGTTTAGGCAACAAAACCAAAGGTTAGGGTTAGGCAATAAAACCAACAGTCAGGTTTAGGCAACAAAACCAAAGGTTAGGTTTAGGCAATAAAACCAAAGGTTAGGTTTAGGCAACAAAACCAAAGGTTAGGTTTAGGCAACAAAACCAAAGGTTAGGTTTAGGCAACAAAACCAACAGTCAGGTTTAGGCAACAAAACCAAAGGTTAGGTTTAGGCAACAAAACCAAAGGTTAGGTTTAGGCAACAAAACCAACAGTCAGGTTTAGGCAACAAAACCAAAGGTTAGGTTTAGGCAACAAAACCAAAGGTTAGGTTTAGGCAACAAAACCAATGGTTAGGTTTAGGCAACAAAACCAACAGTCAGGTTTAGGCAACAAAACCAAAGGTTAGGTTTAGGCAACAAAACCAAAGGTTAGGTTTAGGCAATAAAACCAACAGTTAGGTTTAGGCAACAAAACCAACAGTTAGGTTTAGGCAACAAAACCAACAGTTAGGTTTAGGCAATAAAACCAACAGTTAGGTTCAGGCAACAAAACCAACAGTTAGGTTTAGGCAACAAAAGCACCAACAGTTAGGGTTAGGCAATAAAACCAACAGTCAGGTTTAGGCAACAAAACCAACAGTTAGGTTTAGGCAATAAAACCAACAGTTAGGTTTAGGCAACAAAACCAACAGTCAGGTTTAGGCAACAAAAGCACCAACAGTTAGGGTTAGGCAATAAAACCAACAGTCAGGTTTAGGCAACAAAACCAAAGGTTAGGTTTAGGCAATAAAACCAACAGTTAGGTTTAGGCAACAAAACCAAAGGTTAGGTTTAGGCAACAAAACCAACAGTTAGGTTTAGGCAACAAAACCATCAGATAGGTTTAGGCAACAAAACCATCAGTTAGGTTTAGGCAACAAAACCAAAGGTTAGGTTTAGGCAACAAAACCATCAGTTAGGTTTAGGCAACAAAACCAAAGGTTAGGTTTAGGCAATAAAACCAAAGGTTAGGTTTAGGCAACAAAACCAAAGGTTAGGTTTAGGCAACAAAACCAAAGGTTAGGTTTAGGCAACAAAACCAAAGGTTAGGTTTAGGCAACAAAACCAAAGGTTAGGTTTAGGCAATAAAACCAAAGGTTAGGTTTAGGCAACAAAACCAAAGGTTAGGTTTAGGCAATAAAACCAACAGTCAGGTTTAGGCAACAAAACCAACAGTTAGGTTTAGGCAACAAAACCAAAGGTTAGGTTTAGGCAATAAAACCAACAGTTAGGTTTAGGCAACAAAACCAAAGGTTAGGTTTAGGCTAAAAACCAAAGGTTAGGTTTAGGCAATAAAACCAAAGGTTAGGTTTAGGCTAAAAACCAGGAAGAGGAGTGTTCTGTGTCACACATTTTAGATTGCAGCTGAAGGGCAATGTTTTTCTTCTTCGCCCCCCCCCCTTTTCTGCGGTTGTGGTTTTAACGCCTTTAATTGCTCTTTTGTCTGCATGCGCCGAGACTAATAACTCTCGACGCTGCGAATGGGCGCTCACAAAAACACACCCGTGGGAGTGTTGTAAGCCCTCGTGCAGCACACGTTAACTTTTCTTTGTCATTTGGAGGAAGGTGGTGGGCTTTAATTGGTGGCAGCGGTGGTGTTGTTAAGGAAGTGGGGGGGGGGGGGGGGGGCAGGACTTATTCCTCTGGTCTGGCAGCCTCCCCAAATGTTGTCTATCAGCTTATAAATCTAGCGACTAATGCAGCCAACAGACACACCGGCAGCAGACGAAGACGACGGCGAGGAATGGATGCGTGTTTGCATGATACATGTGTTTGAACTGCACTGCACCGGTAACCACAAGTGTTGCCAAATCAACAAGGATTATAACTGTTCTATGAAACATTTTAAAACGAAAAAACAACAACAAAATCTGCAGGAATCCGAACTGAGCATGAGCACATGAGTTAAACAAAGAGATCGAGAAAGTAACAAGTGCAAAGCTGCAACGAGGCAGCTGTGGAAACAGAAAGAAGCATTCTGAGAGGAAGAGAGGGAGGTGAGAGAAAGAACAGCAGACGAAGATGGAGAAAAAACACGGTGGAGAAAAAGGAGAAACTGTAATAAAGCGGGAGGGAGGGAGACAGATGAGGAAGCAGAGGGGAAGACGACATGGTGGGCAGACACGGTGGTCCTCAGACGTCTGCTCGTCCTCCTCATCATTCACTCGTCCCTCCTCTGCCTCTCATTCCTCCGTCTGAATCCTCCTTCCTCTGCTTTTGGCCGTCCTCTGTTTCCCAGCGTGTTCCGGAGGAATCCCTGGTTCACCGTCACTTAAAGGAGCATTCCACCTGAAAGAAGCAGATGATGCTTCAGCGCACTGGAGGAGTGTGTCGTTACAAAAACACAAAGTAGTCACGTGTCCACTTAATTCAGAACAACTGAAGACAGCAGCAGTTTATTCTGGATGTCACATTTCAACACAGCCTCACTGCAGTTCATGAAATAGTCAAGACATGCAATCTGTTGGTTTCATGCTTTTGTTTCTTTTGCTTTAGTTTTAAGCAACAAAAGCAACAGTTCTGCTCGTCAACAACTGCCTCACACACAAAAAGGCATTTCTGGTGTTTGGCCGATCGCCTGTTTCTGCAGCAGCATCTGCATGTTCATCCGCTGCAGTCATGCTGATCCGCTGACGTTAGACACCAACTGGGACAAGTGAAGCAGGTGAAACGTGTCTTTGTTTGACTGAACTCTTCTACTTTTTCAACCAAAATGATCATTCTGCATTAAAAACAACAATCTTAATGGATCCTCATTCAGAAGTTGTGTACACACAACACATGAATCAGATTTGATCGTACAATAGATACATAATTCTCCAGAGTGAGTTTATGAACAACGTAGCAACAGAGGAAAAACGTCTGTTTTAGAAAGAATTACGGAATTAGGCGTGAGAGAAATGAGTGAGGAGGTTTTCTGCGGACACTGATGTCGGAGGTCAGTGAGGTGGAGGACCCCGCCTCCCCTGGGAGCAGAGCACTGTGGGAAAGACGGCGGTCCACTCAAGAGCGCAGCTCTTCACCCCAACAGCAGATTCACGAGCACAGATGAGGCCGACGGGACGAAGGTAGAGTGTTCATCTGTGCTTCAGGAGAGTTGAGATGCTCATAAACTCTGATTCAGAGAAAACAAACGGTGAGAGAGAAAGAAAGCAGAGCACGGGTCGCTTGTGTGATCCTCCCACACGTCTCCCTCTGCTGCTGACCGGAGAGGAGGAAGAGGAGGAGGAGGAGGAGGAGGAGGAGGAGGAGAAGGGATGCAGGCAGAGCACACCTTACCTCCCTCCCTCCCTTCCCCTTCTTTCTTCCTCCCTCTGTCTGTCTCTCTCTCTTCACTCCACAGCGACAGCAGCACTCACCAACACACCACAACACACCACCGCTGGCACGCTAACACACACACACACACACACACTCACACACTCACGCACACGCACACAGTGAGCGGCATCCTCAACACAGACGAGGAGCCTTTGGACTGCTGCAGGCGAGGTGAGTGGGTAAACATCTGAAACCTCCTCTGTGTGTGTGTGTGTCTGTTGTGTTCAGAGTTTGTGGAAGTTTGTGTGCCTAGCTGTGTGTTTTGTGTGTGTTCATGGTGTGTGTTGGCATGTGTGTGTGTGTGTGTGTGTGTGTGTGTGTGTGTGTGTGTGTGTATTTACGAGGTACACTCGAGCAAATGAGACTTGTGTTTTGCACCAGACCAAAACAAATTCACAAAATAATGCTGACTGGCTTCGGGGAGTGTGTGTGTTTTTGTGCAGGCATGCATGTGTGTGTGTGTGTGTGTGTGTGTGTGTGTGTGCCTGGAGAGGCCAGATTCTGTCTTGAAACCTGTCAGCTGTTAAGAGATGTGTGTGTGTGTGTGTGTGTGTGTGTGTGTGTGTTTAACTTACTGAATTTTCTCTGAATCGAGTAAAACAAAACCTTTCATGTCGCACATTTTGGTTGAATATTAAAGTTCGGAGTCCTTTCAGATGAGGCGCTTGAAGCTCAGGCTCTGATTTGGAGATTCGCAGGTTGAAAATATCTTGACGTCAAAGTTGAAGCGGCTTAAATTAGATTGAAGGTTTGTAAGACGTTTGCATTTGAAAGAACTGCACTGAGTTGCCGGTTTATTGGGTACACCTAAAACTGACGGAGTCCAATCCTGCAATAAATCCAATCTTCATTCATCTTTAAAGACGCTTCTAAAAAGGTGCGTTGAATCTTCATACTCAGAACTGTTGCTGATACTTATGCAACAGCACTGATAGAAACAGGACGAGAACGGACATTTCAATGGTGTTCAAGCAACGGCCGGTATAACCAGATGTCAGTTTCATGTCCAGTCAACTTAAGGTTCACACATTCCAATGAACTCGTAATCATGTGTTCATTTGAAGGAGTGTTCCCAGCATGCATTGCATTTGGGTCAAAGACTTGGTGTGTATCATCTCGTGCTTGTGTCTCAGATCTTGTGACGGAATGATGCAGAAGCATCGCTCTCAGGGTCTCGGCTCTAAGACCGCCGGCTGCAGACGTCAGGGCAACACCTTTCATGACATGGAGTTAAACGCTGAAGCTCCGTCACGAGCGGAGGAACGAATGTGACCGAGCCTCCGTCTCACTTCGTCGCTAATGTCACAATCGTACCGCTGCACCTCGTAGACTTCAGTTTCTACCTGCAGGAAGTGTCTGTGCTCGGTTTGTATTCAGACTAACGCCGGAAAAAAGAAAATCAAAACGTCAACAGAAACTTCTCAAACCAATCGTGCAGCCTGATCCACCCCCTCTGTGTGTGTTCCCACAGTATGCAGCACTTCTCATGCTATCAGCTGATTGAATGGGCCTCATCAGTGGTTATCGCCTCCTGTCGAATGCTTCAGACGGGCTGAACTGCATCTCCAATGCCTTCTCACTCTGATGCACTGGGTCGCCCAGTTGTCAAACTCCCGTCATACCTACGACGGCCACTAGGTTGTCGTCTTCAGCCATGTAACTCGATGATAACAGTATTCTGAAAGCGCTAGTAGGTGTAGCCGGCCCCTTCTAGCCCACATTCACAAGGTTGATGACCAACAATAACGCCCGTTCGATTGGCTGGTAAAGATGGTGCGGTATGTTTTTTGTCAAGAGGATGGTGATACTGCGATACAGATGTGGTATTTCTCTTTGGAGAAGTTTCATGCAGGTGGCGCTCTTCACCTGTTACGTCTTGAACGTGAGTATTTGATACTGTATATATGGAGACAGCAGTCCTTGTGTGGTTTATATATCAATAAGAATCTGTATTTCTTTGGAGTGGCAGCTTTACCAACTTCACAGACTCGCTCCGAGGAGTCTAGTGGTCAGAAGTAAGCACTAACCGGCTCTCTTGGCTTCCGGAGAACCTGCTCCGGAGTCCTTTCGAGTGAATGTAACACAGATGAACTGAGTTTGAGTTTTTCTGGGAAGAGCGAGTCAATAAATACGTCAAAGAGTTCAAGTGCGAGCCGTCCACGCCGGCCTCAGTTTGCCCCGCTGACCTCTCCTCAACTTCTCAGACTGCCTCGCTTCCTCCGTCTCCTATCCTTCAGCCTCCCTCCCCCGTCTCTTGAGTCTGTCTGCCCAGCTGTCTGTCTGTTGGCTCTCTTGGTCTGTTTTTGTGTACAAGAGGCCGAGGACAGCCTGGATCCATTTTCCACTTTGCATGTGCACTTGAGAGGGGACGGCCACTGAGGAAGGAGAAGACGGTTTGGCTGATGGAGCAGAAGGGATGAGTCTGCCCGCTGACAAGCACACATCCGGTTTTTTATTCTCGTGTCGTTCAGGAGAAAAACAACACCAATGGAAAGTCAATTAGTAATGAATTCA
Source organism: Melanostigma gelatinosum (assembly GCF_949748355.1). Taxonomy (NCBI): domain Eukaryota; kingdom Metazoa; phylum Chordata; class Actinopteri; order Perciformes; family Zoarcidae; genus Melanostigma; species Melanostigma gelatinosum. The sequence goes on from NC_136639.1 coordinate 2,154,786, forward strand.
TTTTGTGGTGGAAACACAAATTGAAGGCATCCAGGTGAGTGAGCAACAATCAGAGGTAGTGACGTAGTATTTAATGTCCAAAACGACCACAACAAGCAGGACATTCATCCACACCGACTCCACGTTGAGGTTTTGTTGCCAAACCGAACATTTGTGAAAGTTTTCATCGACCTAATTACGTGGTTTTGCTGCCTAACGTTCATTTTGTTACCCAACACTACGTTGGTATTTTAAGCTCAACCATGTTTTTCCCAAACTTAACTCATTTGTTAGTTCTGCGAATGATGGGGAACCATCTAAAAACGATATTTCTTTATCTGCTTCTCAGTGAGTGACAGGGTGGAGGTCCTCTAAAGGACGTAAACAAACATGTTCATGTATGCGGATGAAATTGTGTTAACGGGATTCCAGTCCGGTGAAACCGACACTGGGGGACATTTGGTCCGGACGGACCTGTGATTGGGCAATAAGGAGCCCAACGACGGGCCGGGACGCCGGTGGTTTGATATTGATGTTACAGGTGGTCAATGGTGGCTGGCTGATATCCTGTATTAGATAATAAACGTCCTGTATCGGTCTGATATATCGGTCTCACTGCTCCACTGCAGCCTCCCAGGGGACAGACTGCTGCTGCTGTCTGTCTGCTGAGGCTGCCAGCGCTACAAAAACAAGACGGCGAGGCGAGGGGCCTCAGGGGGCCTTCAGGGTGGGGGAGGCACAGGGGGGAGGGGAGGGGAGAGACGGCGAGGATGAGGAGGACTCTGTTTACTTTGTCCTCTGGGAAACGACAGCAAAGCGGAGGAGGAAGGAGGAAGACCCGGGCTGCACGAGGAAGAGGCAACGGGCCGGTTCTAGGTGTGTGTGAGCTTCAGCCCAGTGAAATAGTCACCAAATTAAATCTTTTGGTTTTCTGTACAGGGACACAAACTTCACTTTTTACGAAAAATAATGGCAATGAAAAGTCAATTAGGATCCTTATTCCTGATGGACACACAGATAAAATGCATCCACGTGACTAAACCACAGTCAGAGCCAGTGACACACTTTAATATGCAAAACGACGACGATTGGTGGGTCCAACAAACAGGACTTTCAACCTTCAACTTTCTAAGTTTTGTTGTCTAAACCTAACTGCTGGTTTTATTCCAACAACGGTGGAGCGTGAAGGTGGAGGTGGCAGCTGAACACTATGAAGCGTGAAGGTGGGGGTGGCAGCTGAACACTATGAAGCGTGAAGGTGGGGGTGGCAGCTGAACACTATGAAGCGTGAAGGTGGGGGTGGCAGCTGAACACTATGAAGCGTGAAGGTGGAGGTGGCAGCTGAACACTATGAAGCGTCAAGGCGGGGGTGGCAGCTGAACACTATGAAGCATGAAGGCGGGGGTGGCAGCTGAACACTATGAAGCGTGAAGGTGGAGGTGGCAGCTGAACACTATGAAGCGTGAAGGTGGAGGTGGCAGCTGAACACTGTGAAGCGTGAAGGTGGAGGTGGCAGCTGAACACTGTGAAGCGTGAAGGTGGGGGTGGCAGCTGAACACTATGAAGCGTGAAGGTGGAGGTGGCAGCTGAACACTGTGAAGCGTGAAGGTGGAGGTGGCAGCTGAACACTATGAAGCGTGAAGGTGGAGGTGGCAGCTGAACACTGTGAAGCGTGAAGGTGGAGGTGGCAGCTGAACACTATGAAGCATGAAGGTGGAGGTGGCAGCTGAACACTATGAAGCCTGAAGGTGGAGGTGGCAGCTGAACACTATGAAGCATGAAGGTGGAGGTGGCAGCTGAACACTATGAAGCGTGAAGGTGGCAGCTGAACACTATGAAGCGTGAAGGTGGAGGTGGCAGCTGAACACTATGAAGCGTGAAGGTGGCAGCTGAACACTATGAAGCGTGAAGGTGGAGGTGGCAGCTGAACACTATGAAGCGTGAAGGTGGGGGTGGCAGCTGAACACTATGAAGCGTGAAGGTGGGGGTGGCAGCTGAACACTATGAAGCCTGAAGGTGGGGGTGGCAGCTGAACACTATGAAGCGTGAAGGTGGAGGTGGCAGCTGAACACTATGAAGCATGAAGGTGGGGGTGGCAGCTGAACACTATGAAGCCTGAAGGTGGGGGTGGCAGCTGAACACTATGAAGCGTGAAGGTGGGGGTGGCAGCTGAACACTATGAAGCCTGAAGGTGGGGGTGGCAGCTGAACACTATGAAGCGTGAAGGTGGGGGTGGCAGCTGAACACTATGAAGCGTGAAGGTGGGGGTGGCAGCTGAACACTATGAAGCGTGAAGGTGGGGGTGGCAGCTGAACACTATGAAGCGTGAAGGTGGAGGTGGCAGCTGAACACTACGAAGCGTGAAGGCGGGGGTGGCAGCTGAACACTACGAAGCGTGAAGGCGGGGGTGACAGCTGAACACTACGAAGCGTGAAGGCGGGGGTGGCAGCTGAACACTATGAAGCGTGAAGGCGGGGGTGGCAGCTGAACACTACGAAGCGTGAAGGTGGGGGTGGCAGCTGAACACTATGAAGCGTGAAGGTGGGGGTGGCAGCTGAACACTACGAAGCGTGAAGGCGGGGGTGGCAGCTGAACACTATGAAGCGTGAAGGTGGAGGTGGCAGCTGAACACTATGAAGCGTGGAGGTGGGGGTGGCAGCTGAACACTGTGAAGTGTGGAGGTTTGGTTCGTCGTATAAGAACTTCCGTCTTCTTTCAGCCCTGGTTTGGGTTGGGGAGATTGGGTCAATGATGGTCCTCTCCAGCATAGTTGTAGAAATGTGCGTCAGCAGCAGCAGGGAGAGTGAGTCTCTTTGAGTAAGAGGAAGTTCTCAGTGTGTTCATTCATGCAATCTTGTCTACTTCAAAAATGGCGTTCCCAACCAAAAAAACTGCATTCTCAATTACGTCTGGAGGGAAACGTAAAAACCACTGAGTTATGTTTCAGTATAACATCACAGTTTGGCTTAAAATCAGTGAACTAGTTCCATTATTTAAGTTACAGACGCAAACTAAAGTCAGTCAGCGTTGAGTTTGGACACAAACGTCGGAATTCTGAGCGACAGTCCTGTAACGCAATCCGAGAGAACGTACGTTTTGACAACAGTTTCTTTGTACGTTATTGTTTAGGCCATTTGCATACCTGTACGTGCACATGAGCATGAGCGTGCACGGTGTGTGTGTGTGTGTGTGTGTGAGTGTGTGTACTCAGTCACGCCACTGGCTGAGTGTATACACATGTGCAGCTGTGTCTGACTGAGTGTCCGTCTCCTCTGTGTGTGTGAGTGTGTGTGTGTGAGTGTGTGTGTGTGTGTGTGTGTTTGGCAGCTGGCCGGGCTCCAGCTGCGTCTGGTTGGATAATGAAGTCCAGGTGCTGCAGCGCCTGCCTTAAGACACCTGTCACCAATATTTAGTGCCAGAGAAAGCCAGACTTGCAAACAGGGCGAGACGAGCTGTTTGCTTATTTGAACAAGGCTGCCTAACTGGACCTGAGGACACGGGACCTTCTGTGAACCCTTTCCTAGAAGCTCCGTCTGCATCTGTGTGTGTGTGTGTGTGTGTGTGTGTGTGTGTGTGTGTGTGTGTGTGTGTGTGTGTGTGTGTGTGTGTGTGTGTGTGTAAGCGGTATATGCGTGTGAACGCCTCCAGGAATCATTCAGCTCCCCCCCCCCCGACATTTGCTGATTCAGACATTGCAGCTAAGAGTGTTTCCCTCGAGTTTCGTCTGAAAAACTTGAATATTTTAGTGGATTTGTGTTTTCTGCTTTCAACGAGAGTTTCCATGACACATTTTATTTTTCCTGATCAGGTGATTTTAGGTTCAGGCCAAAAGGACACAAGATCAGTGCAGTGTGCGTTTGTCAATGCATCAGAATGCTTCAATGTGTGTGTCTAGGTATGAATACTCTCAAAGTATGTCAACATGTGTGTAGACTGCAAGTGCAGACTACCCCTGTAGCTACGACTTAGTACTTTTCCATTTGTATAACCAGTGTCTTACAAACACTCAAATATTAGCAAATGATCATAAAGTACACAGCTTCTTAGTCACAGTTAGCTGTTTACGTTTGAGATGCAAATCAAAGGCTTCATTGAGCCATTGGATTTGTAGAACAGCAGAGCCCCGCTTGTCCTGTGTGTCTGTGGCTGTTCCTGTTCGCCTTTACGTGCAGACATCTACATTTCCTTACAGTCTGAGGAGCCAAACAAAGGCCTACCTGTGTGAAGTCCTCGGAAACTTACCTTCACCCTTCCAGCACATTGGGGCTTGTTTAACTTTAGCACGGGCCCCTCGGCCGTCCAACTCCCCCGTCTCCAACACCTGCGGCCTCTCAACAGCCCGTCTGTGTCGCCCTCCACCTGCCAGCGCCAGCCGGCCACGGACTGCCAGCACACTCGCATACCTGCAGCCGGCGCGCATTACCTGAGAACAACGCGCGTCAGGCTGCCGTGCCGTTGTTTCGCCGGCGTTTTCCCTGACGGGAAACAGTGCGTACTGGGTTGCATTTGAAGCGTGGGTAGCACTTTATAATAACTACACACTATGAAGCATTAGTTAAGTATGAGTAAACACTTAATTCATCATTTATAAAGCATTGTTCCTTCATTAATAATTCATTAGTATGCAGTTCATCAGCCACTGCTGGCCTTTCAATGTCATTTATAAATGCTTTATAAGACATAAACAGTCCTCACTTTAGATGAGCTCACATAAAACACTTTACTAACGAGTAGTAACTACCTTAATAAATCATGAATTAATCATGAATTGCAGTATTAATATGCGTTTATAAAGCATATATTAACACAGTCCCTAACCATTATATATATAAATACATGAATAAAGTACATCTAAATAAGTTATTAATCATTTACTAACACTTTATAAATTATCGTATTAATCATCTACAACTCCTTAATAATTGGTTTGTAAAATATATAATACTTCATTTACAAATGGGGAATCCATCATTTATAAAGTATGAAAACACAATAATGAAGCACATAATAGACGGGCTTATTAATCAAGAATGAAACATTTATAACTGTTGTTATAAACTGCATACTAATGAATTATTAATGTGCTTAACATTGTGAAACGGTTGTTGTAAATGTTGTAACAAGCGGTTAACGTTGTTACACGTGGTTAAAATTGACAAATAGTCGCGTTATATTGTAACAATTGGTAAACTTCTTGAAACAGTTGTTAGCATACACATGGCTAACGTTGAGAAGCTATCGTAGTTAACCTTGTGAAACGTTGTAACGTTGTGTTTAACATCGTTACACATGATTAACATGGATAAATAGTCGCGGTTTGCATTGTGACGCATAATGTTGGGAAAGGGTCGTGGTTAACCAAACATGTACTAAACAGTATAACATGGTGGCGGTTAGGTTTACATTCTTTTTTTTGTTGTTAAATCAGTGATCAGTACAGAACAGCACTTTTGCAGCTCCAGCTTTCTGCACCTATAGGTGCTGGGCGTGTCCACTTTCTGCTGTACTGCCTCTTGTGTCTTGGATCAACACTGATGTGATTCTCTGTCAAACCTCCTGCTGCCTGTAACAGGCAGCAGCAGCTCTTCAGGTATCCCCTCCTAAACAACCACAGATGTTCTTACAGGCGAGGGATTTCACTAAGGAGTCGTAAAGGAAATATTACGACCACAAATGTGTTCTCGTGGTGTGAAAAAAGAAGAAATCTAACTCCAGGCCCTTCTGTGGGTTTGGAAGCTGAGGAGCTTCAATTTAGAGAAACGTGTAAAAACACCCACAAGTCTCGGCAATATGCTTTCACCCACATCTCACATGAGAGCCTGGCCGTGGGTCATTATTGCCACGAGGACTCATTAGTGGTGAAGATATTTCCCGTCATACCCTTCAGCCTTTGTTGAAGACTCATCACTGGGTGCTTCCATCAGAAACACAGACGGGTTTCTGGACCAAATTCCCTTTCTCAGTCATAACTTTGGCTGAAAACCATCCATGTATGACGTTGGTCTGAGTGTTGAGAGGTTTCTGATTCCTGGCAGATGATTGTCTTTCATTTAAAACACAAGGCAGATTTAGACAGAAACCATAAAGTGTGACATTTTTCTCTGTGTTGAAGTCCTCTGAAAAGTGAAGTCAATACTTCATGTGTTGAAGCTGCATTCTCTCTAGTGTCCACCAGGGGGCGACTCCTCTGGTTGTATAGAAGTCTATAGAAAATGACTCTACTTCTCTCTTGATTTATTCCCTCAGTAAACATTGTAAACATGAGTTTATGTCTCAATCTCTAGTTTCAAGTCTTCTTCAATACAGCATGATGTTCATTTAGTACATTATGGTCCATTTAGAGTCACACAGACCATAAAGCAGGGGATGCTTTAGGGCGGGGCTACACGCTGATTGACAGGTCTCTAACGTGACGCTGTCCGGTCTGGGCGTTATTTTTGTATTTAACCCATTCAGTGTGTTTTCAGTTCATGAAAGTTATTTGTAACCTTTTTGGTCGCTTTAAATGTCTTCTTCCGCATTTGGTAGTGCTTAGCTCCAATGTCTCGTGTCACTTCTGGTTGAAAAAAAACCCAGACGGCGTCGGCCAAAACCCAAGATGGCGATGGCTAAAAACCGAATTTGTATAAAACCCACGTCAAGCGTGAGACAGGACGTTCAGAACGGCCTCTAAAGAAGTCAGATGACGAGCGACAAACGAGTAGGAAGGATGGATGGGTCAAACAAACACACACGAGACACAAGCATGCCATGCTGAACCAAAAGTTTATTTTAATTGACTTTTGTTCCACAACTTACCTACTTAACTACATAGTTACGTAACAAATGTAGTTATTTTACCTAAACCACGATCTTTCCTTCACCTGACAGGTATTTGAGCTGCCTAAACAACAAGTTCTGCACTACAGGGGCTTGATCAGACACACTGTTTGCTTGTGTTGCTGGATATTCATTGGACAACGCACAAACAATAAGAAACAACTTTTCGTTAAATATCATACAAACCGTTGTATGAGGATAAGCGTTGGCCTGGGAACCTTTAGTACCAGAAAGGTCTCTTCTGTCACCAGAAACTTTGTCTTTTTTGTCCACATATTCAACCTGTCTTTCTGTCTCTCTGTCTGTCTCTGATTGACCAGGATGAGGGTGTCGTCGTGGGAACAGTGCGGAGGGACGGGCGTGGTCCTGCTGGGCTTCCTGGTGCTGGCCGTGTCTGTGGGGAACCCGTCCACCAGAGGGCTGCAGGTACACAACACACAGGAAAACACTGCTGATAGAAATCTGATGTTTTCCTCCTCTACCGTCTGTGATTGTGACGAGAAGACTGACTGTAACATTTCCATCATTTCAGCTGCCTGCTCTCCTCAAATCTACTTCCCCATACAACAAAACTGCATCCTGGATTTTAATTAACGTTCATGTCACCACATTCACTTGATAACTTATGTTACTTTGCAGAATAATAATACAAAATAGAATCAATAAATAAATGATGTGTTATTATAGATTTAGATAAAACTTAATTTATCCACATGGGAGAGATTTACAACCTGCACAGAAAATAAAGTACACAAAATAATTAAAATGAACTACATTTACCAGCAGCAACATAAAAGTAATGAACACAAAGTAATCAATACATTTATTTCAACATTATTCTGAAATTGGCAATTTAGCATTATAAATACTTTATTTTAAGCATATTTTGATTGTAATAATTGTACTAAAGTAAAAACTTTGAATGCAGTACTTTCATTTGTTAGAAAGTATGTCTACTCTGTGGTATTACTACTTGAGATCTGCATACTTCTTCCAACTCTGCCAGTTTGTAATTAAGTGGGTCAGTCACATAAACATAATTAGTTATTTCATGAATGATCATTCTTGAGTATTAATCCTGTTTTCCAAGTCGGAAGCTTTTCAAGTCGACTCTTATTCAACCAGTAGCATGTTGTCTCCACTTTACAGGTTTCTCTTTCAGGTGCAGTCATGTTTCTTCATACGTTATTTACATGTACTGTATGTACTGTATCCCGAGGCTGCTTCCATATTTACATTCACCTGAAACTTCAAACTTAACTACACTGGTTACACTAATACATTGACAGATATGTTAACATCCTCGTGTGAAAAAGAGACAATTTCAGGACTGAAAAAGGCAAATGTTTGATTGGAGTATTTGTAGAATAGATCTGAAAAAAAGTAAAATGAAACCAAAAATTTAAAGTCTAAAACAAAAAAAGAAACAACATGCAAAGTACAAATCTCAACTTTAAAAAAGAATCTGAGGACTCTGATAAATCGCTGTCAAACTGATCCACCAGTCGGCCAATCCGTTTCTCTCTTTCTTTCCTGTCTCACTCTCTCTGCACTCATCTGTCTGTCTCTCACTGACGCTCTCTGTCTGGTATGTCCAGTGTCTCTCGTCCTCTCTTCACAGCTGCTCTGTCTCACACCTTTACAAGGAGCTCAGTGCACATTCCAGCGGTCACTCTGATGAATCTGTCTGAATGAAGGGACGCAGCCATCGGCCTGAAGTAATGCTGCTCCTGCACATCAGGAATGTGTGGAGTGCTGACCGTCTTCACACGTTGGAGCCTCAGAACAAAACACTCTGACGCTCATTTATTCTGACTCTATTTGGTTCTGACGCTCTCCGTTCTGACCGTCCAATCATTTGTGTGCATCTGAGTACTACTTAAAATATCACAAGTACTGCAACTGCTGTTACTGTCCCTAACACCACCACGTATACTACAACGAATACTAGACTAGTGTTTCAAATACTACCACAACGGCGAGTACAAATTATACTTTTACGGCAATGTTTTACGTAAGTAAAAGTAGAAATACCACAGAGCAAAAATATCTGTAGCTAAAGTTATAAAATACATGTACTTGAGTATAAAGTAGCATGACATGGAAATACCTCTAAATTGTAGTTAGGTACAACTCCTGATTGAATGTGCTTAGTTAAATGCCAGTTCCGCTTTTACTACAACTATTACCTGCATTACTACTATTACTACTACTGTTACGATGGCAGATTGCCATTTTCAGATAACAATACTTTATTAGTACCACAGCGAGGACATTTGCAGTATTACAGCAGTAAAGGGGATCGTGCAACAAGAGGCATCAGTAAAAAAGAAAACAAGCACAAGAAATAAGTACTCAAACAGTAAAGATATAACAAATACGTTAACCGAAAAACTGAAAAAGGATGTAATGGGACTGAAAGGTAGAGTTCACATTATGTGACTTATGAAATAGGAAATATGAATGTGATTGGGTTTATGAAGTCATTGGTCCGTGTTGGCAGTAGCAGCTTGGCTGTGGGCCAAAAGTGCCCCAGATCAAAAGGTTCCCTTGAAAAAGCTAAAGGTTAAAACAAAAAGGAACCAGCCACATGTAAGGTGCATTACTGTGGCAGGATGGAGATTCTGGACCAAAGATTTACCAACTGCAACAAATCACAGACAATCATCTTTGAGATGTACAGGCCTTGTCTCAGAAAGGTTAAGTTGTGCAAAACCCAGCATAAGAGCTCATGGTTGGGTTGTGGCAATGGCCGTGCAGCCCTCTTTGAATGGATCCAGATTTTTGTAAATTCGGTATATCATTTAGTTTACAGCTCAACAATACCCGATGTGAGCCGAAACATTTTGGTTTGTTGCAAAAATGATGGCAGATTCAAATGTTTCTACAAACAGCAGCCTCTCCACGGGTCTCAATACTGAAAATAATGAGTAATGCTACGACTATAACCAACAACCCACGTGTGTTTGTGTGGTGTGTGTGTTTCCAGGATGACGGCGTGGCGTCCAACAGTCTGGAGGAGGAGCTGGAGGTCACCACGTACTGGTGGGGCGAGTGGGCCAAGTGGACAGCCTGCACTCGGGCCTGTGGAGGGGGAGTGATGTCACAGGAGAGACACTGCCTCAAACAGAGGTCAGTCAGTCTGCACACACACACACACACACACACATTTGTAATTCTTTACATTTTTGAAAGTTTTTTTCTGATGGAATTATTTGTTCTCTCCATCAAGTTTCCTTTTCATTGGAACTTTTTAAAAAGCATCTCGTTGTTTACAGCAAGGACCTGCAGCGTGTTCACATACCGTACACACAATGTAATAAGTGAAACATGGTTCAGTCCAAATTGTTTTATTTGCTAGTCTCTTTACCATAACCTCGAAAGGATTAGTTTGACATTTTGAGAAATAAGATGGATACCACTCATCGATATTCTCATCTTACTCTTGATAAGAGAGCAAAATAAACGTTTTTCTCCAAATGTTCTATTAACCAAGTCTTAAAACTTGTAATTAAAGTTTAAAAATGTGGGGAGCAGCTTGTTGTCCTCAGATGGAGGTGAGTCCTCACAATGTACTGTAAACATGTGTGTATGCACACAGATACACACGTGTGCTCGTTCACACCCATAAAAGTTATACTGGCAGTAATAGGAATGCATGGAAACACAAATGCACAAGCACGCTCAGTTACACTATGTGTGTGTGTGTGTGTGTTTATTTAATATTTAATAACTTTGTATTGCAACCAAAACGATTAAAAATATATATTGAACTTGACAGCCAAATATTTTACAAAATGATGGATTCATTTTGTAGACTGGTACACTTTAAGTTTAGCTGACGGATCATGACGCAACTTCTCAACCACATTTCTTTTAAAGAAATTTGCTGTTATTTCTCCAAATGCTTGTTTTCTGTCCAAAGAAAGAAAGTTGCAGCTGGGAAAGACAACATGACCTGTACAGGAACGGCTAAGAAATATCATCTCTGCAACGCTGAAGTGAGTCAAAGACTTGCGGTTAATTTTCTCATCACTTCATTTCACATCTGTATTAAAACAAACACAGTCCTTCTGACACTAGCGGACTGCGGTTGTGGCCGGCGGCCTGCAGGCGTGACTGCATGTAGCTGTTTGAAAGTAAAGCCGGGCGGGGCTCAGCGCGATCGTGCATGCTCAGGGAACCATCCCTGCACAAATAAACGCTTAAAGATCATTTATTTGTATAACATACTGTAAAATGGAGTCTTAACAGGTGTGAAACAGACCTGTTTTGAATGGTCTGTGCTGTCTCTTCACTGCAGGAATGTCCTGCCAGTGGGAGAAGCTTCAGAGAGGAGCAGTGCTGGTCCTTCAACTCCCAGCTTTTCAACGGGAGGAACTACCAGTGGAAACCTCTGTATCCTGGTATTAACGCTCGTAAAAGGCCTTGACAACTCTCGTCACCCGATTAAACAGACCAGAGGTGGCAGAGGTCTTTGCTGAGCTGCTGAGCTTCGACATGCCCTGCATCCAAAACAGTAGCATCCTTCAAATCACTTCTTTAAAACTGTAACTGCCGTTAACGTAGTGTGTTCTTTTATAACCTGGTTCTAATAAATACCTTGTTGGTGAGTTGGTGAGGTTGGATGAGTGACGAGGGATCAAAAAGACTGATGGGTCAAAATAACTACGGTATTTGACAAATAAATCAACATTTACTTCTTTCACACGGGGCATGAACCTGTTTGAGTGACTTTTTGCCGTCTTTACACTTCCTGGGTTGTGATTATGTTGAAACTTACTATTTGCTCGAGTGGAATATATATATAAATTACAGCTCTTTCATTTTTCGTAGGTATAGCTGGGAACGCTGTATGAGTGTTTTTTAGTCGCGACATTGAGAAGAGTTAGCAGTGCTTCACAGCAGTGAGGAGGAAGATTTAGGTACAAGTAGAAATGGTTGCAGTGTTATTGGTTGTAAGATGAGCTGTGTTCCTCTCCAGACGACTACGTGCACATCTCCAGTAACCCCTGCGACCTCCACTGCACCACCACCGACGGCCAGCGGCAGCTGATGGTGACGGCGCGAGACGGCACGTCCTGCAAATACAGCAGCTACCGCGGCGTCTGCGTGGACGGTAAGTGTGAGGTGAGTCCAGCTTCTTCTTTTACTTTGTACCCTCGACCTGTTTCACGCCACTTTAGTTGTCAGCGCCACTGGACGTCTGTCAGAGGTGTAAAGTTACAAAAGAAACTTTAATAGAAACGAGAGCGTTACACAGTGATTCCAAAAGTCCAACTAAGAACTGACCACCACTCGTTACCCCAGGGCGTTCAGATTCAGAATAAAAAGCTGCTTCTTTGTGACTTTTCATAAATATTCTGCCCTTAAAATGAGTTATTTGTGATGCATGGCCTCTTCTGTTCTCGGTGCATTTCTTGTTCGATAAATCCATCACTTAACAGCCACCAATCACACAAGAGATTCGTCATCTTTCTTTGTTCTTAGCTGTTCTGATATTGGAAAGTGTTGTCTGGTATGTGTTTATTTCTCTTCTGTTGGCATCACATCACTTAGCTGTCTGTCTGTCTGACCCATCATCTAATATTCTGCCCTGTGTTACAAACATTTTATTGATTTTTCTCAAATTCAAATTTGTGAGGCTGCAAATAATGCAGATACCGACGTGACACTAGGAACTCATGAAAGGGAAGCTGTGAACTTATTGCTTCAAATGACTACATTTACCATCAGCACTGATCGGACATCCACGAAAAAAGTGACGAACTTTAATGTTGATGAAATGCTCTGGCCAAAAATCTTAACATTAAAACATGACAGTAGACAGTAAAACATGAATTAAAACAATATGTATATTCATCAGAAAGAAATATTCTTTAACATGATTCATTTTATGTCACATTCTTTATTATTACAAAAGAATCTGCATCATTACCATCTTATCTCTGGTCATTGAATTAATTCAGGGTTTTTTATTTTTTATTTCATTTTATCTTCTCCACCTCCACTTCCTGCTTCGCTGCTCAGCCTATCGGGTGTGACGGAGTGCTGTTTTCCTCCAACGCCTTGGATAAGTGTGGAGTCTGTCAGGGGGACGGCAGCAGCTGCAGCAGAGTCACCGGAAACTTCCGCCGCGGCGCCACGACTCTGGGTGAGCCTCTGGCTTCAGTCGTCCCAGGCTGTCCACCCACCAATACATATAGAAATGTATCCATAGATACATAGACGTCATCAGACATGCATTTTGACTTTCTTTATCCCCGATATACACACAACATTTTAGTGAGAAGTGAATTAAAGTCATCAAGATTGGTCAGAATACTCTTCTCGGGTAAATTAACAATATGAAAATATTTTTTAAACGCGTACGGTGACGCTGGCTTCTTTCTATTTCTTGTCATCAAGGTTACTCTTTCATCACTCAAATCCCCGAAGGATCATGGGACATCCAGATCATCGAGAGGAAGAAGTCGGCCGATGTTCTCGGTGGGTACTTCCTCTTCTCCTGCTCCTCACACACACACACACACACACACACACACACACACACACACACACACACAAACAAGTGTGCAACAATCAACGCTCTTTGGTAATAATGTGAACCTGATGGAGGCAGCATGTTTTTTTTCTTTGATCTTGTCCCCCAGCTGTTACCGACCAAGCGGGCAACTTCTTCTTCAATGGGGCCTACAAAGTGGACAGTCCCCAGAACTTCCACGCGGCCGGCGCCGTCTTCAAGTACCGCCGGCCCATGGATGTGTACGAGACCGGGATCGAGTACATCGTCGCCAAAGGCCCCATCGACCAGGCCATCAATATTCTGGTACACCTAACCTTCCTCTTCCTCCATGCTCACCTGCTGCTTCTTCATCATCATGGAGCTCACGGTTCAATTAGTGATTGGTGACCACGCAACGCTCCGCAACGTCTCTTCTGTGACCGACTCTGCTTGTTGCTGGTCTGAAGCCTGTATGAACTGAGCCGGCCTTCACTCGCTGTTGTCTCGTCACTCAGGTGTGGAACCAGAACGGCCGCACGCCGTACATCACGTACGAATACACCGTCCTCCGAGACTCCCTGCCACCCGTCCCGCCCCCTCCCGTCTACACCGGATCTGACACCTCAGCCGGAGAGGTTTCGGTGGAGGTGGTGGGTCCGCTGGCCCCTAACAGCAGTGTTTACGACCAGGCGGCCCCCGAGAGCCAGCCGGAGCCGGGAGGTGCCGACGGGCAGAAGGGCCAAGAGACCAACGAGGTGTACGAGGAGACGGCGGCCATCGACTGCGACCAGGACGCAGCGGCTGCCCCAAAGTTTACAGGTAAGGACCGTCTGTAACACCTGAGGTCGTGTGTGTCGTATCTTGACACTTGACACTTGAAAGTTTACATCCCGCTCTCTCTTTCTGTGTGTGTGTGTGTGTGTGTGTGTGTGTGTGTGTGTGTGTGTGTGTGTGTGTGTGTGTGTGTGTGTGTGTGTGTGTGTGTGTGTGTGTGTGTGTGAGATGGTCCTTTGGAGCTCTGCATTATTCATGCTGCAGACACATAAAGCGAATCAGCTGCAGATGAAAAATTCAGAGTTTCGTTGGTTTCGTGTTTTTTTATTCTTTTCCCTTTTTAAAAAGCGTCTGCGTTACAAACATGAGCGTTCTCTCGTGCAACATGACCAAAAGAACAGATTGTACTTGAATAAGATAGTGATTTGCTCTCCATGCATCGCTGAATTTTCCCACTTTGATCCTCCAGAAGGAAACAGCAGCCATACAGGCAGCACTGTCATCCCTGCCCCCGCTGGTGGGCCCCTGGATACGGGGCCAGACTCCCCAAACCTCATCTGGAGGGTCCTGCTGGACGGCCGCATCGGCCCAGACGAGCTGCTCGTCAACATCTCGACCAATCAGCTGCCGACGGAGGGAGACGGCTTGTTCTCGTCAGAGGTGGGACCGTCGGAGGTGGACCTGAGCAGCCTGGACCAGGACGCACCGTTCGGCGTCAATCACACGCTGGAGTTTACCCTCGGACGCAAACGCAACGACAGCGGAGACACTTCCTTCCAGAATAAAACAGTGCAGAGCGGTGGGAGGACCCCCAGCCGCTCCAACAGAACCAGGTAATCCAACAGAATCCAACAGAACCAGGTAATCCAACAGAATCCAACAGAACCAGGTAATCCAACAGAATCCAACAGAACCAGGTAAACAGAGCATCAAGTACATCAAATCTCAATAAGTTTTTAGTTGATCTGCAACAGAGATCCAGGTACAGATACAGACTATAAGACAGACAGACAGGTACCGACTATAAGACAGACAGACAGGTACATGTACAGACTATAAGACAGACAGACAGGTACAGACTATAAGGCAGACAGACAGGTACCGACTATAAGACAGACAGACAGGTACATGTACAGACTATAAGACAGACAGACAGGTACCGACTATAAGACAGACAGACAGGTACATGTACCGACTATAAGACAGACAGACAGGTACATGTACCGACTATAAGACAGACAGACAGGTACATGTACAGACTATAAGACAGACAGACAGGTACAGACTATAAGGCAGACAGACAGGTACCGACTATAAGACAGACAGACAGGTACAGACTATAAGGCAGACAGACAGGTACCGACTATAAGACAGACAGACAGACAGGTACAGACTATAAGACAGACAGACAGGTACAGACTATAAGACAGACAGACAGATACAGACTATAAGGCAGACAGACAGGTACATGTACAGACTATAAGGCAGACAGACAGGTACAGACTATAAGGCAGACAGACAGGTACATGTACAGACTATAAGACAGACAGACAGACAGGTACAGACTATAAGACAGACAGACAGATACAGACTATAAAACAGA
>NC_136639.1:2172965-2197273 GCF_949748355.1 Melanostigma gelatinosum
TCTCTCTGATGTTTGCTGCTGCATTAACCGTGGAGGCATCAGAGAACAACAGGAAGTCAAGGGGAGTGACTGATAAACAACTGGTCATTTTAAGGTTTTAATAAAAAAGAAGCGAGACAGGACAAATATGCCCAAAGAATCCAACCCCCTAGAAGTCACCTCAAACCTTCACCTTTGACCCGTTTCCAACAGCTCTGCTTAATGTCTTTAATGGAAACATCTGTCTTCCTTTGGTTAAAGCGCGCTGAGCTTTAGTTTCCTTGTGTTTACATTGCGCTTTATGAATACGTTGGCCTCGTTTTGCCTTCAGCTTATTGTTTCTTGCTCACAATCCAGGGGTGTCAAAGTCCTTCATCGCGTGTCTCCGGTACGACGGCATCGAGGTGCACGACATGTACTGCGACGCTCTGACCAGACCGGAGCCGGTCCACGACTTCTGCATCGGGAGAGAATGTCAGCCCAGGTACAGTGGAACATCTTAACCAGGCCGGATGTCATTCAAACTGTGACTCGACAGAACCTTTGAGACGGGACTGATGCGGTGTTGCAGATGGGAGGCGAGCAGCTGGAGCGAGTGCTCCAGGACCTGCGGGGAGGGTTTCCAGTTTCGTCAAGTCCGCTGTTGGAAGATGCTGTCGCCGGGCCTGGACAGCTCGGTCTACAGCGACCTCTGCTCCGTGGACGACCTGGAGAGACCCGTGGAGAGACGGCCCTGCAAGAGCCCCGCCTGCGGTCCCCAGTGGGAGGTGGCCGAGTGGACAGAGGTACGAACCGCTTCTAAATGAGTCCCAATTTGAGTGTTGCTGCCGTCCGACGTTAGCGGTTCTGCTAGCGGTTCTGCTATCTGTTCTGCTAGCGGTTCTGCTATCGGTTCTGCTAGCGGTTCTGCTAGCGGTTCTGCTAGCGGTTCTGCTATCGGTACTTTATGTCCTCATCTCAAACCTCCTCTCTCTGTCTCTTTGTCTTTGTGCTTTACTCTGACACACACACACATCAAGGCAATTTCCTTTCATTGGTTGCAAAAAAAAACGTAATCCAAGATGGCGACGGTGAAATCGTCCGACTCGTGGCTTCAAAACGTCAGTCCACAAACCAATGGCTGACACGATGACACGATGGCTACGTCCACTTCTTGTACAGAGTACATGATCATACCTCATGGTTAAACATGCAGCGCAGAGCTGCGTCTTCTCTTCAGGCAGTGAGAGTAATTACAAAAACAATGTCGACATCGTCTCTTTGTGCTCCGATCGGCCGCTCTCACGCAGCCAGCGGCTTCTGGCAGCTCAAAAATATTTCAAATAGAAAAGATTACGAAATGATGCAATGTGTAAGCGCAATAGTTCAGGCAAAGAATAAGATGAATATATATTTTTTACGTTAATCGATATCCCTTCAGACTCTCAAGATCTGTTTGTTTCTGCAGATTTCAGACTCTTTAAATCCAAACTTTTCAAAATAGCTCCAAATAAAGTCAACTGCAGCAGCTTGAAATGTCTTGTACTTTTCTGAACGCTGTTGTTTTAATGACACTGGTGTTTATTTAAATCTGTCTGTTTCCCTCCACGATCCAGTGTTCCGCTAAATGCGGCCGCAAAGCCCAGGTGACCCGGGATGTCCGCTGCTCTGATGAGAGCCGACCATGTGACCCGATGACCAAACTGCCAAACGTCAAAAACTGCACGGGTCCGCCCTGCGAGCGCCAGTGGACGGTGTCCGAGTGGGGCCCCGTGAGTGTTTCATTCTTCTCTTAGACGACATCGAGAGACAGTCGCGTGTGTGTTGTCACCTGGGGCTGCTCAACACTGTGTAGACAGTCACTTCCTGTAGATCCACACTAATTCCACCTTTTCCCTTGAGATATTACAGTGACTCCATTTTAAGGATTTATTTTTATGACCTGTCTGGTTTTATTTTCTTGTATTTTACAAAAAGGCGTTTTCTTCCTTGGAGTTTGATAGATTTGTTCCAAAAAAACTAAAAACACCTCGCCTGTCGCAGCTGTTTTCACTTCAGAGCCACAGTGTGACTTTATGGTTTTTATTGTTTTTGCACAGACAAATGTGGTTCCCGGCGTTCCATTCAAAGTCAGTCTGGAAACCTGCAGGTCTTATTTACAACTGTGGAGTCCGACCAGGCACAGACATGGATGGATTGGAAAGTTCCTTTGCACAAAGTGAAATAGTATTCTTATGCAACAGCTACATTAAGTCAGAAATATATGTTGTTATTTAGAAAGTTTCCAACTGTGAGATCATTGTACGTTTGCATCGTTGACGTACTTTGATTTACCATTTGTTGACGTCCGTCTGTGTCCGTATAACAGCCCTGCAATAAATCAGTGTTTGTAATGTTATGCTCCTTTTTTAACATGTGAAAGAAAAGGTGGATAAGGTCCTTTACAACATATTCACTCACTTCAGGTTGTATCTGTTCACACAGATGGGCTTGGTTTTAAAGTTTGTGGTAACCACAAGTTAAGTGAAGTCAACGATGAGAACGGGAATGCACTCTTTGTTGATTATGAATCATCCGGTTTTGACCCCTGACTCTTCCGCTGTTGCAGTGCTCGGGGCTGTGCGGCCAGGGCAAGACGGTGCGTCACGTGTACTGCAAGGCTCCGGAGGGCCGCGTGGTTCCCGAGAACCAGTGCTCGGCGGAGGACAAGCCGCTGGCCATCCACCCCTGTGGGGAGAGAGACTGTGCTCCACACTGGCTGAGCCAAGACTGGGAGAGGGTGAGGACTTAATACTGTGGCGAAATTTGCAATTTATTGATCTGCTTGCTTAATTTTGTCTCTTCAATATTACTGTACAATTCTTATTATCAAAATACTGTATCGCAACCAGAATAGCCAGAAAAATGTCATAATTTCTTCCATATATTTTAATTTGAACTCTTTCCTACTCCGACTAAGCCTCTGATGGCTACCGTTTCGTTTTCCAATAGTCACGTGCTCGCCCACTGACCAATCACAGCGCACGCTGCACCTCACTGCAGAGCTGCACCTGAAAATTGAGCTGCGTGTTAATGCTGACGTACTTCTAGGCCAGCTAGAAGGCTCTGGCACGTCAAAGAATACGCCCAACATGTCAAACTAAAGATCTGATTGGTTGAACACTATGACAATCAACAATATCGTCCCCATTCACTTAAACTGCAAAGGGATTCAGTTGTGAGGCTGCAGGCCTCGGGCCTCTCTTCTTATGTAGATACTGTTCATGGGAAATTATTTAATTGTTTCTGAGTTTGGTGTCTGGGTTGTAAAAGGTTTATATTTCTATTCCACCCCACGCCGCGTCTGCAGGATATGGACGTGTATTTAATATTCATTTCACAGTGTTCAAATTAGTCAATTTATTGATCTGCTTGATTCAATTTGTCTGTTTTATATTACTGTGAATTGAAAATCTATTTTGAGGGATGAAGGCCTGAAATTGAATTTGTTAACTTTCATGAGATGAAAATCAAATGCAGAAAGAGAATCGCCAGAGTCAGATATGCATATGAATAACTGTTTTTGTCCGTAGTGCAACACAACCTGCGGTCGCGGCGTGAAGCGAAGGCTCATCCTGTGTGTCGGCATCAGCGACGGAAAGTTCCAGACCTTTGACGACGAGGCGTGCGGAGGCAGCGAGAAGCCCGAAGAGGAAAACACCTGCTTTGAGAGGCCATGCTTTAAATGGTACACCACCCCTTGGTCTGAGGTGAGGTCCGCACAGCACACACACTTCACCTCTGACGACTGACGTCCTCCAGCTCATCAGCGGTGAACTGTTCAACGTCTGTGTTTCTGGTCCTGTGTGTCCTCAGTGCACTAAGACGTGTGGTGTGGGTGTGAGGATGAGGGACGTCAAGTGTTACCAGGGCAGGGAGCTGGTCCGAGGCTGTGACCCACTCACCAAACCGGTGGCCAAGCAGACCTGCACTCTGCAGCCCTGCCCCACTGAGCCGCCAGGTAACACCTGCCGCTCTGCTCCCACAAGCTTTCACAAGCTTCCACACACAAACACGCAGAACAGTTTTTCAAAAAACCATCAGGGGCATCAGGGGAGTCTCGGGAAGTTATTTAAATGGTTAACTTTGTGGGTCCAGCCTTTCGGTCCCCACGAATTCGTTGGACCCCACAAATGCTGGAAGACAAGAACAAACACACACACACACGATCAACATTCTACTTGGTGAGGACACTCGATAAGATAATGCATGCCTGAGCCCCTTACCCCAACCTTAACCATCACAACTAAATGCCCGACCCCAACCCTCACCTGAACCGTATTCTAACCAGAATCTTTAGACGAAGTCGTAACCCTCTAACAGGCCTTTGAAGGTCCTTCCCAAATTGTTCTCACTTTCCAAAAAAGGTCTAAAACTCTAAATGGTCCTCACAAAGATAGCTGTACAAGCACTGACACACATACACTGCTTCTTATTTTTTATCTAACAAAAATAAAAACTGATTATTACAGCAACAAATCAATTGTTAACAATGAAAGATGCTGTTAACTCGCGGGAAAAAAAAGAATTACAGTGAAATTGCAGTGTCATGGTAAACAAAACAAAACACAATTGTATCGGATGGTGACAAGTTAACACGGTCACTTGTTGAACTGAAACACCTGTTGCTCTGAAACTTAAGTCCGCTGTAGGAATATCGATTCTGACAACCAAACATACAACAGCTAGTATAATACAAAATAAAATGAAATAGACATGAAGCATTTAGTGTTGACGCTAAGTGAACCCAACGACAGCACAAATGACGCATAACTGAAAAACACAACTGGAACAGTGAAAAGAACTGAAATTTCCCTTAAAATGTTAGAACCTTGGCTTTTTTTGATGAATGAAAATATTAATGTTAATATTTCTCAAGGGAGATATTAGAAAGATAGTGTTTTGGCATCAAAGATATTTCAACCTGGTTGTGGGTTTAGATTCATGTGTTTTGTGACCTGTGTCCCAGATGAGAGCTGCCAGGATCGTCCCTCCACCAACTGCCTGCTGGCGCTAAAGGTCAACCTGTGCAGCCACTGGTACTACAGCAAGGCCTGCTGCCACTCCTGCCACGCCCTACGACCTCCCACCTCCTAGTCCAGGACACCGCCGCCTCTTCTCCACCCCAACGCCAGCACAAGGATACCAATGAGTATCTTTCTGCAAACGTGGTACTACAGTCACTGTGAACAATGAGAGGAAGTCCAGAGTTTCCTCCTATAACTTGGATTTACGTGGGTTCATTTGTCAGTTGGATAATTTAAATGATCTAAAATGAAATCTGGTCATCTTGATATCAGACAAAAACATTTTGTCAATCTTGTTGATGCTGCATCAACTGTGATTTTGGCACATAAAACTCTTTTATCATTCTCTATTTGCTCTTTTTTCTTATTTCTTTTCCAAATACAGAGTGTTTTTCTTCTTTATTTGGAATAAAAATACAAAAGAATTGGGCAGAAAAAGGCCCAGGGGAAGTTCTCCACATCTCAAAGTTTTAATCAGTTACTCTTTGTTTGAAGAGGATAATAGACGTATTAATAACAGACGAAAATATTACAACCCAGGCGGCAGAAAAAGATGTTGGCATCGTACGTTCATTGAATGTCAACGTTTCCGAAGCAAAGATATGCTTCATAAATGCATTTCATATCAGCCTTGTATGACGCTTGCAGAAATGGACAAATGTGTTGTTGCTGATGTTGTAATCATATAGTCAATATGAAATGTCTTGTAATTGTGTTTTTTTACTACAGTGTTAATTGTCTTAACATAAATGGTATTCTCTGTTTCCTGCCCTGGGACTACAGTTGTAAATGAGCTAAATATATAAATAAATACATAAAATAAATCGTTGTGAAACAATTGGTTAGGTTTAGGCAACAAAACTACTTTGTGAAGTAAGCAAAAAGATCATGATTTGTGTTCAAATACCAATGTAAACAAGTAACAATGTAAAGAAAAACAATGTAACATGACAACGTAACATGTAACAATTTAAAAAGTAACAATGTAACAAAAAACAGTGTTACAAGTAACAATGTAACAAGAAACAAAGTAACAGTAACAATGTAACAAGAAACAAAGTAACAGTAACAATGTAACAAGAAACAAAGTAACATGACAACGTAACGTGTCAACGTAACGTGTCAACGTAACATGTAACAACTTAATGAAATAACTGCCTTCAGCTGAGTTTCTTACGTAACATTACGTAACATTCAGAACAACGTTATGTAGCCGGCGTAGTCAGCGTCTACTTTTGGTTTCACATGCGACACGAACGGCAGTTTCCTGGGTGAGAGTCTTAGTCGACTTTCTCGTTTGGTGAACTCGTCACTCTATCAATGTCAATAACGGCCGCTCGTTGTATTACGTCATTTACTCTGACCGAATGCCCAAATTGCTGAAACATAAAATGCCAACATTCTTTCATGGCGACTGGGCTGAATGTTGACCAGCACAGTGTGTAAACATACTAAACGATTCGTTTAAGAATAAATGTTTCCTCTTGTCCCGATAAATCTTTTCCAACATTATGTCATCAGTACGTGACGAACTGAGAGAAATAACAGTTAATGCTCCTCATCATCACCACAATTCTTATCATCATTAACTGTATCTCAACCAGAAAGCCAGTTTTTATCAGCTGTCATTGATTATTTATCAGTTCTGGTAGAAAGTCTTCCTCTAACAACACATGGACAGACCTCCAGTTAGCAGCTCGCCCTTGTTGAAAAAAATCTGTTAAATTATTTCTCAACCGAATATACTGCATGACTAGAATATTTAATACAGATACTGTTTATGGGATATTATTTAATTATGTTTCAGTTTGGTGTCTGGCATGTAAAATGTTTATATTTCCATTCCACCCCACTGCCCGCTTGGCGCTGCGCCGGCACGCCTGCAGGATATGGAAGCGTATTTATTAGTCATAGCACATTTTCATTTATCGTGACGCTCCTGATGCCAGTTCTGGTCCGTGTGTGTGACGGAGGAGAGTTCATGCAAACACAGACGATTCCTGACACTTGAAGTATGGTTGAAATGTATTCAGACGTGTACATGTATGTCTCATTTTTAACTATTGTGTACTGTGTTTTTATATAACTGATACCTCTTTGTACAAAACGTAAGTATGGACATTGTGTACTGTTGATAATAAACTGAAAAGCTGATGGTACTGACTTGTATTTCAATTAAATAATCGTTCATATGAACATATTTGCCTCTTTGTCAGTTTTGTGTGAATTTGATATTTTTGCTCAGGCACCGAGCATGTTTCTCTTTATCAACAAATGAAAAAAAAGGAATAAAAAAGGGTGAAACTTATATATATATATATATATATATACATATATATATATATATATATATATATATATATATATATATATATATATATATATATATATACATATATATATATATATATATATATATATATATATATACATATATATATACATATATATATATATATATATATACATATATATATATATGTATATATATATATATGTACATATATATATATATATGTATATATATATATGTATATATATATATGTACATATATATATATATATGTATATATATATATATATATATATATACGTATATATATTAGGGCTGGGCGATATGGCCTAAAAAAAAAATCTCCGATTTTTTTACAAAAAATCCGATTCACGATTTAAATCGATTTTTTTCCCCCAAAATTTTTTGCAGATGACAGAAGCTGTTGAAAACAATTTTTTCTTTTATTTTGTGATGATTTTCCCAAGTAGGTTGATAAAAATAAAGTGCAAACAAAACCTGAACATTGTAGAAAGGTGCCTGTAGTATACAAAAAGTATTTGGTCACTCTTTTGTTTGCCTGAATCATTTAAATATAAAATTAAATTAAACATAACATTAAATGGCATTAAATAGTAGCCTTCCATTGTAAACAACTGTGCAAATGTAACTTTTTACAGTAAGCTTTTCTAACTGAATACACTGATACAAACACAGCATGAAATAAAATGTATATGACCCTTTAACATTCACATTTTCAAAAGTGCAACATCTGATCTAACATCAACATAACATATTTTGCACAGTAAATAAGTGCATGTAAACAAAATCAAGTGCATTCACAACATAACCAACAGTATTAAACAGTAGTGCATGTTTTTTCTAAATATTTTTTGCCAGGAAGACAAGCCTGTCTACTACCTCTGGCTTCAGGCATGCACGGTGGCATGTAACAATGCCCCCCCACACACTGAAAAGCCTCTCAGAGGGGGCACTTGTAGCTGGCACAGAGAGGTATTTCTTTGCTAAAGTACTTAGCCTTGGAAAGTTAAGTTGGTGACGCTTCCACCAGTCAAGTGGATCGGTGTCTGGGTCAACCTGCTGGACCACAGGTCAGTTGTTGCGGAGTAGAATGACATCCCCTCCAGCTCCGCAGAGATCCTTTGGCGTGTACTATTGTACAGCCGAGGCAAGGCAACGTCAGAAAAATGTTTACGGCTTGGTAGCACGTACCTGGGGTCCAAAGCTTTGAGACGGTGAATAAACCCCGGCTTTTCCACGGTGTATATGGGTACCATATCTTTTGCGATATACATCGCGACTGCATCCGTGATGGCTTTCCACCGTGTGGAAAGCAGTGAAGCTGCTGGCCGCCATTGTTTTAGTTTGTAAACAATGCGCGCGCACTCTACTACGGGAAAAAGGGGTGGGGGCGATTTTCTCGATTTTCAATAAAACACATCGCCTTAAAGCACACATTCGAATTAATCGATTAAATCGATTTATCGCCCAGCCCTAATATATATATATATATATATATGTATATATATATATATACATATATATTGTGACGACCGTCCTTCTCCCATATACCAGGTGTCCCTGTGTGGTTGCTGATGTGTTGCAGGTGCTGATTGGAGGGTCGTCAGCTGAACGAGCCACACCTGAGCCGGTGTGGCTCGTCCTTACGGATCCTCCTCAGTTGGCAGCCGGGCTCTTGGGATGGAGGACCTTGGCGTTCCCGTTGTGATTCAATGGAAATGCTTTTGGAAACGTACACATCCAACACCCATTCATCCTAACAAACAGTGTTTTAAAGCTCTGCAGGTTCTGCACTTGAATCCAGACTCACAATCTGTAAAAAGACCATCATGTGTTAACATTTCACTTTCATGAGAAACCCACATGGACAACATCACACATCACACAGCAACAAGGAACACACTCGGACTCGTTCTGTGAGGGAAGCCTACCAGAATAAACAGCGTTATTTTATTAGCAGCGTACTATTTCATCTCACATGTTGCCCTCATGGTACAGTGTACATCTTTGTGTTATTCCATCTGAAGGTTGATTTTGAGATGAAGATGTGCAGCTTCAGCTGTTTTCTCTACTGATGTGAGGTGAAGTACAAAACACTCATCTACTGTGCTGTCAATGAGAAGCTTAAGAATCAGTTTGAAATGCTCGATACGTCATGTTGGTGCAGAACCCCGGCCGACAGCACAGCGTCTCCACAGTACCATGTGTTTAACAGGAAGTAAGCGTCTGCAGGTCACAGTCATTGAATGCTTCAGAAAAGCCCTTTTGAAATGCGATTTGTTTTCTGCTCTGCAGACAAACAGGAACTCACACACTGAAACACACTGACAGTACGACCAGCTGCTCTCTGCTGTTTCAACCAAACGCAGACGATACAAACACAGCGCTGACAAATCTACACACGTGAACGCCAACAGGAGCTCCGCGTAACGTCTGCAATGGTTCAGTTTTTAGTCTTTTTTCAATTCAATTATTGCTGTTAAACAAATCTTTGACTCGCTCAAGAGCGGAATCTCTGCTTTCAACAGGTCATTTAAAAAGTGAAGGTGATTAATTAACTCTTTCACATCAAGAATGTTTTTTTTAAATGTCACGAATCAAAAATGTTAAATGTCAAACTCCCGATTGTTTAAATTCTGATGAACAATTGACGTTTCGCCATAATTCTTGATTTTGTAGATCTGAACAATTGAAGGTAAATCCTGATTTATCGCACAGAGCTCGGCAAATAAAGTTAATGTGAAAAATAATACAATACTGTGCCCTCTGATACTTTAAGTGCAGGAATCCCTCTTTAAAATCTTGCTGTTGTGTGCAAATTCATAATCGATGCTCTCGGAGCGATAATTAACGTGCACAAAAAGGTTTTTACCCCGTGACACCTGCCAGGGGAATTGTTGATAAAAGTAAAAAGTTGCATCCTTTAGTCTCTGCATTGACGTTAACCCTTGAAACGCAGCTCACCCGTCACAGGTGATTGAGTTTGGCAGATTGGAGCTGGACTCAGTAATCAGACTCGTCAAACAGCTGTGAAGCTCCAGCTCGCTCAGCAGAATATCAACGCTGTACAGTTGTTGCTACAAACACAAATAAAGCAGATTGTCCGCGTGAACATCCACTTGGACATTTGTCCGTGCAAAAATGAATCACAGTCAAGTAGTGTTCTAAGCACACAGTAAAGGACATATACACTGTATGTTCAGCACTGGAGCAGAGGACCACCTGTTGGGTGGGTTGTGCACAAACACTGGACCTCGAGGAACAAAGTCGTGGCTGTAGGTGACGTCAATGTGAACAGTCTCCACGTCAATCTGTCCCTAAACTGAAGCTCCTGACTCAAGAGACAGACGTGTCCTCTGCTGTATGATCCAGTGATTACTGTTTAGATGTCTGTCAATAACACATGGGGTTCACTGACAACAGAACCAGACTCATCCTCCAACAGATTCCAGAGTCAGCTTCCTAACCAGCCGTTAGCCTCATTTAAGAAAGCAGACTTATTTCAGCTGTTTGGGATTTTTACCTCCACTTGTGTCTCGTTTTGTGGTGAAGTCAAACAAACACAATCTGTTTCATTTACTGACATAATCACACATTATAAATTGTCTTGTTTATACTTTGATACACGCACATACTAGCTACGTAGCTAATACGCTACTTTTCTAAACCCAAAATCAGACAAAATGATCCGTTTTATGTCAAAACTGACAAAAGAGAGTCTGTTTAAATCTGTCAGAACCAAAGCTCCTGAGCTGCAGACCTCCAATATGGCTGCCAGAAGATGTGTTGCATTACCCACAAGCCCTCGGTGTTCGTGCATCAGGACACAGTATCAATGCTGCACCCACAGCATGTTGATTTAGTGCAGCAGTGCACCTTTCCCTCCACCCTGTCGGCTCCTAGACGTCGGTGCTGATGCTGTGGGTGACCACCTGCTTCATGGTGACGGAGCGGATGAGGTTGAGCTTCTCGTAGAAGCTGGCCAGGTCCACGGGCAGCTCCAGGTCCTGCTGCTGCACAGTCCTGTAGCTGATCCTGCGGCCGCCGTTGCACAGCCTCTCCGGGTGCTGCAGGTGGAAGGGCAGCGAGCAGCGGGCGCAGGACGGGCAGAAGGCGTGCGAGCGCTGGCAGCTGCGCGGCGGCGGCGTGGAGGAGTAGCTGGCAGGCCCGTTGGCCTCGGTGAGGAAGGTGGGGGGGTAGTTGTCCGGTTCCTCGAAGTAGCGCTGCGGCGTCGGAGGGCTGGGCGGACCGGACAGAGCCAGGGGCCGGGACGGAGACATGGTGTCCAGCTCTGGTTCCTCCTCTTCCCCCTTCTCAGACTCCTCCCTCTTACAGCAGTAGTACTGGAGCGGTACAATAACAGGAAGAGAGACTAATGGTTACCATTTTTATGGATATGTTATGGATATTTGCAATATATTGGAAACACTTGACTTTCACCCAGAACACTGGTGTTCGTGTCCCGTGTTTAACCAGAAGGTTCAGGATGAACTTCTGCTCTAGTGCCACCATCAGGTCACACATGTTTGAATGTGTCCAATACTTTGATTTTCGACCAAAAAACGGATGACATTCCCATCAGCCTCAGCTCTACTTTGTGTTTCGGGCTAATTACCAAATGTTAGCGTGCTAACACAGTGAACTAGGAGGGTAACATGACACATGCTTAACATTAGCACATTAGCATTTAGCTCTTAGCACCGCTGGGTCTACGTAGCATCACTGTAGACTCTGAGTCCTGTTACGGTTTCAGTGTACTTGGGTTATTTCTTATTGCAGTCGGGTGTCTTTTAGAACATCGATTAATGCAAAAATGAAAACGGTCCTACCTGTAACCTACATAAACACAGTACACCGACGATGGTCAGTAAGATGACTGTAGCCAGAATTCCTCCTGCGATGACCACTGTCCCGGCTGACATTCGAAATCCTCTCCATCAACAGCCTGCAGGGAGGAGGAAGAGGAGGAGAGGGACCAAGAAGGAAGAGAACAAGAAAAGAGGAGGAAGGTGGAATGAGAAAACAAAACAAGTGAGGAGTTAAGAGGAGGATGAGAAGGAGAATAAAGAAGGAGTGAGGAGGAGGGTGCGAGGCACAGGTCAGTTATGAGAAAATAGAAGAAAAGAGGGAAAACCAAAGAGGAAGTACAGATGGAAAGGGGACGAGGAGAGAAGATGATGAAGAGGAGAACAGAGAGAGGAAGAGAGTTGGTGAGGAGGTGAGAGTAGATCAAGAGGAGGAAGGATGTGAGGAGAAGATAAGAAACAAGAAGAAAGAGAAAAGAGGAAAATGAAAGGTGGAGAAAGATGGAGGTGGAGGAAAAGTGAGGAGCGATAATAATTTTGCTGTAAAATTTTACGAGCTCTAAACTGTTTAAACAGTTTTCTGTTGCCAGCAGCAATTACTGAGAATACTGCTGATGGACTTTTATTACGGTAAATCAAGCCGAGTCACAGGAATGAAGTTACAGTCGGCCAAGTGCAAGTATTAGCAGGTCTGACTGTGATGGAGGAGAATGTGAGTGATACTCTCAGTAATGACCACATGTGTGGCGTCAGCAGCAGGAAACATGTTGCTGATGGTTGAAGAACTGAATTATCAGTTAATCCATCCATCTATTCATTATCATCTGTCGTCCATCGACCATCCATCCATCAACCATCCATCCATCCATCCATCCATCCATCCATCAAATCATCAACCATCCATCCATCAACCATGCATCCATCCATCCATCCATCCATCCATCGACCCATCCATCAACCATGCATCCATCCATCCATCCATCCATCCATCGACCCATCCATCAACCATGCATCCATCCATCCATCCATCCATCCATCCATCGATCCATCCATCAACCATGCATCCATCCATCAACCATGCATCCATCCATCCATCCATCTATTCATTATCATCTGTCATCCATCGACCATCCATCCATCAACCATCCATCCATCCATCCATCCATCCATCAAATCATCAACCATCCATCCATCAACCATCCATCCATCCATCCATGCATCCATCCATCCATCCATCCATCCATCGACCCATCCATCAACCATGCATCCATCCATCCATCCATCCATCCATCAACCATGCATCCATCCATCCATCCATCCATCTATTCATTATCATCTGTCGTCCATCGACCATCCATCCATCAACCATGCATCCATCCATCCATCCATCCATCCATCCATCCATCCATCCATCGATCCATCCATCAACCATCCATCAAATCATCAACCATGCATCCATCCATCCATCCATCCATCGACCATCCATCAAATCATCAACCATGCATCCATCCATCCATCCATCCATCCATCAACCATGCATCCATCCATCCATCGACCATCCATCAAATCATTAACCATCCATCCATCCATCCATCGACCATCCATCCATCAACCATGCATCCATCCATCCATCCATCCATCCATCGACATCCATCCATCCATCCATCAAATCATCAACCATCCATCCATCCATCAACCATCCATCCATCAAATCATCAACCATCCATCCATCGACCATCCATCGATCCATCCATCAACCATGCATCCATCCATCCATCAAATCATCATCCATCCATCCATCCATCCATCGACCATCCATCCATCAAATCATCATCTCCCATCCGTACATCGAGCATGTGTCCATCATCCATCCATGATACATCTATCCATCCATTGACCATGAATGCATGGTCATGAATGCATGACCATGCATTCATGACCATGCATTCATGCATTCATGACATTGTTATCAAGATGAATAAGTTTTGTCCTCTAATACTTACAGCCCTAACGCCTCTTATCCAAAACCTGTGGCAGTATATCACTCCAAACGTCCTCAGTCACCGGAGTATGATATAATATATGAGCTGACTATAAACTCGATATTGAGTCAGGGCCAGAGCAGCCATTAAGAAAACGAGGTCAAATGAAAGTTGTCAAATTGGAATAATATGGCTACTTGAAGGTCAATAAATAGTTAAGTATGTCTTCACCAGAGTTGTATTGCTGACAATGTGGAGACAACTTTAACACGCCATATGGGGAAATACAGACAAATGAACAGTTAATTAATTAATCACAAATGAGACCTTTCATTTCGCGCAATGCCAACATTTTGAGAGTTCAAAGAACTAGACTCACGTTCTCTGTATTTCTAAAATCCTAAACAAAGCTTTGGAATGAGTAAATTACACATGAATACATTTTCTCTAACCCATGAGCAGGATTACAGATGTGATGTCATGACTGTCAATCAGCAATAGATTGTTTTGATTTGTGTTTGCAATCTGGACATAAGCTGCATTTACAGTGGAGTGTGGTGCGACTTTGACGCCACATGTTGCCGTTTGAAACTGATCAGGTTTATTCTTTGTGTTCAATGAATTCCTTCAGCCTCCAATTCCCGCAGGTTTCACACACACACACACACACACACACACACACACACACACACACACACACACACACACACACACACACACACACACACACACACACACACACATTTAAGTGCACGACTGTTATTGCACCACCAGTCTAAATTATGCATTTCTATCAGCGATTCAATTCTGAGATTATTTCAAATACAATCTGGATTTGCGTGCGTAAAATCAGTTTTGACGACAGACAGAATTCTGACACATTAAGGCAACCGCAACAATCAGTCTAATAAATACAACATACTCTACAATGTTAAGACATTTACTTGAAACATCTCTCGAGTGGTTGAAAGACTCTTTTGTGCGGACTTTGCGCAGAGCCTTCCAGCGCGTTCCAGGTTGTTCCATGGAACAAACCTCTGAACGACCGATTTCTGGCACTTTGTACAGTTACACCCACTTTGCTTCTCAACCACGGACACTTCCACACAAACAGCTGACTGTCTTACCCATCACATTAGCGTTTGGATCGTCCCATGGCGTCCTCCGCGCACCTCCAGCTCGGGGCGCCCCGGTTTGCGGGCAGAGGTGACGGGTCGGAGGTTTGAGTTACAACCGGGGGGGGGGGGGGGGGGGACGCAGGGCTCTCTGCTGACAGCAGCGTTTTACATCCACACACACATCCGACCTGTGAGAACGAGCAGCAGTGACTTGTCTCGGTGCGTCCTGAGAGGCAGAGTTATCTCCACATGTCTTCTGGGATTTCACAAGCTGCGCTTTGTTCCACAGCGCGAGCCGTTTGAAGTGCGGCGGGTTTGTTGTTGAGAGAATCGGACAACACTTCAACTGAATGAGGAACTGTTTCCTTCTTTGTTTCCTCTATTCATCTTCCATCAGCCGTCTGATTCAGAGCGCATTGCAGACCAGTCCAAATCATTCAAATACAAAACACTGAAATATTTCCCGTCCAGGTCCTCGGGTTCTTTTTTGGCTTCGGTCCCAACAAAACGTGGAAATGAGCAAACAGACGATCAACAGACACACCGGGTTTGCGCATGAGGGAACAGCTCTGGCCTGCTTGTAATTAATTGTCGGATAGATGTTCACACCGGCTCCGGTCTCATCCTGTGTGTGTTGCAGCGCGTTCATTTCCGATGCTGACCCGAGTGGATGTGACCGTGCGTCACAGCAGCGCGCGCTGCAAAAAAAAGGATGCACCCAGGTCGCTTCAAATGCTTCAGTTTGACCCTTTCATTGAACAAAGAGACAGAGTCGTGATGGCGTAAAAGCTAAAAATAAGTTTGACTACACTGAGAGAAATTCTCAATTTATGGACCGTTTTTCACGTTTATGGAAATGAACATAGATTATTGTCCTTCATTTCTTCTTCGTCACCTTCTTCATCATCTGTCACCTTCAGCAGCTCTTCTTCAGGCCAGAGAAACATGTTCAACATATCTGATGGGATCCAATGTGCGCACCTTCTTGAAGGAGATTCAACATGTTGTGACGCATCATCAATCAGCGTCACTGAGGATCTGATCAGGAGCTGGACACCATCTGTTGTAGCTTTAGATGTAGACAGTC
Organism: Melanostigma gelatinosum; assembly: GCF_949748355.1. NCBI lineage: Eukaryota > Metazoa > Chordata > Actinopteri > Perciformes > Zoarcidae > Melanostigma > Melanostigma gelatinosum. The sequence continues at coordinate 2,189,296 of NC_136639.1, forward strand.
ACAATAGAAGCTGCGAGGCTAAATTAGGCCAGAACACATTGCTGTGCACTAAAGCAGGCGCATGATCCCTCACTGGCAAACAGCAAAGTCCTAATGAAAAGCTGGAGGTTGCTGCTGATCAAAGCTCAGGTCTCTGTAGTCGTGCAACATGTTCCTATTTAACGCATCACAGACACAAGTTTAAATGTGAGGAATTTGAATTAAATCGTGGAATATTTCACGTCCGACTTTCTTTTTCTGTATCTGGTGTTAAGAAGAGACGTCTGACTGGACAAACTCTGACTCAATGAACTGAGTGCTGACTTTGAGCAGAACCCAGAAAAGAGAAACGTTTAAAGGGAGGCCGAGAAAGAAAAGATTTTACTGAGTGAATAATTGAAAGGAGCAGGCTGAGATTCCAGCGTATTGTACCGACAGGAGCGTGTAATATTCATGAGAGGAGACGTGAGAGGTTATTTCTCCTCTTTCTTTTTTTCCTGCTACGCTTCAGATCTTTGCCATCCAGCCGCTCCCACACCAAGCTGCTGCTCCGAGTTGCAAACAGCAGATCTTTTTGAGGTCAAAACAGCAGAACTTCACCGAAACGTTTGAACGCTGCGACTTCAATTCGATCACAGCGAGAAGATAAGAAAGATAAGAGTGAGCTTCACTGCTGGAGGAAGTTCACTTCGCTCCGCAGGTCTGACAGAAGTCTGGAACAGACAATATCGGACGAAGAGCAGCTGTGGCCCTCCAGCTGCTAAAAGAGAAATCCACCTCCTGTAACCTGTCACACTCACGATGAACTGCTTCATTTATTTTAAAAAGTATCAAAAACCGACGCAGCAGAACCAGATACATGGGATGTTCTGGGATATGATATGATTTCAAACTTTTCATCTCAAATAATATAATCAAGACTGTTAGTTCCATTTTAAATGTAAGTTCAACGAGTGGAGGCCGTGGTTTGCATGTTCTTCAAGTGATAAATGGATATACAGATGAATCAGCAGCTCTGTGTTCTCTTCATCACCCCTCCTCCTCCTCTTCCTCTCTCTGCCCGTCCAATGACATCGCTCAATGAGACAAACAGAGTCTCAGTGTAAGTCATCCACTGAGCATTGATTCCCACTTCAGGCCGATGGATCAGTTTACAGTGAGCACGGTCGACACCTGGCAAGGTCAGATAACAGGTCAGCACGGGCGAGGCAGACGATGCCTTCACCGTCAGACGATGCCTTCACTGGCAGACGATGCCTTCACTGGCAGACGATGCCTTCACCGTCAGACGATGCCTTCACCGTCAGACGATGCCTTCACTGGCAGACGATGCCTTCACTGGCAGACGATGCCTTCACCGTCAGACGATGCCTTCACTGGCAGACGATGCCTTCACTGGCAGACGATGCCTTCACCGTCAGACGATGCCTTCACTGGCAGACGATGCCTTCACTGGCAGATGATGCCTTCACTGGCAGACGATGCCTTCACTGGCAGACGATGCCTTCACCGTCAGACGATGCCTTCACTGGCAGACGATGCCTTCACTGGCAGACGATGCCTTCACCGTCAGACGATGCCTTCACTGGCAGACGATGCCTTCACTGGCAGACGATGCCTTCACTGTCGGACGATGCCTTCACCGGCAGATGATGCCTTCACTGGCAGACGATGCCTTCACTGGCGGACGATGCCTTCACCGTCAGACGATGCCTTCACCGGCAGACGATGCCTTCACCGGCAGACGATGCCTTCACCGGCAGACGATGCCTTCACCGGCAGACGATGCCTTCACCGGCAGACGATGCCTTCACCGTCGGACGATGCCTTCACCGGCAGACGATGCCTTCACTGGCGGACGATGCCTTCACCGGCGGACGATGCCTTCACCGTCAGACGATGCCTTCACTGGCAGACGATGCCTTCACTGGCAGACGATGCCTTCACCGTCAGACGATGCCTTCACTGGCAGACGATGCCTTCACTGGCAGACGATGCCTTCACCGTCAGACGATGCCTTCACTGGCAGACGATGCCTTCACTGGCAGACGATGCCTTCACTGTCGGACGATGCCTTCACCGGCAGATGATGCCTTCACCGGCAGACGATGCCTTCACTGGCGGACGATGCCTTCACCGTCAGACGATGCCTTCACCGGCAGACGATGCCTTCACCGGCAGACGATGCCTTCACCGGCAGACGATGCCTTCACCGGCAGACGATGCCTTCACCGGCAGACGATGCCTTCACCGGCAGACGATGCCTTCACCGTCGGACGATGCCTTCACCGTCAGACGATGCCTTCACTGGCAGACGATGCCTTCACTGGCAGACGATGCCTTCACCGTCAGACGATGCCTTCACTGGCAGACGATGCCTTCACTGGCAGACGATGCCTTCACTGTCGGACGATGCCTTCACCGCCAGATGATGCCTTCACTGGCAGACGATGCCTTCACTGGCGGACGATGCCTTCACCGTCAGACGATGCCTTCACCGGCAGACGATGCCTTCACCGGCAGACGATGCCTTCACCGGCAGACGATGCCTTCACCGGCAGACGATGCCTTCACCGGCAGATGATGCCTTCACCGGCAGACGATGCCTTCACCGTCAGACGATGCCTTCACCGTCAGACGATGCCTTCACTGTCGGACGATGCCTTCACTGTCGGACGATGCCTTCACTGTCGGACGATGCCTTCACCGGCAGACGATGCCTTCACCGGCAGACGATGCCTTCACCGGCGGACGATGCCTTCACCGTCGGACGATGCCTTCACCGTCGGACGATGCCTTCACTGTCAGACGATGCCTTCACCGGCAGACGATGCCTTCACCGGCAGACGATGCCTTCACCGGCGGACGATGCCTTCACCGTCGGACGATGCCTTCACTGTCGGACGATGCCTTCACTGGCGGACGATGCCTTCACTGTCGGACGATGCCTTCACTGTCGGACGATGCCTTCACTGTCGGACGATGCCTTCACTGGCAGACGATGCCTTCACTGTCAGACGATGCCTTCACTGTCAGACGATGCCTTCACCGTCAGACGATGCCTTCACCGTCAGACGATGCCTTCACCGTCAGACGATGCCTTCACCGGCAGACGATGCCTTCACCGGCAGACGATGCCTTCACCGGCAGACGATGCCTTCACCGGCAGACGATGCCTTCACCGGCAGACGATGCCTTCACCGTCGGACGATGCCTTCACCGTCAGACGATGCCTTCACTGGCAGACGATGCCTTCACTGGCAGACGATGCCTTCACCGTCAGACGATGCCTTCACTGGCAGACGATGCCTTCACTGGCAGACGATGCCTTCACTGTCGGACGATGCCTTCACCGGCAGATGATGCCTTCACTGGCAGACGATGCCTTCACTGGCGGACGATGCCTTCACCGTCAGACGATGCCTTCACCGGCAGACGATGCCTTCACTGGCAGACGATGCCTTCACCGGCAGACGATGCCTTCACCGGCAGATGATGCCTTCACTGGCAGACGATGCCTTCACTGGCGGACGATGCCTTCACCGTCAGACGATGCCTTCACCGGCAGACGATGCCTTCACCGGCAGACGATGCCTTCACCGGCAGACGATGCCTTCACCGGCAGATGATGCCTTCACTGGCAGACGATGCCTTCACCGTCAGACGATGCCTTCACCGTCAGACGATGCCTTCACTGTCGGACGATGCCTTCACTGTCGGACGATGCCTTCACTGTCGGACGATGCCTTCACCGGCAGACGATGCCTTCACCGGCAGACGATGCCTTCACCGGCAGACGATGCCTTCACCGTCGGACGATGCCTTCACCGTCGGACGATGCCTTCACCGTCAGACGATGCCTTCACCGGCAGACGATGCCTTCACCGGCAGACGATGCCTTCACCGGCAGACGATGCCTTCACTGTCGGACGATGCCTTCACTGTCGGACGATGCCTTCACTGGCGGACGATGCCTTCACTGTCGGACGATGCCTTCACTGTCGGACGATGCCTTCACTGTCGGACGATGCCTTCACTGGCAGACGATGCCTTCACTGTCAGACGATGCCTTCACTGTCAGACGATGCCTTCACTGTCAGACGATGCCTTCACCGTCAGACGATGCCTTCACCGGCAGACGATGCCTTCACCGGCAGACGATGCCTTCACTGTCAGACGGAGCTTCTACAGCTTTTTAATGAACCACACTCTTCTCCAACAGAAACTGAAGGAGAGTCTTTCGTCTATTTCACGACCTGCCATGACGCTGGCTGAATTACTGCTCTGTTGACTGTGAAGATCTGTTCAAATTAAAAAGCTGTAGTCTGCTGGAAAAAGCAGAGACTTGAATAAAGTCTGGGTTTAGATTTACAGGGGTTTGGATCAAAACTGAATTCATCAGTCGGAGCAGAACGAAGCCCAATTTATTCGCCCGGCTGAACCGTTGGAGGTCAGTTTCAGCAGCACCAGGGTTTCTTCTCCTCTTTAGTCTCCTTTCCTTTCTGCTTTGCTTCCTCTTCTCTCTCAAGCAGACGAGGATCCGCGTCCTCCGGCATTTGTTCCGCTCCGCTTCATCAGCCTGACTGGCACAGAGGAGCCGCAGAATCCTTAATGTGACACGTCGTCATGATACCCAGCAGATGCCATCGTTCCTCCTTGTGTATCGCTCACGTCCTGACGAGCCCCGTGTTCAGCGCCTCGCTCTGACTGATCTGAGCTCTTGTTCTCTCAGTCAGAACATCAAGCAGAACTCGGCCGCCGGCGGGCCGACGGGATGTTCCCGCCGTCCTCCGCCTGTTTACAGCTGCAGCGCCAGCACAAGCTGAAGCGTCACTGAAACATTTATACACGCGAGAAACCTGACCTATCATGAGACAGTGGGAAATGTAAAGTTGTAATTGTTTGGGTTTCTATACCCAAATGGTATAGAAGGTGTTCACATTATGGTTCATGGTTCGAGGTGCAGGACTTTTATATCGCAGTGAAAAACGAGGCCACAGAGAGAACATGTGACGCAAGAAGAAGGTTCGGAGGGTTAACGCCTCAGTCTGGAGTCGATATCGGGAAGCTGCTAAAGTCCAGATTGGACAAAGTGATGCAGCAGCTCTCGGCGACCGAGCGTCTCGTGCAGCTGTGTGCACGTCAGAGCAGGCTGTCAGCTTACAGGTGTCTACTGTTTCACCTCTTATTTAGTCTTGGGATTCCAGCGTGAGAGGGAGGCAGCTTTGTTATCCTTTCATCAGCCGGCAGGTTGCCTGTGAAAGGCCAGACTCCCGGACGGCGTGAAGGCCCTCGGTGTTGTGGTGAACTAGCTGAGCTGGATCTCCTGCGGGGTGAGGAGAAATACCTCCCACCGAAACCCCAATGTTTATAAAACACGGAGAGTCATCCTCATGTTACCGACCCGCGACGTCTCTTTGCGTCATCGGCCGCGCAGCAGAGGTCTCAGTCTGGATCCATTCAAACCTGATCCTGATCCCAATCGCTGCACAAACAGGCCCTGGTCTGCAGACAGAACACAGGAACGGACCTGTTCTCCTCTTCAGACACAAGCTTCTGTTCTTACTTTGTTTGACGTTTGTCTCCAGTGGTTTAATGTGTGTGATGTGTTTGATGTGTGTGATGTGTGATGTGTGTGATGTGTGATGAGTGTGATGTGTGTGATGAGTGTGATGTGTGTGATGTGTGTGATGTGTGTGATGTGTGTGATGTGTGTGATGTGTGTGATGTGTGTGATTTTTAAAAGACTCATGAACCTTCTCTTCAGGCTTTGGAGCAGTTCAGCACGTTTTTTGTAAAGTTCTTGTCAATTTTTTGAGATACTTTAATATTAAAGCGGACTCTTTATATTCATTTGGTATTACTAAAGATATAGCACATATAATAGTGATTATCTTCACTAAGACACCGAAATCATTTAATCTATAACTTTAGAAAAATGAATACATTGTAATTTTTAGATATCCCACAAAAGCAAATTGTGTGCAATCCACGAAATCATGAAGCAGGAAGTATGACGACCTCAAATAAACACGGTGCGGACCAGCTCTCCAGCACTGTGTGCATGCCCTCTCTCTCTCTCTCTCTCTCCCTCTCCCTCTCTCTCTCTCTCTCTCTCTCTCTCTCTCTCTCTCTCTCTCTCCCGTCCTCTCTCCCATGTCTCTACTTCTCTCTTGATTTATTCCCTCAGTAAACATTGTAAACATGAGTTTATGTCTCAATCTCTAGTTTCAAGTCTTCTTCAATACAGCATGATGTTCATTTAGTACATTATGGTCCATTTAGAGTCACACAGACCATAAAGCAGGGGATGCTTTAGGGCGGGGCTACTGTGATTGACAGGTCTCTACCAGAGACGTATACGGCGTCTTTACCACGGCGCCATTGGAGGAGGTTGCCGTCTGGTCCAATCTGCTGCAACAAGAGTTAATTAAAAGTAATTATCTTGTCAACACAAAACAAGAAAGATACCATTTTGGGACATTACATTCGCGCTTCACACATTTCAAGCAGATGGCTAAAGCTAGTCGTGTTGTGGGTCGTCTCCTTTGCTCCCTGTTAGGCCGTCCTGTGTCTTCTGTGACTCGTCTTTCTTGAAGGTAATGAATGCTGACCCGCTGTCCCCTCCGGGCCTCGATCTGCCCACTGGTTCCCTGCGTGCCCTCTGATTCATCCGCTCCCCTCACGCTGATGTTTGTGTCACTGGCTATGCTAATATCCTGAACAATATGCAAATAAAGGCCCCATGAATATTCATTGACCGATTGGAATACATTCAGGATGACAGTAGATGTCATTGCAGGAAAAAAGGAAGGACTAAACTTTGTTACAGCTCAGCCTGAAGTTCCCCTCAGGATGACTCAGCAGGTGGATAACGAGGTTGCTGGTTTGATTTCCAGAGAGAGTTGGCAGAAAGACCTCTGACCATTAACAAGCAAACTCAAGACTCAAAGGATTCATATTCATACCACCTGTGAGTAAATGGACTGTACTTGTGTCGCGCTTTTCTTGTTCTCCGACCACTCAGAGCCCTTTAACGCCACATGTTCATTCCTCCATCACACCATTCACACACTGATGGCTACCAGACCAGGTGCCACCTGCCCATCAGGACTCTACATAACACTCATACTCAGACAGGAACAGCCTGCGGGGGCAAAGGACACGTCTTCTGTGGTTACTTTGACCCAAACGACGATCTTTTCCGAAACCTAACTAACTATATCGCGATCTATTTCTAAACCTGACTGAGTAGTTTCCTGTGGAGACGGAAGTTTATTTTGAAAAGACTGTATGCATGTAGCAAGTTGAAATTTCAACGTCTTTCAAAGGAAAACGCGTGACGAACGAGTAACTCTTCGTATGATTTCATACGAACCGCTGTGTGAGGAAACATTGCCCGGTTTGAGAAAGGCCGTTAACGTGAAACAGAGTTTGCTGTTCAGAAAGTCTCAGTTGTTTCTTTGACCTTCACTTTGTTGACGTGATCGGAGGATTAATGTCCTCTTTTTTTACCTGGAACCTCATCTGCATATCTTAATATCCTGACCTGTAACAAAGCTTTTAACCTTCATCTGTTCACAGAACACATGGTGGGAGCGTCACAGTACAGCCTGTCTGCTCCTGCTGGTCTGTGTGGAGCTGAAGGAGTGCCTGGCTAAAGGGCACAGTGATAGTGTGTATGTATATATATATATGTATACTGAAGTCTTTAAGTTCAACATAGAAATACTGCATCTATAATCACATCGAAGACATACAAAACTAGAAGGGCACTCTGAGAGCACAAACCTACGCCATGAGGCCGTTTCCATAACTGAAAGAAATACTGCTCGTTTCCGCTCTGTGATTCGGATCCACTCGAAAATCGAATGGGTTCTTCTTTGGCTCATGCTGCAACCTTCCACCAAGTTTCATGAAAATCGGGGGAGTAGTTCCTCTGCAATCCTGCAGACAGACAGACAGACCAAACCGAAAACAACGGGTTTTTTTGTGGACC
>NC_136639.1:2197473-2258299 GCF_949748355.1 Melanostigma gelatinosum
GGTTTGACCCCATCCATCGTATACTTGACATCAGACAAGTGCTCACTGTAAATGTCTTTGCTAAAGGTCAGGACCTGGTAGGTATTGTACCAATACTCAGAACCTCCCCAGGGAAGGTAGAAGACCTTATCTTTAACATCCACTTTTCCAAGACCATACTCGTTCATCCCAACATATACCCCTTTGGAGCAGGTGCTGACTGAATTCGGAGGCACTGATCCGTAGGAGCCGTCCTTCCATTCCATAATCTCAAAGTTGTCTTTGTTCACCAGGATTTGAAATGGCCATAAAAAGCTATTGTACTCTTTCCCTTTATAGGAGTAGTGGCAGTAAGGGTCGATGCCAGGGCTGTGGAAGCCGGCGTTGCACAAGAATTGGCAAACATAGTCGACGCGTCCAACATATTGGTTGTGGATTGAGATTGCTCCTTTTGGGAGAGAGCGGTTAAAGATTTGCCATTCCAGGTTGGTTTGATAAATGTTGAACGATGGATACCGGTCCAGCTTGGTCTTCATCTCCACAGGAGTTGGAAGAGCTTGACTTGTCGATCCGTTAGCAGTGATATTGGGAACCCTGTCCCCCAGACCTGGGTCCGGGAACAGGACTGTGAAAAGGCAGCAAAGAAAGTTTAAGTATGAACTAAATAACACCAGTCAACAGTTGTCTATCCCTAATAAATATTTCATAGTGAGCAAACAAACAAACATTCAGCCAACGCAGATCAAGTTAACCTCCCTAGCTCGTAGCAAGCTAACGTTATATCCCTGATGCTAAGCTAAACACGTTTGCTAACCATCCATAGGTGCTAACGTGTAGGTTCACATATGAAGTGACCCTCGTACCCCGCTGCGTTTTTAGGTGCCTGATGAAGTTTGATGTGTCCGATCCAGTGCCCTTCATTTAGCATCAAGTACTTCTTTGGTCTGGGCCTTGTGTTACTGTCGCCAAAGCTTCTGACAAACAGCACCGCAGAGCCGTGCTGGCCCTGGTGCTGTTGATGCAGTGACATGCTCACCCGATGCGTAAGGCTACACATGATAATAAGGGGAACAACATTCAGTTTGTCAGACATTTTTATGAATGTTTTTGCACCAAACAAAAACAAAAACAATAGAATGAAGTTCGTACACAAGATCGACCCGAGTCGTGTGTTCGGGTCGAGTCTCAAGTCAATTGTCGAGTCACTGCGCTGTGCAAATTAGGTGCAACTATCGACCAAGTCACAAACTCGAGTCACCATCTCTCTGACTCACAGCGCTAAGAGGTGAATTCTCTCCAATGGGACGAGAGAAGGTGGACTCGTGTTTTCATCAAGGATGCTTTGAGCTTAAACACAGTGAAATGTGCTGCACGATGTTCCCTTATGTTTCATTTATTAATATTAATATGTCTGCCATATTGCCCAGAGAATTGTTTTGTTGCTGCTGTTAACGTGATGCAAATTTTTAAAAGTGCACTACGGGGATGGCTCGTTTTTCATGTTTTTGCTGTGAAACAAATGGGCTAAAACTGATGTTGTGCAACCGCGTGTTGCACAACAACAATAAATTGTCCTTGAATCCTTGAACGACACAGTTTACTACCAATATCATATACGTTACTTTATTTGCCTCAAATTACCTTTTTAGGATATTGTAATGACTCAAGTTCCATAATACAGACATGTTACACATTGTGAAACGCAGCATTAAAGAATCTGTTTGACTCATCACCCAGACCTGACTGATCCACAGACATCACTTCATTTGTGTTGAGTTAGAAAATGGATTTTAATGCTAAAACATGCTGCTTAGTTTCTGAATGTTATACTTCACGCACCACATATTTAATCTACGAAGCACCAAAGTATTTGCATGTCGCGGCTCCACAGACGTGATTTCAGTAAACTGACCCTTAAGAAAAAGAAACAGCACAGCTGTCACACGAGGAGCTTAAATCAATTTAAATCATATCATTTACAGTTATTTGTGTTTCCTCATAATATTGAAGTCAATTCCTCTTTTGCACTCGCTCTTTCGTTTCTTTGTCCCTCGACATTTAGTGTAAAGTACGTTCTATCCTGATCCAACTTCAGGTCCCACTTAAACGAGGACACTTGGAACAGAAACATGGAAGATTCAAACTGATGGTTCCGTTTACCTGACTCAGCGTGCAGAGCCGGCAGCACCAACAGCAGCAACACTGACGGCTTCATCTGCAGGTGAAACAGAACAGGATCAGTGTTACCTGCCAGCAGTTTGTAGCATCAGACCAACTTTACTATCCAGCCTGTGTGAAAACAACAGAACATCACATGTGAAGAAAGAAACTGTTTTAAAGAGAATGCGCACAGAACAACAATACTTTGATGGTGTGAAAGAGGAGCATCTGTATCTTGTCTGTTCATGAAATTACAACATTCTCATTTCAAGCTGCGTGGAAAGAATTGCTTTTTAATTCAGTGAGTGGTTGTAAATCGCTTGCATTAATTCACATTTTGACGACTAACCTTCTAAAAAAAGGACAACGACCGAACAACAAGTGTTGAAAGTGGTTGGTGTGTGCGAGAAGCACTCACCATCAGATGTGAAAGCAGTCCAGCCTGTCCAGGCTGATGTAACTGCCGCTCATCAAAAACAAACATGCACTCTCACTTTGTCTGGGCTTTGACTTTGACCATTAAATATTGGGATAGAAGTAGAAATCAATAGGATGTCAACAAAAACAAAAGGTTCTTATGTTAATGTCTGTCTGTCGTTTGTTTTTATTCATGTAAACTACAGATTACAGGTGTCTGCCTGCATCATATTCAATGTTATTATTATATAATTGCTTCTAAAGGCGTCTTCATGGCTGAGTCATTGAACAAACACTGCACACACTGTGACTTTGACTTGGCTCTGACATTGAACAGTAAACAGGAACTGGTCCAGAGCCATCACGCCGCCTGAGGTTTCGCAGAATAATGTTTGAAAAAAGGAATTTTGCTAACATTTGCATATAATAACAATAACTGTTGACACAGCACATTTCTAAATATGTTTTAACAGCAAAGTATGTTGTGTTTTAAAAAGGCATATTCTTCCTCTCACCTGTATTGCCAGGTATCAATCTAGATCAGAGGTCTTCAACAGGGGGTCCGCGAAATGTTTGGTTGATTAGACAATTAAAATAATAATAATAATATCGGCCATCACTCATTTTTCGTTTCCACATTAATGTTTAAAATAAAAACATCAATTTGAACAGCTTGTATGATGATTATCATGCAATTGACAGACAATGTTGATATTGGCATTGGTATCAGCTGACAAGGTGTGTTTATGAATTCAATTCAATTCAATTTATTTTTGTACTGCCCAAAATCACAAATAACATTTGCCTCAGAGGGCTTTTCAATATGTACACATGTGACATCCTCTTGTCCCGGGACCCTCACACCAGAACAGGAAAAACTCCCCAAAACCCCTTTAACGGGAGGAAAGAGGAAGAAACCTGTGGGAGAGCAGTAGAGGAGGATCCCTCTCCCAGCATGGACAGAATGGACCCAGGATGAAAGGCAGTGGCACTACCATACACTCACTGTACCTCGCACATGTTCAAAATAAAAACCTGAATATATGAACCTGTGTATTATTTGAACAGCTTACAAATACTGTTTGAAATGACAAACGTTTCTCATGATTTTAAAGTTTGTTTGGTGGTATGAATATCTGGTCAAAGTGTTTTGCTGTGTTTCAGATGAAGCTGTCGGTGTTGTTGCTGCCAGCGCTCCTGGCTCTGTCCTCGGCCAGCCTGCAGGACATCGTGAAGCAGAGCTCACATACTAGTGAAGGTAAAAACCAAAACTGCTTTCATGAAGTTCCTTGATTTTTTTTAAGTGTTATTCATAGATCATAAAAGCCATGTTGTTTGTTGATGGCTGTCTTGGGCATTTTTCTCTCTTGTGCTATATCCAGCTTGTCCTCACTTCATGGTCCAGGTTGTTGGGGCCGTACAGCCTGAAAGGAAAGGTCATTATTCTGTGCTGGGAAAAAAGTACCTCCACCTCCTTTGCTTCTTTTTTTTTATTTGCAATGAAAAAATATATTCACAGTTAATATTCTACTAAAGAGACAATTTATCAAACATAAATCATAAAACCGCGAAGGTAGTAAAGCCCAGTGCGCTATGTATTAAAGATACAAACACCATACTATATTTATGAGCTATATAATCACACACACACCTCTGAAACCAAACACAGTTCCTCGTCTATCTTCACTTATCTTGTGGTTTTTTGGTTCTTTGGTTTTTTGTGTGGTGAAGCCAAGGACAATAAATTTCCCAAATTAACAAATTGATGATACTTTGGTTTACTTAGGACAGAGGACAGGTGTTATCAATTTTGGGAAAACACGTACAAATACATTTTAAATGGTGGAGGTTGTTAATCATGAAGCTGCAGTCTTTGTTTTTTAAAGGGTCTTTAAAAAAATATTTCCCCACTTTTTTCGCAGTGCGATCTATCCATACATTTAGTTTTAGTTTGATTTGGAATTAGTTTGAGGCTTGTAATTTGATCACTGCTTCTATTTCTCATTGTAAGGTAAGTATTTTGAGAGATTGCCCTGATTCTTGTTTTTTCTTTGTTTAGCGTTTCAGAAATAATTGTTTGTCTTTTCCCTTTCTTTTGATACAGTTTCCTCTCTGAACCCAGACCGAGGGAACAGGATTCCTCAAATCACCGCCAACGGATCAATGTTGGCTCTTATGACTCCTGCTGAATCTGAAAACGGGCCGGGTCAATCTTCCTCCTTCGTCTTTGCTTCCTCCAACCTTGAATGGCAGACCTTCTACCAGATCAACGGCCATCACTGGGACTTTCAATGGCGTCGACATCGAAGGGGTCCATACTGTTGTGGATCGCTGTGAACCTCGAGCCAATGCTAAGCCTTGCCTCTGAAAGAAAAGTAAAAGAGGCAACGCAAGATATCTCTCATAGTTGATGTGAAATATTGGTGAAACTAAATCAAAAGCTAGATATAAATCCAAACATAAATAATCAAGTGGCCCAATACATTTTGTGAGAAGGAAATAGCTTTTGCATTTTAAGTCATCTGTTTAGATCATTGTTATCGAGGAAACAAATGCATTTGCCATTTTGTGTGGCAACTGAAACAAGCTCCACTGAAGGCTGTTTAATAAGAATAAACCAAATGACTCTTTATTTTTCAATTGTCATCATGTAGTGCCTCACATCAACACATGCTCACTCTTCCATGTAGGTATTTTTGGTTCTAAAATGACATAAATATAACAAATACACATAATCAATATAACTAGGTTGCAAATTAGCCATAAACATCAAATATCAGATTAAATAAACAGCATTAAATACATCTGTATCAATAACCTATATAATCAACAAAGACACAGGATATATGGTTTAAATTCACTTAAACTGCCATCTACTGGAAGACACGTAAACACGTTTCCTCTGCGTCTCCTGATACAGCCTACGCTGTGCATTCACTCAGCAGCACAATGTGGTCGCCAAATAAATTTCAGCGCTAACGGCAACAACTCCGCGCACACCAAATGACTTTAATTAAACTACATTATGAACTGTATTGCATATAACAATGCAACGATTAATCGAAAACTTGATTCTTGCTGTGTACATGGATAAATGCATATTAAATCTTCTGTAGTCAACTACTGTTGCTTTCATACTCCTATCAGCCCAGGTAGATATGTATTTGTTTAATGGTACCTTGGTATGTGCTTGCATCGTAGACTTAACAATTTCCTTGCAAAAGCTCATTCTATTGCCGTGACTTTTATTTTGACATTCTTGCTTTGCGTCTCTCTTCAAAATAAAAAACAAAAGAGGGATTTGCAAAAAAAATAAATTGGCTCGTTAATTGAGTTTGGGCCTCTCGTTTTTTTGGATGAAGACAACAAGAATGGAAAACTAAAAAAACATGGTATTTCTGTATTTTCTTTTTTTTAATTAAACAATAAAACAAACTATCTTTTTTTCCCAACTCTGTATCCAGTTGTCTTTATACATCCACAGACCTAATGAGAACTGCATTTATATGCCTGAAACTGATAAGGGTTGAACAGATATAGTTATCATTTATTAGAAAAGTATTTACAGAACAGACTCAGAATTGAGCTTCAGATCAATGTTGTTGATCACAAGAGTAAGAAGTGTTTTCAGAACACGGACACAGTCATAAAAACGTCAGAAGGTTTATACATTATTGGAATTACTCAACTTTTAAAGCCAGTAATGCAGTGTAGCATCAGCTTTTCAATAATTTAAATACTTAAGACATTCCACATTATACATTATTTGTATAATTCCAGTGTTCAATGACAGTCATACAAAATTAACTCATTCCCATTTTTCCAGCTATTGTTCTTTATCGTCTTCTCATCATTATTATTATTATTAGATCTTACTACTTCACCTATTTCTTACAGTTGCAAACTCAGCAGAAAACAGGTTGGCTCGTTATTGGTACACAGCACATTCCTAAATATGTTTTAACAGCAAAGTACGTTGTGTTTTCGGGAACAAGCGAACGAAATCAGGAAGCAGTACTCTGGCATCTAGTTTTACTTTATTAGAGAGAAGTCAGACATCTCTACTGTGAATGTCTCCAACACTAACTGCAACTCACACCAGAACAATATAGATTGATCAGCATAGCTACAGATAAGAGGACTAATATATGGAGGTATTTTTAATTTAAGGGTGGACTGTCCCTTTAAAAGTTACAGCAGCACCTTTAAATCATAACTCTAAAACGTGCAGGAATGATGGAGGACGCTTTAGAAGCCAAGCAGGAAAGAAGCTGGTAAATCGTTCGTTTGGTATTTTCTGTGTGATACTTCCTTGTTTCTCTGTTCTTCTTTAGTTAACCTTGACAGCTTGTCGGGGCAAGTCGAGTACAAAGAGCCAAAACCAGCTCTCCAGCATTGTTCACAGTGCGGGGGAGGGGATTTGAAAGTCAGAGACAACTTTGAATCTGTTAGACGGAGCTGTGCACAGAAAGGCTACACATAGAACTGCAGGTACTTTACACCATACAGGCAATGGACCCAGAATGAATGTGACAAGTGTTATTTCATAAGATTTATTCTCATTTATTATCCATGTAACTTATTTGCTGCTACCTGCTCATTTGCTTGATTGTAGATTGTATATTTGTGCGGTGTGAGAATGTTGTATGAATGTTGGTTAGTCCTGATGGCAGGTGGCACTTTGCATTGAGCCACCTGCCATCAGTGTATGAATGTGAAAGTGAACAAAAGCAGGAGGGAGTCCACCATCAGGACGCATGCAGCCACTCCCAAGAAGAATGGAGGAAACTGGTGGAATTAAAATGAAAGAAAAATCCCCTTCACCTGAGCTTCCTTGTTTATCTCCACACCTTCACTTCATTTCCTCATTACATCCAGTATTTATACCAGCCTCGTCACTGAAACCGTCAGTTGTGACATTACTCACGTCTTCTGTCAGCGGTTTGCTTGAACCAACTGTTGCCTCGCTGACTGCCTGACCAGCTGACGGATTTTTGGACATTGTGACTGTAAGTTATTTTTTTCTTCCACTGAACTGATTCCGCCTGCTTTTGTGTGTCTGGTTCCTTCCCTTGACATCAATGGTGAAAACAGAAGTGTGCTATCTTATAATCATTTTAAACACTTCTATCCTCGTTCATTTTTATTCATAATATGAATCTTAGCTTTGAATAAAATTCATGACAAGTAATATAGACAATCAAAAACTTACTTTTGGTTTATGCTACAAACTGCTGGTGAGTGTAACGGAGTGATCCTGTTCTGTGTTTCACCTGCAGATGAAGCCGTCAGTGTTGCTGCTGTTGGTG
Source organism: Melanostigma gelatinosum (assembly GCF_949748355.1). Taxonomy (NCBI): domain Eukaryota; kingdom Metazoa; phylum Chordata; class Actinopteri; order Perciformes; family Zoarcidae; genus Melanostigma; species Melanostigma gelatinosum. The sequence goes on from NC_136639.1 coordinate 2,205,339, forward strand.
CTGCCGGCTCTGTCCACAGCTGGCTTTTTCAGCTGTGAGAAGGACGACGGACCAGGTAGACTCGCATGAAATAAAATATATATTTGTACACAAAATGCAGAGAGCAAAATGTGCCCTGAGAAAGCACCTTAGGGCCCTCAAATGGAACTTAAACTTTCGAGATTTCTTTGAGAAAATACGAACTAAATTTATAATCTCAAATACATTTCCATATGACATAATCTCCACAATGCAAGACTTTGTTACATAATTGACTGTTTCCTAAATAATGAATTAATCCTCGTATTTTGAGTTTTAACAAAGCTTCTCAACTCACACGCTTGTTTTACTTTTAAACTAGGTTTAACTTTATAAATCTATCTTTATACAATCGTCTCAAGTCCATATGTACAACGGACGTGTTATTGGTCACTGTAATTGTTCCTACTGGTTCTGCCAGCTGCTAAAATATCATTTCTTAAAGCAATTTGAATGTAATTGATTATGGGGGACCAAATCTGCATTCCACGTTCTGTGATCAAAATGACTTCAAATGTTCAGACTAAGGTAGTTAGAAAAATATTGATGATATCTTGCAGTCTTTTTTTAGTACAAATTAGCTTTTCTATTTTCTTTTATTCTATTCCTCTGCTTCAACTCAAAAAGAAACTGTCTGTAGAAGCACAAAGATAAAAATGGCCGTTTACTTTGGATTACAACAACAAAACCATTCACTAAATTTACGTAATTAAACGGAACGTTATCTAAAACATCGATTCAGATATTATTCAACTCATGTGATGAAACCATACAGAGATAACAGCAGAATGTTGAACGACAGACTTGAAAATATGTAAACTTGTCCAATCAGATGAAGACATACCGACGTGTTTGGGAATGTTTGATGGGGTTACTGGAGCAAAACTTACACAACTGAAATGTTAACCTTCTGAATGCTGTCTGTTTACATAATGGCAATGTAAAGGTTGAGGGTCTGTATTTTGGCAACACAGTTTATTCCAGACTAAGTGCTGAGGTTGTGTTCGGGTTTAAAACAGAAGGATGCGAGGCTTCAGCAGGCTGCAGGGAGATTTCTGCTTCAAGCTTCCTACTGCGCACGCGCATCAGAAAAACGGAACTGGATCCGGTTTGAAAATTAAACAATATTTAATGTACTACACAAAGTTCACTTACAAACTGACTCAACTGTCAATAGTAATGTTCTCGAGAACCGAGACCACACGCACGCGTCCTCCTCACAGGTCTGGCCACTCCAGGTGCTGAAAAAGAGGAGCAGATGTGGTCTGAAGAATTCTCTCTAGAACAGTCTTTTACATGTCATAAAACGTGTGACTGATCCTCCATTGATCAGTGATTGGCTCCACTCGAATTCTGTCCCCTCCCTGGATCGATCCTTTAGCGAAGCAGCTTTGCTCCTTGCAAAACATCTTTCTTGGCTCCACCTCTGGTCAGTTGCCCTCCCCACTGACCACATCCTCTATTTGCTGCATGTCTCACTCAGAATCCCTGTCTGACCCTCAAACTATTCTTAGTGTTTTAATACCTTTAGTGACTATACTTTTATGATTTAATACATTCAATTAGTTAATATACTGTAACATATAATATCTTCTATAAGTAAGAATATTGTAAACATATTGTGACTAACGAGGGGCTGAGCAATTGGTCGGTTTGGCAAAACTTTAAAAAAATCATTGTTATCATTAATTGTATTATTCTTGTTTGTATAACTGCTTATCTATGTGCAGCACTTTGGGCAACCTTTGTGGTGTTTAAAAATGTGCTATACAAATGCATATTGATTGATTGATCTTGAATTTCACTGTAATATATAAGTTCTGCACCTCTGTGGAAACAGCACAACCATGGCTAGAAGAAGAGAGAACTCAAGATAAACGGTGTAGTTTTAATGCCTTTATTCAAAACTTTTCTGTTTTAAGAAAGCAGAAGGAATAAATCAATTGATTACTGAAGTCATTTTGTTTGTACTTAAACTTTGTTCCTATCTGTACCTTTTCCCCTGCTTTCATACAGTCCGTTTGCTGGACCCAAATCTGGGGGAAAGGGTTCCTAATATCACTGATAACAAAACGACAGATCAAGCTCTTCCAACTCGCGTGGATATTGAGACCAAGCTGGCCTGGTATTCATCAGTCAACTTCGATCAAACCAACCTGGAATGGCAGATCTTTGACGGCTCTCTCCCCTATGGAGCAGTTTTTATCATAAACAGATATGTTAAACGCCAAGATTATGTTTGCCAATATAACTGTATTGCCGGCTTCTACAGCCCTGGCATGGATTCAATTCCTTCCTGCCACTACTCCATTGGTGGTAAAGCTTATCCTAGCTCCTCATTTGACATCCTGGTGAACAAAGACAACTTTGAGGTTTTGCAATGGGAGGATGGCTCCTACGGTTCAGTGCCTCAGAATTCAGTCAGGACCTGCTCCACAGCCATTTATGTTGGGAAGAACAAGTATGGTCTTGGAAAGGTGGATGTTTTAAATGAGGCCTTCTTCCTTCCCTGGGGAGGTTATGAGTATTGGTACAATACCTACCAGGTCCTGACCTTTAGCAAAGACATTGACAGTGAGAACTTGTATGATGTCAAGTACAAGACTGATGGCATTAAACCCATCACTTATCCTCCAGAGACCATGGACAAAGCTTCCATCACCAACAGGGCCTGCCAGGCAGTGACACAGACAGCTTCCCTCTCAAAGACAATCCTAGTGGAGGAAAGGTGGGACACCACCTCTTCTATCACAGTGGGCATTCAGACTACCATCACTGCTGGAATCCCCATAATTGGCTCGACAAACATTCAGTTTAGTGCGGAGATGACCCTCCAGTTAAGCAAGGGGACAACTTATTCCAAGTCGACAGCCAGCACTGTTGCTGTTGAGTGCAAAGTCCCACCAAACCACTCCTGCAGTGTCAGTATGGTGGGGTATAAGTACGGGGCAGACATCCCTTACACTGCACGCCTCCACCGCGCCTACAGCAACGGGGACGCCACATGGACGTCCATCTCTGGGACCTACAAAGGCGTCCAGGTTATGGAAGTCCATGCTGTGGTGGATCCCTGTGAACCTGTACCTGATCCCACGTACTGTCCCTGAAAGAATGGAGGCTCAATGAGATTCAATACCGGACTAATTGTATGTTGGATACCCTTAACAATGTAATCAAGCTAAAACATGAACCTGCTTTTACGTTTTATTTGCCTTAATATATCTTATAAGACAATAAAAATACTTGGCAGTAACTGTTTCTTCTTTTTAATCGTGGAATATGAGTGTGCATGTAAACATAGTCAGTGACAACATTTAAACTATGTTAGGCTCGTCAGTTTAGTTCATTTATGAATTAAAGTCATCAATCAGGATGGATTATTTGATTTTTTTCAGTTATATTGAAGTGAGATGTCAAAATCTTAAGATTATACATTTGTGCACTACTAATTTCAGAGGTCAATCTACTGGTCTCAAGGTTTCTCCAGCTTCACTGAAACGTCTCGACGTTACTACATACTGCACCGTGATTGGCTTCCAAAGTAGTCATAGTGTCACAAAACAGGCTAATACTAACCCATGACATAATGAGACTGAAGGTGAGCTCAGGGAAACTTTCCCTCTTCAGCTCTGCACAGTTTGGCCGAAAACATTCAAGTGAAGTAGAAATAAGGACACACTTTGGAGTGGTGGGGACTTTAAAATGCTGTGTGATTTTTATTATGTGCAAAACAATTTATATAAGCGGCTTACAATAATTACGGTCAAATTCAACAAGAGTTAGATTTCATCAAAAGGTGGATACACAAAAAGAAAAAGCATCAAACATTCAGCTGCGTTATGTCAGACACTATACGGGGATGACAGATGGAAACAATGGCAGCTTGTGTTTGAAGGAAACCCCTGGTGTTAGTTTACGGTCTAAAAACATTCGGGACACTCTGATTGTTTCAGTTAAAAATCTTCCAACCAATAACCAGCGTGTTTGGACGAAAGACTATAAACTATACGGGGCTTTTTGCATTTTATTTGCAAGGCTTGGCGTCTTCGAGAAGTTGACATCGGTCCGCCACGGCCCGGACTTCTCCAACCTGAACGCTGTCATACGTCCCGGTGATGGACGTGGTGTGGATCTCCCCGTTGGCGTAGGTGCGTTTGAGGCTCGCCGTGTACGGGATGTTAACTGTGATCTTATGCTGCTCCATCGTAACCACGCAGTAGCTGTTTGGCGGGGCCGTGACCAGCACAGAATCAGTACTGGTGATGGCCTCGGTCACCGTCTTTCCCAAAGAGTACTGGAACGACACTTCGATGCTCAATTTAATACTGTTGGAGACGATGAAAGGGATGCTGGCTGTGAAGGTCATTTCAACAGCTGCTTTGATGGAATCGCTGATGTCCCACCTGTGCTCCACCTGGTACGTTTTTGAAAGGGAGTCTGTTTTCACCACTGAGCGGCATTCGTAGTTGCTGACAGATGTTTTCCGCATGATCTCCGGAGGATATTGGATGAATTTAGACTCATCAGTGATGTACCTGACATTGTAGACCTGCTGGCTGATTATAGCCTCACTGGTGGTCAAGACCTGGTAGGAGCTGTACGAATATATGGAATTCTTCCATGGCAGGTAGAACTTCTTCTCTCCAGTCACAACCTGCCCAAGTCCATATTTGTTCATCCCTACATATATATCCCTCTTTGAGCAGGTTGTGACTGAACTCTGGGGCACTGAACCGTGCGAACCCTCTTTCCACTCCAGGATCTCAAAGTTGTTTTTGTTCACCAGGATCTCAAATGGGGAACCAAAATGTACTTCATTTGCAGTGGCATACTTGCAATAAGAACCCATACTGGGAATATAAAAGCCAGCCTCACACATGTATTTGCAGACATAATCGATGCGATCAACGTAATCATTGTAAATTGAAACAGCATCGTCTGGGAGAGAGTTGTTCCAGGTCACCCACTCCAGGTTAGAGCCACTGCCAGACATGAGGGAGGAGACCAGGTTAGAGCCATCAGCAGACATGAGGGAGGAGACCAGGTTAGAGCCATCAGCAGACATGAGGGCAGAGACCAGGTTAGAGCCATCAGCAGACACGAGGGCAGAGGCCAGGTTAGAGCCATCAGCAGACACGAAGGAGGAGGCCTGAACCTGCCTCCTCTGCATTAGCTTAGCAACAGTCAGAAGAGGGCTGCTAACTGCGATTTCAGGGGTGCCATTTACATCCAAGTTCATGATGTAATCTAGAAAAAGACAAGGGAAAAAGCACAAACAATATTTGCTTTAATATGAAACACTCAGCACAAACAGAGTGAAAAGTGTAACGTTACCGTTGAAATGAAAAACAAAGCCGCTTTCTGATTAATGAAGACAGGAACTGACCTCTCCCTTAACTTACAGTTTGTTTCCTATCAGTTGGTCTTCTACTTCTGTCCTCACAGAAATGTCTCAACAATTATTGGATGGATTGCCATTTTTTGCATTCATTATCCCCAGAGGATGAATCCTAATGATGCTGGTGACTTCTTCTTCAGTGCCTCCATGAGGCTGACAATTTTGGTTTTTAGTGACAATAATTGTATTGAGATTTGAGTGATACAGTCAATGTTTCCTACAGGACAACATTTGCATTGACAGGTCGTTTTGTATAGATGCTAAAGCTTTGTATGTTTTCAGTTAGTCCTGAATATAACTTTAAATCTAAAACCTGTGAAGGTCTTTTTAACATAACAGACAGGTCGAAAGTCTTTTCGTATTTTTCTAAAGAAGAAGGAAGGGTAGGCGTGAGCCTATGTAGCAGGATACAAAGTAAGAGTTACTGGTATCTGGGCCTAGCTTAGCATTAGCTTAGCATTAGCTTAATTTAGCCTATTCGTTGATGTGTTGTTATTCCCGTATCTTGTTGTGTTAAGTTACTGTCGTGTTATACCGTGTTATTGCGCAACCATCGCGGACCGCGGCGTCCCGTTATATTGTGTATAACGATATATAATATGAAGTAGGCTACATTTCTCTTCATCATGATTGTATTTACCGTTTGATTTGATTTTACAAACCTCACGTTGTAAAACATTACTTTAAGTTACGCCGTCGCTCCAAAACGACCTAAAACGGTAAACGACCGGTGTGCGAACGCACTTTCTGAACGTCACAGTGGAGCGACAGAAAGACGCAGCAGCAGGGCATTGAGAGGTAAACTGTGTCTGAAGATGATGTGCGAGTGAAAACCCTTCTAATATTTTAATAATTAAGTAATGTTAACTGGAAGAAGCACTCAGATATGTACTTTTTAGATGACCCATCATCACTGTTTGAATAGGTTTAAACCCCCCCCCCCTTTGTTTACACACGCACACATACATAGATACATATACATCTACATATATTTATGTACATAGCCTTACCCCACTTTATTCATTTGACTTTAGGTATTAGACACATAAAATGGTATGATATTGTTTGTTGATTGTGATATTACTTGATCTGATCATTTATTATTTTGATGTAATAAACTCTGTTGTATTTTAAAGAGCAGTCGTCTGTGATTACTTGTGCATATGTGTGTAATAATAACTGGATGTAGTGGCCTGTGCTCAAACTTAAACCTTCACTTTCACTCTGAATGTGTAAGAATCTCAACACATAAAACCAAAGCCCAAGCATCTAAATCACCAGTTACACACGGGGGGGGGGGGGGGAGGTTGGAAAACACATTTAGTTTGTGACTTGAAATGATAAACAGAGCTGCAAAACCAACGCACTGCAGAGTTTTGTCTCAAGATTCTTTGTTGCTCTATAAGCCATTCATAATCAACAAATCCCAGTTATTTTTCCCATTTCCCCAAATTTCTGAAGCCAGTTTGTGTTTACCGTTTTCCGGTTTGCGTTTGCTGTTGCTCCCGATGTCCAAAGGACTGGCTGAAGTCTGCAAGACCAGCAGCAGCAGCACTGGCAGCTTCATCTGGAGATGAAACACAGAACCAAATCTTTAGAAGAGTTATTTCACAAAACAGCATTAAAAAGACACAAGCTTGGTGAAGAAGTCCCCTCAGTGCTGAGCCACCGAGTCACGATTGTCTCTACGTGGTAATTCTGTTTTTGTAAGAATAATAGATTTTGGAAATACAGAAGAAAATACAAATAAAAACAACAATAATAATCATGAATTCATTTGTTTTTTCGCAGGTATAACATTTTGTAACATTTTTTGTATTTCAAGATTTTTTCAATACATTTTCCATCTCACCATTCATATATTTGATCGATTGAATTCTCTGAAATGTAGTCATAATATTTACAATTTTACATATTTAACACTTATTGAACTTTGGGAGAAGTACTCACCATCATATTGTCTGTCGCTGAATAATGGCTGAGTCACTTAACACTGTACTGTCGGCTAGAGAAAGAACAGCAAGCGTTGGCGTGTTTTAGACTATCGGGAAAATGGAGGACACTTCAACTGCCAAGTGGGAAACATATTGGTGACTTATTGGTTTAGTCGTCTCTGTCTGATACTTCCTTGTGTGCCTGTTTTCTCGTAGATGAACTATCCCAAAATGTGGTTCTATCTGGCCTCGTCATATTAAAGGAATAGGATAACTTATTTTATGTTACTGTTACGGTTCCTTTTGGCAGAATTGTGCTTTTGTACCTTGAGTATATAAATATGTTATTAGTCTAAAATAAATACAATTAAACAATATTTGTTGTCAAACTATACTGAAACGGTACACACAAATTCATAATTCAGTATGAAACCTGGATTCAGGTTCACAGTTTGGTACATCAACAACAGAGAGCTGGATGGCACCTGATTCATCCTTCAACCTGTTCAACTGAACCAACAACCTCCGTACCACACTGGTTTATATTCAGCACATGCATCAGTGATGCTGTGATTCAAACAGACTGTTTACCTGTAGCACACCTGTGAGCAGCTTTGTTAAGCCTCGGTGTGGCTCTGGATTGTAGTATTTTTATTTTAATCTCTGTGGAAGGATGTTTGCCAACTGTTTCCTACTTTGTGTGGATGAAATATGTTTATTGGAAACGTAATCGAAAGGCTTGAAACTTAACTGCATTAGTTGAACTTGTATACAATGAGATAGTAAACAATGAATATTGTCTCGGTGAAACTAACCTGTGAATTATCAGTAGAAGGGATTGAATGTTTTAAATAGAAGCCATGGGAAGAAAAGGGTTCATATAACGGGATGCTTGTTCGTAAACAGGAGGGTTGTGAGTGTGATAGTGGAAAGATCCAGTAAATCATTGGTCCCATCGTGTCTGTGTGATACTTCCTTGTGTCACTGTTTTCTTTCATAGGTTAATCATCCATGAGCGTGATTCTATCTGGCCTTGTTGTTTTAAAGGTGGCTTGTGGCCTTATGAACTGTATCGGCAGACCGAGGTGATTTAGCTCGTCTTTCACCAGATCCATCATACCGCACCTTACAAAAACATTTTCATATCTGATGGTAATAACACATTTATAAAGCTTCTCTAAATGTAAAGCACTTTTATCGACTTGTTCTTGTTCTTTTAATCGTAGCTTGGTAGTACAAAGGTAATTTTGTGCAAGCAATTTACAACCACTCACCGAATTAAAATCATTGTTGACACTGCTGAAAAACCTGCAATATGAATGCAATCAGCCTCAGCTGTGCAGTGCTGCGCTCACAGCTTGTTAGCAAACGATAGCATGCTAACATGCTAAACAAACAGCAGTTAGTGTGAATTCTTCTTCTTTTTGGAGCCTTCAAACCGCGAATAAAGGCATCGTCAACCAATTGAGTTTACTCAAATACTGTACATTATTTGTAGTCGTTTTGTTAAGTTTAATAAAGTTATTCTTACAGAATTTGCTTTTTATGCTGCAAGAAGTCAATCCTGGATGACAAAATAATAAGAAATGTTGTGATTTCAATGTTCAGTAGAACTTTACTATGTCTTCTATGTGTCTTTTGTAAATGTTGAGACACAAAAACAATCCTGTGGCAGTTACAATCTTTCTCCATTTGTTTCTGTTGAGCCATGAATCCGTTCTACAGAAGAAGTAGTCCCGAGAGAGGCAGTTCAAAGAGATGTATTCATATTCTTAACAAGCTGAAACATCTAAGATATCCAGCAGGTGGGAGTGAAAGATCACTCATTTATCACCAGACATTGTCGCTGGTGTGCCAGTAGCTCAGCGTCTCACACAGCAGTGCAGTGATGCTCAAACATGATATTATATCATATATTACATCGCATAACATCCACACATGTCAACTTGAATGTAGAAATACTAACAAATACTCTTCTACTACTTAAACTTGTGTTATGATATTTGTGTTTCTTGAAGATCAAGTGAAATACATTCTTTTCTCAGAAATCAATGAATAAGTTTCATGTTGGGTCACATGAAAACAAGTGAGCCATCTCCACGACGACGGAGCAAACTCAACCTCCTGACTTGTTCTGACAACAGTCAGCTGACTGGAGGTACTAAAGTGTTTTGGGTTTCTGTTCGATAACCAACATGTGTAAAGCGTGATCGCGGTGATTCTATCTGTATTATGGTCGTGTGAGGAGATTTAGGATTTCTCAAAGTTGATTAGATGTTTGGAAGGACGGAGGACATCTGAACACTGTGGTGAGTTCATGATACACTGAAGGCCATTGATAGATTGGAGGACGGAGGTAACTGATAACTTACTGTCTTATCAGTGTGTTTGTACTCGTTAATAATCCTGAATCTTATCCTGCAATTGTTTTATAATGGCTGCTGAGATCAGCGCGAACACAACGGCACGGCTGCTGTAAATTATAGACGACAGACTTCTTCAGATTTTACTTTCAGCACCTTCGTCTTGTTAAGGCAAGACACGACAGCCACAATTATGATTGTTTCAACAAAATGTGATAATAATTTGGAACCTGGCTTTATCCAAAGTTCAGAATTTATGTTCTGGGAATGTCTGCAAAATAGCACAAATGTAATAAGATAATGCCTATTTTGCACATTTAAATATACAATTTCAGAAAACCTGTAATCCACAAAATAACTGTCTTAATGTCAGCAATGAGCTGCATACGTTTCATGGTGATATCTGTTCGTTCTATTTTTGACCCTGTCCACTGAGCGTGAAGCACATTGAATCTCCACATTCATACAACTACAGACACACTGACCACCTGCGCTGGTCAGTGATATCAATGTGGAGGGGCGTCCTTCCTTTTTCTGCCATCCAGAGCCTTCATTTGCTCTCAGCTCAACAGGAGCAGTTTCGGCTAAAATGTCTTGCTCATTGACACCTTAACATTTCAAGATGCCGAACCTCAACCATCTCCTGAGGCCTATTTAACATGATAATGCTTTTGCAGTGTACTTATTATTTTCATTTTCTAAAGTCACCAAATTGTGCTGGGAGAGGACCCTCCAACCCGCCACTTTGGTTTCCAAAACCTCCCGATTTTTGAGGTCACAAGGTTGGCAAGTATGGGGCTGCACTGATAATTCCATATTATCTCCTCTGAACCTTCAGTGCCATCATTCTCCAAAGTTCTGTTGTTTTCAACAGAACATAAATTCTGAAATTCTCCACTGCTATGCTGACGACACCCTGCTATTCATTCCCCCCATCTGACACTTGAGGCGTGCGTAACTATATCTGGTAATGGATGTCAACGCACCAACTAAAGATCCCACCTGGACTAGAGGAAACGATGCTCCGCTTAGACTTTCCATTACTTCACACGGCAGTTTGATCACATATCAAAATAAATCCATCTTGTCAGGCTTGAAGTTATGCGTTTGTGTCCGGACCAATCCGTGTCCTGTGAGGAGCTACTGGTAGCTCCTCACGGTGGCTTAGGAAGTGGAAAGTATTGATTTGTTTAAAGAAGAGCAAAGAACTGTACTGAAGGCTTTTCTCGATTGGAAAATATGTTTTTTGTTCTTTTCCCGACTGGCTTTGTTTGATTGACAGATGGTTCATCCAAAGTACTTTTTGAAAGTGCCTACCTTTTTCCAAACAGTTTCTAATGACGGCATCTCGGAGGGTTCTCAGGTCCATCACCATTTAAAATAACACGGTGCTGCCAACTTTGTCTCTTTGGAAGAGATGCTGCGAGCAGTTTGACGCTGCCTTGCTCTTGATTCTATGGAGGTAAAGTACTTATTGTAAGTACATTTAGAACGAAGCGCTAGATTAGCATAATGGAATGGAATCCAGTCTGTAAGTTTAATCGTTGATGGACTCAAGACAGTAATTGTCTTTTGACAGAAATCATAGATTCAGATTTGATAAATATCTCATCTTCATTGGCCAAAGTATAATCATTGCACAACATGATGTGAAAGTCTATATATTTGCAGTTATAGACAAACAAACAGAGACGAAAAGTTTTCGGGAACATGAATCCCATCTTAGTTTGAGAGACACTGACAGCTGTGAGCAAAACCCGCTGCACCAGTTTATGTTTATGGGTCAACGTCAGGCAGAGTGAAAGTGCACAGTCTGCTTTATGGTTCAGCCATAAACCGGTACATATAACCTGGAGGTGACTGGCTGAGTGGACTCAGTGGGGAGCGACTGTAAGGGTGAGTGCTGTTCACTCTCTTTTCACCTTCAGTCAATCAGACTTGATTATGATGAATTGGCGATAATCTCCAATAATCGAATTGTATGTTGGTAGCATCTGTGGTAAAATGCAAAAATATCACAAATGTTTATGGTTCGAGGTCGTAGATAACTTGTAACATGTTGAAACAGGGAGATCATTCTTGCGACTTCAAAATATGGATTGTGTCTCATTCTGTTTAACATGAAGGTGGTTTTGAAAATGTTCATCCAAAACCAATGATGCCACTTTAATGTCTTCAATTCAGATCTCCTTTCAGGGCAAAGTGGAAGACGTGTTTGGCAGAAGATTATTTCACATGTTGAGTTCAGAGAAAGTCTTTTTTTGTGTTTCATCTGCAGATGAAGCTGTCAGTGTTGTTGCTGCCGGCCCTGCTGGCTCTGTCCTCAGCCAGTCTGCAGGACATCGTGAAGAAGAGCGCACAGCACAGAAAGGGTAAACATTTCATATTTTTCACATTTTTGTGACACTAATCGATACAGATAGTAGCTGCGTTACACCTGTAGTATAACTACACAGGCCAGTTATATTCTGAAGTAGATCTTCTCCAGACTGCTGTGCGGTGACATATGTAAAGTCTCCGTCTGTCTCTTTTGCACAGCTTCCTTACTGAACCCCGAGCTGGAGGGTCAGGTGCCTGAACCGACGGGTAACCAAGTGGCGTCGGGTCCCCTGACTCCCGCTGACCTGGAGCAGCAGCAGGATCTACCTTCCTCCTTCATTTTCGGCAATAACGTGAACCTGGAGTGGTTGACCTGGGGCGGCTCCGTGCCCAACGGCGCTGTTGCGATCTACAACGGCTACACCGAGCGCACCGACTACGTCTGCAAGTACAAGTGCGAGGCCGGCTTCTACAACCCGAGCCTGGGCCCCTACTGCCGCTACCCCTATGGAGACGCAGAGTACTACGCCCCCGAGTTCCAGATCCTGGCCAACAAAGACAACTTTGAGTTCCTTGAGTGGAAGGAAGATTCCTACGGTTCAGTGCCCCAATACTCAGTCAGGACCTGCCCAGGTGTTGGCATCTACGTTGGGAAGAACAAGTACGGCCTCGGGAAGGTTGTTCCTCAGTTCGAAGCCTTCTTCCTGCCTTGGGAAGGCGATGAGTACTGGTACAAGAAGTACCAGGTCCTGACCATCAACAGGGATGCCTACAGCCAGCACATCACTGACGTCAAGTACGCCATCGACGATGTCGCCATCTTCCAGTATCCTCCCGAGACAATGCGCATCTCCGGGCTCACCAACAACGAGTGCCAGACGGTGGTGAAGACGGTCACCATCTCAAAGACCACAGAGGTGGAGACCACCTGGAGCATCGGCCGAGCCACCATGCTGGGTATCACCGGCAGCATCTCGGCTAAAATCCCCTTCATCGGCTCCGGGGGCATCGAGCTGAGCGGCGAGAAGACGCTGCAGTTCTCCAGGGGAACCACCGTGGTGGAGTCGCTCAGCCACTCCGTGTCCGTGGAGCTCACCGTCCCGCCGAACCACTCCTGCAGAGTCCGCATGGAGGGGCGCAAGATCACAGCCGACATCCCGTACACCGCTCGCCTCAGCCGCACCTACCGCAACGGAGAGACCCAGTGGACCTCCATCTCTGGGACGTACGACGGAGTCCAGATCGGAGAAGTCCGGGCCGTGGTGGACCGCTGCGAACCCGTACCCGATGCGCTGCCATGCCCATGAAAGACTGATGGAAAAACACACCAAAATATATCTTTTCAACATCTGAAAGCAAATGATGCGTCACAATAAAACAACATGTTGTGTGTGCATGTAAAATATATTTTGTCAGCTGGTTTTCAACATGTTGAAAATGCATAAAAAAAACAATAAAAATCATATGGCACTTTATCTTTTTGTCCACTTTAAGTTAACACTCTTCCCAATGAAAATTATGAAATTTTTACTATCACATCACATTCACATCGTACACAAACATCAAAGAAGGTACATTTTTACTACAGTTTAGATTTTCTGCTGATTTCACTTTTTCTATCATTCAGGGGTAAATATTTTTCAAACATCTGACAGCTGGAGTTACGAGTTGATAAACAAGATAAACATTGTCCATACTAAATGATTAATACATGCTAAATTATTAGTTTAATACGATTAATATACTACTTTATTACTGATAAATGGAATTTTGAGTGTTGGACTTTTACTTTAAATTCAAACAATTAGTTTTTGGTATTGATATTTTTATTATTTTTATTGCTTAGTTTCATGGAACACTGAGATAATTAGAGTGCAATAAAAGACACTTGGCGTTAATGCTTAAAAATGTATTTGCATGAATAAAACAACAACCTGACAAAAGAAAATGGAGATGGTAAGAAAATGAATTCAAGATACAAAAGAAATGTAATAATACGTTTAAAAACAATGTGGATGGCTTCACTCGGTTGAAGTTGTATGACTGCATACAAATGTCATTATTCAGTTTGACTCTGCCTCATAACTCTTGTTGCAAAGGTTTGAATCTATATTTATACACTTCCTTGTAAATTCTGCTCGATATTCTCCTGAAGTTAAATCCTCACAAAGCCAGTGTGCAGTTTCCATAACTAAAAGAATATTCAGCAACTTTACATGTCTCCAATCTTCAGGGATTAGATTGGTAATCACTGCGTGTCTCAAGGACGCTCACGGCCGTGACATCTCACCGATATGGGGCCGAGCGTGCAGAACGATGTCCGCGTCCGGCGGCTTCTCCCCTGGACGTTACGTAACGGGGACCTTCTTAATCAATGAGCCACTATCACCGGGAGGGGATCGGACCTCCGTGTTCCCAGCCCGAGCTTATCTCCACCGACAGTATCTCGCCATCAGTGGACAAAGAGCGCCGCAGCACTTTGGACCTTCAGATACGAGACGTTACATCCAGGCCACTTTACTTAAGAAGCACTTTTAACGAAATCAAAAGAGTAAATTCACAAGCAGGAGGAGGGAGGAGTGCTGTTGTTCTAAGCGGGGATCAATAAAGACTCCTGTTATCATTATCAGCACGAAGAGTCTTCTTCACAGGCCTCCAGGGTGGTAGACAAGGACAAAGTAGGCCAGAGGTCTACAGGGTACCTGGTTCTGGTTCCGGCTAACACAACAGAAATAAGACTGAACACAGTCCTGTGTCATGTTCAGCTCATGTAGATGAAGGTTGCAGTCTTGCTTCTCTATTTGGTTCCTCGAAATCAACAATCTCCAGCACAGCTCAGCTGAACGGGTGCAGAGAGTCACTTATAAATCATAATTGTTCGATTCTGCTTGTTCTGACTCCTGTAGATTCATGGTTCTCTGTTCGAGATGAATCCTGCTGCAGCGGGCCGACTGAACCGTGTCGCTCCTTTTGGTACAAAGTTCAGCCTCTCAAGCCATTTGAATGTTTCCATGACACTGATTGTTAAGAAATCACAAACAAGCCTCAGATACACGAACGATGTGTGAACGTTGTTCTTTCAATCGTTTTATTTTCAGATTATGTTACACGCTATATGTTACCCTCAGATAGAAAAGTACATTCCATAACGGCTAACTATACAAGCAGTCACACACTAAACACATAAATACAAATAGAAACACACAAACAGATATTTGTAAGTATTTGTAGCATTAAAGGTCAGAGGTCAGCTCTCAGTGAGAACAAGCAAACACCTTTGAGTCGTCTGAAGTGAACTGGGAATGTGTTGCTTCATGAAGCTCCCGTGAGTCTGTGACACGAACCGCACAGCCTGAACTCTCCCGCCGCTTTATTGCGGCAATAATTGAGCAGAGAGGTTTTAAAAGTCTCGTCCTGCTGCCGGCGGCGTCACTGCAGGAGGACGCTGTCGAGGTAAACGCGTCTGTCTGATTGAAGACATTTCTCTGTCTGAATGTTTCCTACGGTGCATGACGTTGATTGACGATCAGATTTGACAATAATCGAAGATATTCAAATCTGAAACATAAAAAACCTTCTTCTTACTATTTGTTGTTGCTGGAGAAGGTTTCCAGTCATATTTTAATATTGTATTGAAGTAATAATACTTGAATAGGCATCCAGTTGTTCAAAATGTAATATTTGCCGAAATTATGCATCTTGTTTGGCGCTGAGCCTTTTTATTCTTTTACATGAAGCGATACAATGTGTCATTTTTATTAAATATGTATTCTTTGCATCATGTGTTTTATAGTATCAGTTATCAGAAATATCCTGCATGATCTGCTCAACAAAATATATGAAACGTGCTGCATCATATCATCATGTAATTTAAGTAAAACTAGTCGTTTGAACAAAATGCAACTTCGTACTCGATATTACTTTCATGTAAAGATACAAAGTTATTGATTTATTGCTGATGTCACAGATTCAATTTCATTCACATCTGCTCAGATTTCTTTCTTTCAGTCATTTTCTGTATGATTCTGCATGTTGGTAACTGAGATGATCCTCATTTTAGCATTTAATTATTACTGGGGTCAAACTTTATGAACGATTGGGAGCATACCTCTCAACCTTAAATTACATTTTTTGACATAAAACACATTTTTCAACACGTTTTTCGCCTCCTATTAACACACAAACTCAAAGGTTTTTTTCTATCAACTCCATTGGTCTTCACATAAAAAAACAAAATCATATTTTCACAAAAATAAACGGAATGAAGTATTTTGGTGCCAAAAGCCAACCATCTGTGTTCAGAAGTATTCAAAGGTTTCAACAGTTAAACAGTTTCAAAACAACTCAGGAAAGTAACTTTATGAATTGTTACATTGTAATAACTGCTCAGCTTTTATATCCTCCTCTTGTTCGTTTCTCAAGATTACGAACACTTTAACTTTTCTCCCTTTCGTTATTCTTTTCACAAATATTGTTGTAAACATAATGAGTCGATCAGCTTCCAAAGGAGGAGGCGACCACGCACCCCTCGCCCTGTGTGCCATTACTTTGGTACGTTTGATGAGTTTAGTGTCAAACTGAATCCCGGGATGCTGACGTGTTGTTGTTGTTGTTGTTGTTGTTGTTGTCTAGATGAGGTGGTGTGTGGCTGTTGTCTCGGTGGTGCTGCAGCTCTGCAGCCCAGCGCTGCAGTCTGACCCGCTGCTCTACGTGGCCCGGCTGCAGGACGGGAGAGAGCGACCCGGCCGTGAGTCTTCATGAGCACGAACTGGAAACATGATATATTTACAACGAGAGGGAACAAGTGTCCTCTCTCGCAGTGTTCACCAAAGTGTATCCGCCGGTGAGTCGGATCCTCTCTGAAATGTGAAGGCTTCTTCCCCTGTCTTCACCTGCCAACGTAGCCTCACACAACGACTCTGACATCTCACCAATGATGTTCCTGCAAAAGTCCAGCAACACGTGATCATTTCTCTTCGTCGCATGAACGCAGTCTTTTCAAAATGAACTTCTGTCCTCGCAGGAAACAACTCAGTTAAGTTGAGGCAACAAATATACTGAGTCAAAGAAAAGTATGCAAGTTTCGTGACAAATAAATCATCGTTGACTTCTCGCGGGAACAAACAGGCTGAAAGATCGCTTTTTGTTGGACCCATCTACGAATTACGACGCATTCTTTTTCGTAGGAATATCTCCGAACGCTGGAGGAGACCAGCCTGCACCTTTCCATCAAGCTTCATGAGAACATGTAATCCTGCTGTCAAACAACACACAGGCCACTTTATGACAGTGGCTGACCGAAACGTGACATTTTGACTCACGATGTACCTGCTTTCATCTGCATGTCGTGCATCAGGCATTCCCTCAAACTCTCAGTCGTGCGCATCCTTGAAAATCGACGCTAGACATCCGCAAGAAGCAGGTATTTTGGTCAATGTAGTCTCCTGAAAAGAATCAGTTTTATACTAAAACCAGTTTCTCCTCCTTTCTTTCCAGAGCTGAACCCCACGCTGGAAGATGTTGTCCCTTCCAGGGAAGTCATCCAACCTCCTAAATTCAGAGAGATCCCAGAAAGCGAGACGACCTCTCACTCCTCCCCCATGTTCGGTGAACACGCCAACCTCAAGTGGGTGACGTGGAGCGGCCACCTCCCAAACGGCTCCGTCGCCATCTTCAACGGCTACGCCCAACGCACCGACTACGTGTGCAAAGTCAACTGCGAGGCCGGCTTCTACTCGCCCAGCAAAGGGAACCTCTGCCGGTACCCGTACGCCGACAAGGAGTACGCGTCCTCCGAGTTTGAAATGCTGGTCAACGTGGACCACTTTGAGTTCCTGGAGTGGGTTGAAGACTCGTACGGGTCGGTCCCGGGTTACGCCGTCAAAACCTGCCGGGACTCGGACATCTTTGTGGGCAAAAACAAGTACGGTCTCGGCAAAGTGGTGAGCCAACACGAGGCCTTCTTCCTCCCCTGGGAGGGCGATGAGTACTGGTACAAGAGGTACCAGGTTCTGGCCATCAACAGGGACGGCTACAGCCAGCACATCTCTCACGTGGTGTACGGCATCGACCAGATGGAGCTCTTCCACCATCCTCCCGAGGCCCTGCAGCTCGCCAAAGTCACCAACCTGGAGTGCAGAGCCGTGGCGAAGACGGTGACACTGGAGAAGACCAGCTCGGTGGGGAAGACCTGGGACATCGGCAGAGAGACCCGCAACGGCTCCGTCTCCACCATGCAGGCCAAGGTGCCCATCCTCGGCCCGGGGACCGTGGACTTCACCAAGGAGCAGAAGGTGACCTTCTCGGAGGGGACCAGCGTGGTGGACTCCATCGGTCACTCCGTCTCCGTGGAGCTGCTGGTCCCGCCCAACCACTCGTGCGCCGTGAGGATGGACGGCAGGAAGATGACGGCCGACATCCCGTTCACCGGCAGGCTGAGCAGGACCAACCACAACGGAGACACCCACTGGACGTACATCACGGGCATCTACGACGGCGTGAGCGTCGGAGAGATCAACGCCGTGGTGGAGAGGTGTCAGCCAGTGACGGACGCCGTCCCCTGCTCCCCAACTCAAGACTGAGGACTTCAAAAGTGAAGGAAAACTCTGTTTTCAAAATAAAATACAATCATGAATGTAAAGGTGTTTCTTTGTATTCTTTGAGAGAAAAATATTGAAAGTAATTTTTCAGTTATTTAATGTATTTCTTGTCAAGTTACAACGATGAACTATTTTTTAAATCCGTGTCTGAAGATATGGCATCAATATTTTGTAACAACATTGAAATAAAGTAAATTAGAAACAATACAAAACCATTGGTTATTTATATACAATATTTATTTAAATCAGTCACTCAACATTTCTCATTAAACCAAACCTGTATATCTATATATATATATGTATATATATATATATATGTATATATTTATATATATATATATATATATACATATATATATATATGTTATATTGGGGGTTAAAAGTGGTTTATTTTGATGTACTATACATCACTTCAGTGACAGGATAAGTAATACTAAGACAGTAAATACATATATTTGTATATTGACCAGGCCACCACCAAGGCCCAATTAATTGCAAATGAGTTGCTCATAACACACTAAACTCTGGCAATGTTCTTTTAAATGTCCCAAAGTGATCTACTACAGCAGGGGATTTGATGAACTGCTGATTAGCTGCAGGTGTGTTTCACCACGAACATCACAGGTGTGGTGTTGCTGCCACACTGACACTTTACTTTGTCGTTGAACACACAGACCCTGACATAGCACATTTCAACAGCAAGGCAATTCAAAGTGCTTCACTTAAAACCATTAAAAGCATCAAAACGTTTATGTTGCTTCTGAAGAAACATATCTATGATGTAATTCTCGGTCCCCCCGCTAGGGGGTGCTGTAGGCCAACAGAGGAGGAAGTACCATGACGTCTTTGCAGCTCTCGTTGACTTACATGAGAGGCTCGACAGGACGAGCGGCTAATGTGACCTCACATGAGACCCGGGAACAGCTCAGCGCTGAACATAAACTCTCAGCTTGTTTGTTATCAGTTCGTTTGTCAGCCTCTCCGGTTTTAACGCATTTAGCGGTTGTTTCTTAATGTGTGTCCGCTGGTGTTGCGCTTGTCTTGAGTTAGCCAACGAGCTACAGGAAGCTAACCTTAGCAAGCTAGCTAAGCTAAGCTACTTCCACACACTTGTGACACAAATACAATGTAAAAAAAGGAGTTTCAGAAAATTAAATTAGGCAAAATACAGATGAATATAGATCACAGCAAGATACAGATACACATAGCTAAATCTTAAGTTCAAGTCTATTGAATCCCATTCATAAATCAGTGTATTTAATGAATGATCATGAAGGTTTAATGATAGTAAACGTTGCTTCATCATCAGGTGAAAACAGCTGACTGTCCTTATTCATGAGCCGATCGACAGAAGTCTCCGTTTTAACGCGTTTCTGTCGTGTTTTGTCGCTGTTGTTGAAGAAGCTGCTGAACTTTGTCACAATGAGGAAACTTTTAACGAGACTCATCAACAGAGTTCTGCTGAGTAAGCTGTTTACACCAGCGATGGGCGGTGAAGCAGAAATACACACAGAAGGACGAAGAAGGTTGGTAAGTACATATAATATATATTTATATATATATATACAATGAAAAGCTCACATCAGAGAGATTTGATGCAAACTGAGAAAACACAAGACAGACTAAATGTAAGTTGAATCCTCTGTTCCTAACTTATTTGACCTCCTCTGTGTGTTAACTTCTCTCTGAGTCCCGTTGAAGCCAGACAGATGAAGCTGTGTGTGTGTGTGTGTGTGTGTGTGTGTGTGTGTGTGTGTGTGTGTGTGTGTGTGTGTGTGTGTGTGTGTGTGTGTGTGTGTGTGTGTGTGTGTGTGTGTGTGTAGAGACACAACACAATGTCTGTAGTGTGTCAGCAGCCACAGAGTCCAACACACAGAGGCCTGTAGTGTCTGTGGACCAGTACCATCAGTACGAGGCTGCACATCTGCTTCTGTTTCTATTAGAGGAACATCTGGCATCGAAGCAGCACGAATACATTTCTCTCTTTTATTGTGATATGTCTTAATTATCTCATTAAACTTAATTCAACAGTAGCTGTACTGTATATAATAATAATAATAATCTTTATTTGCACATTTCATACAGACGTAGCTCAAAGTGCCGTACATTTAAAAATAAATAAAATCAGATGTGTGTGTGTGTGTGTGTGTGACAGGTGGTGGGGCTGGGTAACCCGGGGATGGAGGGTACCAGACACAGCGTCGGCATGGCGGTGCTCGCCGCGCTCGCCGCCCGCCTCGGCGTGGCTGACCGTTGGCGCGGCGACAAGCACGTGTCCGGTGAGGTCATCGTGGTGTCGCCCGTGGTGCTGCTCCGCCCACAGCTGCTCATGAACCTCAACGGGGTGTCGGTGGCCAAGGCCGGTGAGGTCATCGTGTGTGTGAGACGTCATCGTGTGTGTGTGTGTGTGTGTGTGTGTGAGGTCATCGTGTGTGTGTTTATCTTTTTATTAATATCCTGAACTCTGAATCTTAATCAAAGCTGATGAAAATTATTTGTTTTAATCAATTTCGTCGATGGACAGAAACTCTAAAGTGTGTGTTCGTCCTCTCCAGCTGGTAAATTCGGCATCAGGCCTGAAGACATCGTGCTGGTCCACGATGAGCTGGACAAACCTCTGGGGAAGGTCGTCATCAAACACGGAGGAAGTGCCCGGTGGGTTTCCTGTTTCCTGTTTCTGTCGTCTCAGGTCGTCCACGCTGCGGTTCAAGCGTCTGGGGAAACTTAATAATCATAATAATGTAGAGCTGCAATGAATAATCGATTAGTCATCAACTATTTTTATTTCATTTATTTCATTTATTTCATTTATTTCATTTATTTCATTTATTTCATTTATTTCATTTATTTCATTTATTTTATTTATTTTATTTATTTTATTTATTTCATTTATTTCATTTATTTTTATTTATTTTTGTTTTTTATTTTTTTTAATCTTTATATATATATATTTTCAGTTATTATTGTCTTGCTTCTTGCAAAGATCATAGTGTATCATTTATCATATATATTTTATCATATTTATTAATCAGATAGTTATAGTCTTTCTATAATGCATTAAAATCAGTTATGATGCATTATAGTGTTGTTATAAGTTACTATAAGTGGTCTTTGTTTGCTTAAAATTCATTTTCTTGCATATATTTAAAGATATGTATTCCTTAAAGCAAACCACGACCACTTATAGTAACTCCTAATCACATCACAATGCATGATGACAGTGATTACATGACATTATATAAAGGTTGTAATGGATTATAACACACAAAGAGAATAAGCAGAAGTGGTGACGTGTGATGACACTAAAGTGACGTCATCGTTCTGCTTCCTCAGAGGTCACAACGGAGTGCGCTCGTGTGTCGACTGCCTCCAGACGGACGTGAGTGATTCTGATGTTCAGTGTGTGAGATACATGCAGGCAGACAGCAGTTAAATAAATATATATATATTCACAGTAGAACTAGAAACTAACATTTAACTTTACGTTTGTTTGCTGCTGAAAACACTGAAATAAAAGACAAAGAAATGATTTTGTCCTTTTAAATGTAAAAGCACTGAACAGCAGAATGTCTTCCATTGAATCCTGGTCTCTGACGCAGGTGATGTGCAGACTCCGGGTCGGGATCGGCCGTCCGGCGGGGAAGACGCCCGTGGAGCGATACGTCCTGGGCCGGTTCTCCTCGGAGGAGAAGAAGGTTCTGGACTCGGTTCTGGCTCAGAGCGTGGACCTCCTCCTCTCCCAGCTCGCCCTGCGGGACTCCCAGCCCCCCTCCTCACCAGCAGGGGGCGGGCGAGCGGCGGCGCCGAGGGGGAAGGAGACGAAGAGCTCTTCGTCTTCATCTCCAGCTGCTGCTGCTGCTCAGAGCTGAGGCTCAAGAACATGAACGTCCACAGAGACGATCTCTGAGACGGAGACGTTTCTGCAGATCAACACGACGGATCCTTCAACCGGAGCCCAGGTTTCACCTCAAAGAACCGGCTCCAACCTCCTCTAGCAGCACAGCTGCACCCACATCTGTGCTCTTACCTTCTGCTTTTGTCTGAGTGTTGGCTGACGTTGATGACTCACAAACATGCAGACAAGCTTTCAGAAAACAAATGTTTTGTCAGAAGTTTTTCTCTTCATTTGTCTTTTTTTAAACGTCAGATCGCTCATGAACTCTGTGGTTGTTTGTCACTGTGTGGATTTTGAAGCTCATACTGATGCAGGTTTATTATTATTATTATTTGTTGTGATTGAAATCATAAATGTAAAGGACTGCTGCCTTGCTGTAAATAAAGAAGTAAAAATGTCACTTCCATTTGTTTTTTATGGAGCCGTTACGTGTCGTCTGATGTCTTCCAGAAAAGTTACTTCTCAACACGAGTCAGTTTCAGCTCCTCACATGAATACAGTCTTTTCAAAATAAACTTCCGGCTTCACAGGAAACTACTTGTGTTTAAAAGAAGGTGGAAGTGCGAGCGTACGATTGGTTCCTGGGTTCTTCACTGTGGCCGACACTGATCTGTGATCAGCTGCTTTCAGAGGATTCATCAGCAGCAAACTACAGTCCCAGTGATGTGTACCAGCAGGAGACACAACTCTTTACGACCAGAGACCAGAGCAGAGAGTGTGGAGGAAGTTTGAGTGAACAGACTCAAGTGATGCAGCTCGAGAGTCAAACGGGAAGGAAAACAACAAAACGCTCAATTTCTCCTCTTTTGGCCCCCTCACATCCTGCTCTCTTCCATCTTCTGAGTCTTTTGGCTAAAAAGAAAAACCAACCATATTGATCCCGCCCCCCCCCGCCTCCTTTTCCCGATTGTCACACTAATTACACTCTTCATCAATTAGGCGACTTTAATGAGTTGCATCCAGTCAAGAGGCGCAATGCATTCTCTCACACAGCAGAGAATGCCGGAGGAGGTGTGTGTGTGTGTGTGTGTGTGTGTGTGTGTGTGTGTGTGTGTGTGTGTGTGTGTGTGTGTGTGTGTGTGTGTGTGGGGGCATATAACAGAGTGGAGAAGAGGCGGCTGAATGAGGGGAATCAATACAAAGGAGGCCGGTAGATTGCGACGGAGGGCTGAGGAAGAAAGGCAGGCGAGAAACAAAAGGGGCCGAACATTGTTGAGACCCGGTTTGTTTGAGGCCTTCTGTCCCGCTGCAGCTCAGAGTCACAATGGCTGCAGGGACACACTTGTGGACATGAGGAGGAGGAGGAGGCCCCCCCCCCCCGTTGAGCCTCCATCGGGCCACTTTCCCAGCCCTCCTCGCTGGTCAGCAAGCTTCACCGACGGCTTTCAATAACTTTTCTTCTGCAGGAGGTCAGAGGTCAGCAGTGGGGCTGGACACCTGGACCCTAAAATTTATTCAGGAATGGGACCCCCCCCCCCCCCCCCCCCCCCCACCGCCACGCACTATGGCCGGGCGTAGCTGGGCCAACAGTGGCCTGGTGGGGGGTCTTCCCACAGTGGAGCTAACTCTGCAGAAACACAAAACAAGCCCACTGATGATGGGGAGGATGATGAAGAGCATACACACATTCACACTCCTACAGCTCTGATCGGTATTTTTAAGCCACGATGGCGGCGCTGCTCCAGTGATCTCCATGTCGTGATGTTGGTCAGTTCTCCGACTGAAATATCTCAACATCTAACAAACAAAATGTGGTTCAGACATTCATGGTCCCGACTGACAACATCCGACTGGCTTCTGCTCCAATTAAAGCTGCATTCTCTCTAGTGTCCACCAGGGGGCGACTCCTCTGGTTGTATAGAAGTCTATGAGAAAA
The DNA here is from genome assembly GCF_949748355.1 of Melanostigma gelatinosum. Taxonomy (NCBI): domain Eukaryota; kingdom Metazoa; phylum Chordata; class Actinopteri; order Perciformes; family Zoarcidae; genus Melanostigma; species Melanostigma gelatinosum. The sequence goes on from NC_136639.1 coordinate 2,229,741, forward strand.
TGACTCTACTTCTCTCTTGATTTATTACCTCAGTAAACATTGTAAACATGAGTTTATGTCTCAATCTCTAGTTTCAAGTCTTCTTCAATACAGCATGATGTTCATTTAGTACATTATGCTCCATTTAGAGTCACACAGACCATAAAGCAGGGGATGCTTTAGGGCGGGGCTACTGTGATTGACAGGTCTCTATGAGCATCTCTACGTCACTCCTCCTCAGTCCAGATATGATCACTTCCGTTCATTGGTGAACATGGCGACGGCAGAATCAAAGAAGACATAACGTCAACGCGGTAACCTGGCCAGATCTTACACATTTAAACACCATCAGTTAAAAACACACATCACATGACGGCATGTTTAGCGGGCGGTAGGGCTGTGACTATTCATATATATAAATATATATATGTAGATATATATATTTATATATATCTATATATAGATATATGGATGGGAAATATTAAAATATACATTTGAAAATGAGTCAGGATCTCTCGGCTTTTTCTGCTTTGTGTCCCTCAACTTTATGGAAGTGCAACACTACAGAGTGTCCCCATATCTATTAATAATAGTGGTTTTTAATAGCATGTATTTGTGTTGTTTTACAGCATATTGTGCTTTCAGTCCCTTTTAAATGATGTATGTTGTCCTCTGATTGTGATCTCTTGCAGGTGGAAATAAGGTAATATGTAAATGCATATATATAATATTCCTGACATTGACTCATGTGTCTCTACAGCCCAGAACAGTGACCTGAGCGTGCTTCATGTTATTTTGATCCCCGTTAGTCTTCAGATATAAACGCTCATGATGTCCCTTTAATATTAATATAAGGCCTGAGCAGCTCTTTGCAGTGACCTTAATGCCTTTGATCTCCTGCTGTATTACTGGAATGTCCCCGTAGGGACCGTAGTGTCCTTCAGTATCACCACACTGTCCTCTATGTTTTTCTGAAGCCGTCATGGTTTCCCACTGCAGAGCTGGTGTGTTTCAGCGAATCCAGGATCCTTCTTCTCATGCGTCTCTTCCCGATGAGCAAGCATTAATAACGCGTCCCTTCTCCCCTTTCACAGCCATAAGCTCAGTGATCTCGGGCCTCCTGCACTAAATTATTCTTACAGGGCCGTGAAAAGGCAGCAGCGGGGCCTTTAAGAGGCAAATGAGCATCCAAACGTGCAACGTGTTCCCAGCAACGGAAACGTTAGCTCACGAGCACACAGCCGAGCAGGGCAGAGGGAAGGGTCCGCCATCGCCCTGAAGGCAAAGCCTGCTGGGTAATTTATCCTTTAACCCTTGTCTAACTGTTTACACTCGACTCTAAGATGATGGTTCTGTACAGCAAAGAGATTCTCATGCTGGGTTATCACCGTGTGATGTCAGTTTGAGAAGCCAACACAGATACATTCTAATCATTGTTTCATTGTTTCATACCCAAAATCACAAGTGTTATTACAAGAGTTATGTTCTCATAATTTAGATATATTTATGCTTTTAACGTTGCTCAGCATCTCCACGCCTCACGTTTTCCATCCATCTCCGATGCAGGAAGTAGTTAACCCTTTATGTAGGATAACATACGATACGTATGACATCTTACTTTACGAGTTACTCATCATTTTTCGTGCGTTTTTTTCTACGCAAATCAACGTTGAGTTCTCATTTTACACGGGGAACGAACAGCGGTGTCCTGGATATAATATCATATTTGCAGTCTTAATACTTCCTTGTTCATGATTAAGTATTAGCCCGTGTTGTCTAAACCTAACAAAGTAGTTTCCTTTCCTAAACTTTACGAAGTAGTTGTGTTGTCTAGGCCTAACTACAGTAGTTGTGCTGTCTAAACCTAACTACAGTAATTGTGTTGTCTAAGCCTAACTACAGTAGTTGTGTTGTCTAAGCCTAACTACAGTAGTTGTGTTGTCTAAGCCTAACTACAGTAGTTGTGCTGTCTAAACCTAACTACAGTAATTGTGTTGTCTAAGCCTAACTACAGTAGTTGTGTTGTCTAGGCCTAACTACAGTAGTTGTGTTGTCTAAGCCTAACTACTGTAGTTGTGTTGTCTAAACCTAACTACAGTAGTTGTGTTGTCTGAACCTAACTACAGGAGTTGTGTTGTCTGAACCTAACTACAGTAGTTGTGTTGTCTGAACCTAACTACAGTAGTTGTGTTGTCGAAACCTAACTACAGTAGTTGTGTTGTCTAAACCTAACTACAGTAGTTGTGTTGTCTGAACCTAACTACAGTAGTTGTGTTGTCTAATCCTAACTACAGTAGTTGTGTTGTCTAAGCCTAACTACAGTAGTTGTGTTGTCTGAACCTAACTACAGTAGTTGTGTTGTCTGAACCTAACTACAGTAGTTGTGTTGTCTGAACCTAACTACAGTAGTTGTGTTGTCTGAACCTAACTACAGTAGTTGTGTTGTCTGAACCTAACTACAGTAGTTGTGTTGTCTAAACCTAACTACAGTAGTTGTGTTGTCTAAACCTAACTACAGTAGTTGTGTTGTCTAAACCTAACTACAATAGTTGTGTTGTCTGAACCTAACTACAGTAGTTGTGTTGTCTGAACCTAACTACAGTAGTTGTGTTGTCTAAGCCTAACTACAGTAGTTGTGTTGTCTAAGCCTAACTACAGTAGTTGTGTTGTCTAAGCCTAACTACAGTAGTTGTGTTGTCTAAGCCTAACTACAGTAGTTGTGTTGTCTAATCCTATAACTGAGCCCGTTCTGAGGGGTCACATGACACGAAAAGTCTGGTAAAATGTATTCGTGCGAGACGTGATCAATTATATAAATTAGGGAAACAGCACTTTGAGAAAGTCTCTCGTCAAAGACTTTCATGTTGTTTTGTTCAAACGAAAAGTGACGGAAATATTTGAGTAGTTTGACAAACAAATAAAACCTACTTTCACACCGAGATGGGCTCTTGTGATTTTTGGTCCTCATGAGTACCCTTACTCTTATTATCGTCGCTTAATGCTGTTCTCATCATCCAATTTAATCTGTTGGCAGATTTCCTATTTTGAGTTGCTTCTATTGTAGCACAAACAATGTTATATTCGTGCACAATCGACCTTTCAGTCCCGCCCTTCGGAAATATTTTTTAGGAAGTGCATTTAGTGACAGTGTGGGCTCCGCTGTAATGTAGCACTGACAGCTTGACAGAGTTCATAACTTAGTCACGAACAGCTTTCTGTCTCATCTGCATCTATCAGTATTGATTAATAATCAATAAAGGATAAAGGCTTTGATGATGTTTTGTCTTCGGTTTGTGTTTGATTGATAGATCAGGTAGATTTGTGATCATCTAATTAACCAATAAAAAGTGTTTTTTGATTGTCTTTTGTAGTTAACATCCAGGACGTGATTAGCCTAGCTTAGCACAAACACTGGAAGCAGGGGGGAACTGTTAGCCTAGCTTCATTAAAAGAGAAACAAATGCACATTTCAACAACCTTTAACTGTTTGATTTGCACCTTTTATTGCGTTATTTTTCCTGCTCTGAACTGATTTTAGATTTTAGATTTTGTGGTAACATTGTGTTATTTCTATAACTTTCAAAATAGGATCTAATGAGTGAAATACTGCAGAAGCTGATGTCCTCACTTTATCTACAGAAATAATGTACGTTTGATTACATATGGCTGATTGATTGATCTTGATTGGTGACTGTGGGTCACTTTACTCTCCTTCATCTCGTTAAAAGATTAGAAATATGAGCTTTAATGATTATGTCATTTATTGTAAAACATAAGGAAATAAGGTCTTTGATCGTACACATGAGAAATATACATTTTAATGCAAATGTAAATTTATGATACATGCTCAATAAATAAATATCTTCTTTTAATTTAGTTAGAAACAGTCTCACATTGAGGTCCAGCTGTTCTGGAGCTTTCGAGTAACAAATTATATTTTCTACTAAATAATTCAAATCTAAACTTAAAATATGTATAAATATTTTGTGATTGAGTCCTTTCTTAAAACAAAGTTCAGTCTTTCAAGATTGAAATAACTTAAAGAACAATAAGCACAATAATTAAGCATAAAGCATGAAGATGAATTGAACTTTCGTTTTCCTCTAAATAAGACTCATGTCTGCTGCTCGTGACGCGCACACTTCTGCTCGTTTGTCTGACTTTAAATGGACTTAATGTTCCTTTTGTTTGTTCACCGTCACATCATCAGTGAGGGAGCCTCCAACTGTCCACAGCAGCAGAAAGGACACGTCATCCGCACTCAATGTGTGTGTGTGCGTGTGTGTGTGTGCGTGTTAGAATACAGTGCTTAGGAGGGTTAACAGTGTTTTCATTGTAATTAGAAATTAAGAAAAAAAATAAAAAAATAAGAGAGAGAGAGAAGGAAAAAGAAGACCGTTGTGTCTTTAAGAGGTTTGCTGGTCCTCCACTCGCAGCTGCTCTCTCTCTCTCTCTCTCTCTCTCTCTCTCTCTCTCTCTCTCTCTCTCTCTCTCTCTGTCTCTGTCTCTGTCTCTCTCTCTCTCTCTCTCTCTCTCTCTCTCTCTCTCTCTCTCTCTCTCTCTCTCTCTCTCTCGCTCTCTCTCAGTGCAGATTCATTACTTCTTCTCCTCCTCCTCCTCCCGGGCACAATGGGCATTTATCATCAACCCCCGCGGTGTGTGTGTGTGTGTGTGTGTGTGTGTGTGTGTGTGTGTGTGTGTGTGTGTGTGTGTGTGTGTGTGTGTGTGTGTGGGTGTGTGGGTGTGTGTGTGTGTGTGTGAATGTGTGTGTTTATTCAAATCTCAGTACCAAGAGCGGACCGGCTCCACTCGCTCTCTCTCTCTCTCTCTCTCTCGCTCTCTCTCTGTCGGTGACACGGACGCACCGGGCTTATTGTTGGAGGAGCCCCAGAAAAAGCCCCCCAAAATCGGCCAGTGAGGGAGGAAGGGAGGAAGAGGAGGAGGAGGAGGAGACCCGGAGCCACAGAAGGACACCGGCGGCGGCGGTTGGTGGTTGTTTGTGCCGGCGGCTCGCAGTCCGCTCGCACCCCGTCCTCCCCTGCGACCATCCCGGATCCAGGAGGAGGAGAAGCAGCCTCCAGCCTCCCTGCCCGCTTCCCCTTCCTCCTCCGTCGTCATCCTCTTGTTTCCTCCCGCTGGAGGAGCAGACTGCTCCTGGAACTACACGCGGAGCAGCAGAGCATCATCACGCAACCTGCAACACAATTTCCCGACATATTCTTCTTCTTTTCTGCAGCTTTGTGCAGCTTACAACGAGCTGCTAGATGGTAGTTGCTTATTTTTCTTTTTTTTAGGTTTTTTTAGGGGGGGGGGGGGGGGTGACTACAAGGGGAAGGAAGGATGGAGGAGAGAGATGCGTCTTAACAGGTGCAGATATGGCGGAGAGGAGTTTTTGGGGCAGAAACAAAAAGCCGCTTTGATTCCCGGGATTCCTGTTTCTTCTTCTTCTTCTTCTTCTTCTTCTTCTTCTTCTTCTTCTTCTTCTCCACAAAGTTATTTTCTGTGTTGTTGCTTTTTTTCTCGGCTGCTGTTTTTCCCCTCATCATTTGGAGAGCTCTGCTGAGCTGTGATTGGATAATATGGCCTCTGATGGTGGAACTGTGACTTCAGCCACGGAGGAGCTCCTTGTTACCACACTGTGTTACAGATATATATGTTTCTGTACGTACCTTCATCTCGGCATGTCTGCTGTGAAGACGCGGTGTGTCTCTGAGCTCTCGCTGCTGATTGTCCAAACGCAATTCTTGTGAAATTTCAAATCCAAACCCGAGAATTGTGCCTGGGCATCTGTTGCTGGACGCTCCTCTGCTGCTCCTCTCGCCTTCATTCTCTGCGGGTCGCTCATTCCATTCATTGCTCTTAAAGCACATAATCATCTTATTCCTCTCACATATGTTGCAGGCTTCCTTCTTGCTGCATGAACTTTCATTTTAATAACGGGTTATTTGTGCTCATTTGACGGATGAACTGAATCAGAGTTCATCGCATTTCGTTGCAGGCCAAAAATAACACTGATAAATAAAGAGTGATAATTCCGTACTTTACACGCGGGACGTTTTTCCCGAGTTGTTGGAGTGAAACTAATATCCGCAGCTTCTCTCTTTATTCCCACTTTTTCCTGCAGTAGAAGGTTTATTGTCGCTCCACTGGTGAGCTTTTGTTGCCGCCTTTTGTTGGCGTTTTGGGGGATTATAATTAGCATAATTCTGCAGGAATGTATCATTTTAATTTTGTTTAACAAACCGTGACCTTTCTTTCTCTCCGAGCCTTTCATCCCTTTGATGGAGAGAAAGATGCTGATGGAGAGGAGTCCGCGTGTCCTGATGCTGCTGTTGGTGAATAATAAAGAATGAATGATCATCGGAGGCATCACATCTCATTTGTGTTCCTTGTGTTTTTTTAAGTTCATCTTTCCTGATCATTTGATCTCACGTGCATGCAGATGTCTTGAAAGGTTTATTGTTTTCATTTAAATCTTATTTAATAGTGACGAAGATTAATTGCTTGAAAATAACTCAATTATTATGAATTTGTTTTTTATATAAGAAATGTTTTCTCTTTGTGGTCGAACAGGATTTATGTTTGGTGTTTTTTGGAGTTTCGGTCACGTGACTTCTGAAATGAATCATCAGAAATCAAAAGATGTGAGATCTTTTTAGTTTTATTTCTTTTTGATTAACTGCTCCGTTAAGTAACAATTAATTTCAGTCTAGAAAATGAAAAAAACCTGATAATTACAATCTGATTAATATTTTAAAATATCTTCAACGAGTTCAACCATTTCAATAAGGTGTCATATTAAAATTCACTTCTTGGTGATTTTTTTCTTTGAATTAGATTTATTTATTCATTTAAATTCGTCTCATCTTTGAGGTAAACGTTGAGCTGAAGATATGAAATGTCTTGTGTCTTGGCTTGAATGATGGCGACATGTGAAGGCTCTCAGCAGCAGAGTGAACCGAGCCCGCAGTTTGACTTTGGCCTCCTTGAGTTCTTCAGACAGGGTGTGTTTGATTTCCACACCGCAGCATCACCTCGGCTCGGATGCGTCTCCCCCGCCGGCTAATTTGCTGCTGTAATCCGTCCTCAGCGTAGCCCAGAGGAGCAGAGCAGCTCAGCGGATTAAAAACACTCCAAACACCACCCAAGATGGGGAGAGAGGAACACACACGGGTCGTCTGCTGACCGAGTGTCCCTGAACGCCTCATCGTGACTGGGCCAGAGAGGAGACCATCAGATCACTTTGAGTTCACAGGAGAGCTGGAAATGTAAAAAATATGTTTTCATTTCACAAAAGAATCAATAATTCAAAAGAGGAAATTGTCCCAAAAAGAATTCGGACTGAAGTCTGGTCCTTCACTCCTTCACACAGCTCTGTCTGAGTCCAGACATCCAGAGAAGAAGAGTTTTCACACACAAAATACAAATTAAGTTTCAATTTAAGGAATTATGACCAAATATGAATGTGAATATGTGGCTGAGCTTCATATCTCTCATTGGAGTGGTTTCCATGTTTTTATCAATTGAACCTTTGTTATTATACTGCAGGAAAAAAAACACATCAAATCAGCAACAAGCTTAAAGAAAAGACTGAAACAAAGTCATATATCTGCTCATCACTCGTTCTTTCATTCATTTGATTTTTTAAGAGGCCTGGAAGTTGAAAATGTTCAGTAACTCACCAGAAAAATGTTCTGAAAGTCTGAAAAAAAACACGGAATTTAGTGAAGAAACAGTTTTTCTGTTCAGCGTCTTGCGACCCCTCAGAAGTATCCTGTGTCTCCTTCTGAGGGTCCTGACCCAGAGGTTGGGAACCATTGTCTTATTGCATAACAATCTTTATTCACTCAAACCTTTATTTCAGCCTCATAAAACACTGAGGTCTTCATCATTTGCTGTGATGAAGAGAAATACAAAAAAAAAAACAATTGCACTCTTTTTATTTTAAAGATTTGATGTAAAGACTCAAAAATGTATATTTCAAAAGCAAAAGATGTGATTTTATGTGAATTTTTCTGTCAAAAGAGAGCCAATGACTTCATCAGGGTTCACATGTGTCCGAGGCCACTTCTTCAGGTGCACCAGCAGCTGAGCGCCTCAGAGAGGAAGCGATCGGTATCGGCAGCGATATTGATGACAGAGATATGTTGAGGAAACGATTAGCAGAGCGCGTAATGATCACAGAGGTCATTACGGCCGTTTAACCTCTGCTGACCAGCTTCAGACGGATCGACGGGCCTCCTGCTGGTTTTCTTGTAGCTTTGGACATCATACTTCCTCTTCCTCCTCTTCTTCTTCTGTCGCTTTATGAATCTGACTTCTCATGAAATCACGAGACTTTCTTCGTGTTCAGTCACATTTGACGCGTTTATGAACGTTTCCACAGCCTGCGTGTCTCAAAAGAGAAGCTCTGATGTGTCTCTGTCTTCATCTGCATGTTTTTGTCAGAGGTTAATGTGTCTATTGAGGAGAGGGGGGAGAGGGGGGGAGAGGGGGGAGAGGGGGGGGAGAGGGGGGGAGGATGGGTGGGGGGGTCAACACCGTTAAAATCGTTCAAAAACACGGTTTCCTCTTCCTGTTTCGGCCTCCATGTTGGACGCCGTTCGAGCAGCTCTCGTCCTGCTGTGTTCTGCTCCGGGTCACTCGCTTCCTCCTCCTCCTCCTTCTCCTCCTCCTCCTCCTCCTCCTCCTTCTCCTCCTCCTCCTCCTCCTCCCACCCACCACCACCACCTCCACAGTCACGTGACACTGTGACACGCGCAGACACACACTGTCGCAGAACAAAAAGAGGGAGGATGGAGATGGACATGAAGGGAACCGGATGTGGGCGGAGTGAGGAGGAGGAGGAGGAGGAGGAGGAGGAGGAGGGGGTGTGGGAGCATCACAGGTGACGTCACATCACGACCTTCCCAGCATCCCTCCCTCCCTCCTTTACCATCACACACACACACACACACACACACACACACACACACACACACACACACACACACACACACACACACACACACACACACACACAACAGCATCTCACAGGAAACGTACACGAAAGTCTGTAGCTGGAAAATGACCTCCTGACTCCACGAAGCGGCGCGGCGTCTCGATTAGTGACGAGCGATGACGCCGTGTGTGTGTGTGTGTGTGTGTGTGTGTGTGTGTGTGTGTGTGTTGACAGAACTCATGTGCATCCTCCACAATGTTGACATGAACTGTTGGAGGAGGCGACTCGCCATCGAGTGTGAGCTAGACTGAAATGGGTTTACTCCAACCTCCACACACACACACACACACACACACACACACACACACACACACACACTGCACCACTGTTCAGCACCGGGGCGCTCTGACATCACCGCCTCCTCCTCCCCGCCGGCCAATCGTCTGCTTCTGCTGATTTCAGGCACCGGGCCGCCCCGGTCAGAAGGACGACACGTCGCTGGTCGTCTCCGTCGTTCAGACGCCAAATAAACATCAACATCGAGTTTGAGAGGAAAGACTGCATTGGCAGCAACATGTTTAGATCCCTTTCCTTCCACACAGACGCTGAGTTTGCAGTGTTATGTTTCCTAAAGTCATGAGCACAACAGCTAACACTGACCCGTGTGCAGCTAAACAGGTCAACCTGAGGTCAACAATGTCTGGAGGTGGAGACGCATCAGATTCTCTTCATCGTCTCCGGAGAGACACAGAGAGACACAGAGAGACACAGAGAGACGTCTCATGGCCGATACGACGAGTCGACACAACGGTTCACCGCCTCTGACTTTGCAATAATCTCGGCTCAAACTAAACTTTATGCAAATGAGGTCGGTCCGTCTGCAGCAGGCTCACGAAGCGCAGATCAAACAGTCGCACAGGGAAGCAGGAAGCAGATGTAGAAACGCGTTTAGTGCAAATGGTCAGATGTCACATGAGCAAAGTTTACACGACGGCCGTTTGACCCCAACAGGCGAATCTTATCAGAGATGTTCAGGCTGCTCTCATCCAGCATCTGTAGCGAAACCTACGAAAGATAACGCGCCGTAATTCATGGATATCCTGAGAAGTCATTCTGAATGTTTTCAATATAATCATGAACCAGGAAGTAAAGACAGCTGAAGTGGATCAAACCAAAACTGCTCCCCGGGAGAGTATTGAGCATTTCCGTGTTGTAATTTCGTCGATGTGTAGAGGCCTGAAGACGTAATCCCTGCACGTAGAAACATGTTGATTATATTTATTCATGTGTTGATTTGATAGAGACAGAGCAGGCGAACGAACCTCAGGACAAAATACAACGTGTAAACATGCCGGCGTCAGCAAGAATGCTAATTTAAGTCCTTAGCACCCGAGGCAGGTGACAAAGACGACATGCAACATGTGCACACAAGTCAAGGTGAGAGATCTATCTTTTTAAAGTGAGCACTGAGGTTGTGATGCGGCCGCTCGGCCGAGCAGCTGCAGCTCTTTCTCCTCGTTCAGCGTTATTACCATCATGTGTGGTGGGAAAGGAATCGCTCATCAATCACAAGTGTTGGGAAAGTGACCACGACACCAAAGACCCGGGGCCGCTTGTTTGAGCAGCGGTGCTCAGAGGGGTCAGTGTGTGTGTGTGTGTGTGTGTGTGTGTTTAGCCATTAATCAAATGTTTTTGAAGAGAGCGAGAGGTGTCACAGCCTTCATCCTCCCCTCGCTCCTCGTCCTCCTCCTTCACGGCCGGTGGCCTTCGCGCCCCATCTGACCACGGCACCGAGGCCAAGGTCAGCACCCCCCCCACACACACACACACACACACCATCTCATCATCTCCCATTAGCCCTCACCCCCCCTCACTCAAGCTCCCTCTTTCTCGCCTCACATTCCCCCCCCGCGTCCCCTTTGTCCACCTGTTGTCCTGGAGACTCGATTGCCACTGAGACCACCCCTCTGTGTGTGTGTGTGTGTGTGTGTGTGTGTGTGTGTGTGTGTGTGTGTGAGTGTGTGTGTGTGTGTGTGTGTGTGTGTGTGTGTGTGTGTGTGTTAGAGGTCAGAACAGGAGCTAAAATAACAGATAATCCCACAGAACATCGGTCAGGAGGCCACTCAGCGACAACACGAGCAACGAGCGCAGGGCAGCGAACGCAGTGCAACTAACGCAGTGCAACTAACGCAGGGCAACGAACGCAGGGCAACGAACGCAGGGCAACTAACGCAGGGCAACGAACGCAGGGCAACGAACGCAGTGCAACGAACGCAGTGCAACGAACGCAGGGCAACGAACGCAGGGCAACGAACGCAGTGCAACGAACGCAGGGCAACGAACGCAGGGCAACGAACGCAGGGCAACGAACGCAGTGCAACGAACGCAGGGCAACGAACGCAGGGCAACGAACGCAGGGCAACTAACGCAGGGCAACGAACGCAGGGCAACGAACGCAGTGCAACGAACGCAGTGCAACGAACGCAGGGCAACTAACGCAGGGCAACGAACGCAGGGCAACTAACGCAGTGCAACGAACGCAGTGCAACGAACGCAGGGCAACTAACGCAGGGCAACGAACGCAGGGCAACGAACGCAGGGCAACGAACGCAGGGCAACATCACAGAAACGAACACGAGGGAATCTGAACTTCAGCATTTCAAAGAATAAATAAACTCAGATATACTCTTCACTTTTGTTTTCGACCAGATGACCATGGTTCTTTTCGGGGGCGGGGGGGGGGGGGGGGGGGGCGGCTGCAGGAATGCGGGGCGAGAGCTGGGCCCGTCCCAAATGACTGCACACACAAAAAAGGATTTAACTCTTTGTCACAATTGTCCCCTCACACGGCCTGCGAAAAGAAGAAAAAAAAAACAGCACAAGACTCCCTAAACCAACCCCCTCTCCTCACCCCTCAACCCTGACCCCCCCCCCCCCCCCTTCCTCTCCTGACCCCGGCCGTGTGCATAAAAGACCCATCAGAAGTATCGCTGCCACATTTACAAGTGAAAGAGGCCCAATAATGGAGCGGTTAGGGAGAAGAATGAGGAGACCGAGGGGCACTCTCAGATGTGGAGGTGGGATGGAGAAGGAGGGGAGGAGCAGCGTCCCATTGTCCCCCCCCCCCCCCCCGTTAACCCCCTGTTGGAGGGGAGGAAAGAAGTGAGGGCTGGAAGGGGGGGTGAGGAGGTGAAAGTGGCTTTAAAGTTTTTACCCCCGATTTGGGGGGGGGGTGAAAGTGAAATAAGAGAAATAAAGTGTCTTCTTCTTCTGTCCTCCCTTTACCGTCCTCTCTGATTTCCGTCCAATAGCAGAGAAGAGAAGCTGGTCCAGCTGCTCTGCTGCAGGAAGCGTGTGAAAACAAGCTCAGAGGTCATAAGAGGGGTGTGTGTGTGTGTGTGTGTGTGTGTGTGTGTGTGTGTCATTGTCCAGGAGGATGGAGACGGCGATACAAGCAGCTGGGGTGAAGAGGGGGGTTGGGGGTTGGGGGGTTGGGGGGGGGGGGGGGTAATGAAGTCATCACGGCAGGATCGTGGAGAGATGTGGCACATATATTGGGGCGGAGACGGGATGCGGTCGGAGGACGTCACCTTCCAGCAGGTAGCGAGTCGACGGGTTCAGTCGAGCAGCTGCTGGTGACGTTTTGGACGTTTTTTACTGTCGTGGATGAAACGGGTCTGATGTTGAGCAACAGAGCTTTAAAGTGTTTAGAAGAGGAGCAAAGAGATGATGGGAAACACACTGAAGCTGCTGTTATATGATCAGCATTTTACAATCCAGTGAGATTGTACGTGAAGTTCCGTGGACACACACACACACACACACACACATACACACACACACACACACACACACACACACACACAGAATACTAAAGACCTCTGACACCTGTTCAGTGATCAATTTCCTGCTGAAGGAGATAGTGAAGCTGTGTCTCTGTCAGAGATCACATCTCAACCTCTGCTTCCTGTTCAGAGCTGACAAACAGCAGCTCCACTCGTCCTCCATCAGTGGCAGCTGGAGGAGAGGATACTACACCAGCTCTCAGGCATCAGTCGCTTTTAAGACCTGAAGATACACCAAACGTCAGGTCGGTGGTCAAGCTTTGAAATGACGGAGTGTGTTCAGATGTTCTACGACTCATCATAGACTGCATAGGACGTAGTCACCGTGACGTCACCCGTTGGTTTGTGGACTGAAGTTTTGAAACCTTGAGTTTGACATTTTGGTCGTCGCCATCTTGTTTTTTGTCCGTCGCCATCTTGTTTTTTGTCCGTCGCCATCTTGTTTTTTGTCCGTCGCCATCTTTGTTTTTGGCAGTCGCCATCTTGGTTTTTGTCCGTCGCCATCTTGGTTTTTGGCCGTCGCCATCTTGGTTTTTGGCCGTCGCTATCTTGGTTTTTGGCCGTCGCCATCTTGGTTTTTGGCCGTCGCCATCTTGGTTTTTGGCCGTCGCCATCTTGGTTTTCAAACAAAACTGATATTTGATATCTTTGTCTAAGCAACACACTCAACTTAACTGCAACTAATGCTTCATTCGTTCAGGATGCTAAATATGTCTGTTAGCTGTGTAAATATCTACTGTGAGCAGAAACAAACAATGATGAAAATCTGTCAGACTACTTTAAAATGATCATTTCAATGAAGCGAAGTCAATCAATCACTGGAATCATGTTGTATTGTATTTAATGGACATTTTGTTTCAACAGAACAGTGTTGTTGAGCATTTCCATTTTATTTTGTCATCACACTGTAGTAGCAGACACTCAGGCACTTCAGCGGCTGCAACCTGGAAACTTAGTGGTTCATATAACTACGGCAGAGCAATCCTATAAATACTCCTGAGAGTGATGCGCTCTCTGCCAAAAACCATGTCAGCACGGGGTCTGGTGGGAGTTTACAGTCTTCTTTGTGTACAACGTTCAAGTCTCTGATATTTAATACAAAACAAACAATAGAAAATATAACTGAAAACAATAGCTGGATGGAAAAAGGGAAAATAAATGTTCAATAGTTGATACATCTTCTCTTCTGCAGCACTGACTGCACAGTGAAGAGACTTCTTCTCTCGTACTGCACCTGTAAATTATATTAAGTTTGATTTTCAGTGCATTTTAATTGTCCGACTTGCTGCTGCAGCTCTTCACGCACACATCACATCCTTATAATCATCAGTGAGTTGTAAACAATTCAAACTCGTGGCAATATTTCAGAATTAAAAGCGTTCGTTTGGACTCAACACAACCTTGAGAAAGGCAGAGTGAGACTCTAGTGCAGCAGCTCCGTGTTTTATCCTCCACAGAAGGAGTAAAGTGCACTTTTCTCTGTGCTGAAACACACAGGACTCGTCTTTACAATACATTCTACATTAAAGACACTAAATACATCGTTTAACAGAGCTCGTCTGAATAGAAATGCAGGGAGCTGCAGGTGAACTCTGCTTCACCTCGTCCTCTGGTTGGCTAAAGGAAGTCGTCACTGCCCCCTGGTGGCACAGCGGGCGAAGTGCAGATACTGAATAAATACTGAATAAATAAAGTGATGGCAGCTGACATATGAAAGTACTAACTGTAGAGTTCATGGAGGAAAGGAGGAGTTGAGGTAGAGTGTCACATGACTCCTGGTTCAGACTCGGGAATAAACTCTCCTGAGCTCTCAGCCCGACGCGTACCGGCGATGCCTTCAGGGACCCTCTGCATTGACTGCACAAAAGCTGCGAGTTCAATTCCCCCCGAGTGAAGTTGGCTGCTGCTCACGTTCCTCCTCACTGACTTACCTCCAGAGGGAGTCCCCCCCCCCCCCCCCCCCCGCCCCCCTCTCTCTTTCAGTCTTTTAAAAACAAGTTCTCCTCCTCTGCTCACAGGAAGAGGTTTATTTTGGCGGGGACGGCCTTGCAGCCGGTGGTGGAGAAGTAGTGTCCCGGCACGGGGGCGTAGGTCATGTCTCCGGCCACCGCCTCCACCACGTCGCCGCGGCCGCAGCTGCCCCGCTGGCAGAGCTGCGAGCGGACGCAGCGCTCCACGTGACGCCGGCTCAGCGGCAGGAAGGGAACGAAGCGCGTGATGAGCTGCTGGCGGACGATGGAGGACTGGAAGAAACCGCCTGGAGAGAGAGAGAGAGAGAGAGAGAGAGAGAGAGAGAGAGAGAGAGAGAGAGAGAGAGAGAGAGAGAGAGAGAGAGAGACACGACCTTCAGTCGCCTTCATCCCACAGTGATGCAACTAAGAGGCTGTTTGTTTGTTATCCTGCACCGCTGCATCTCCAAAATATGAAATATTATATCATCCTGAGACTCAAGCCTCAGTCCAGAAACACAAAACTGTGAATATTACACCAACAGTTCAAAAGATACTATTTGCTTCATATTTAGTTATAGTTTTTACCACTATCAACTGCTATTATCCCATTTTGTATCTCTGTTTCATTCATTTAAAACTAGGAAGCATAAAGTGTGGAGACCAACGTGTGCCGTTGAACACTCACTCGCTGTGCTGTTGTAAACCGTCCGTGCGATGGCTTCCTGGAAGTCCTCCGCTGTGATCTCCTCTCGGTCCCGTCCGGCCTGCCGGCTCTCCAGAACCTTTCTGTGGATCACCTCCTCTCCTGAGGTGCTGCACGCACACGCACACGCACACACACACGCAGACAGACACACACACATAAATCCACCAACATGACCCACTAAACTCTTCTTCATTTCTGTCGTCTATCGACCAGAAATCATGAATATTAGATTTACTTATTTGTGCTTTCATTCAACACGTTGTTCACGTGCTGTGTAGTATCGTTAGGCTGTTATCGTTACTAGTACTCTTATCGATAGTGTGTGTGTGTGTACCTGATGAAGACGTAGATGGCTTTGCGGTAGTTGGTGCGAAACACAACGTGGGAGGGACCCAGGAAGGGCTCCAGGACGTCGATGAGACCCGGAGGCATCTTCTCCATCTCGTCAAACAGGAAGACGGAGCGAGCGCACTCCGTCAGGTTCCCCTGCACCCAACTCTTCAACTCCTCCTGGAAGAAAGCAAAGGAGGGAAAATCAGAGGGCTGCAAACAATAAGCACGTTTCTATTCCACCCACCAAATCCTGCGTCTCACGTTTAATCTTTAAATCTGGATTAATGGCCCCTGACTCACCCTGTACTCCTGGACCCGGTCCGGTAAGGGGAAGTGCAGCGTGGGAACAAACTGGTGGACGTACGGGCTGCTCATCGCCGAGCCGTACAGGTGGTTCCTCAGCATGGAGCTGACCAGCGTCTTCCCCGTCCCGGAGGAGCCGTGGAAGGACAGCACCAGGGGCCGCTCTGGGCTTTTATTCTGCAGGAACCTCGCCACCTCCTCTGACACGATGTCCTGGGCCAGATGTTGGCCGTAAACATTCTTGTAGAGGTCCCACTCCAAGTCTGGTTGTCAGGATATAAGGACAGCGGAGAAGTTGATGTTACCAGACATCCTCAACAGCTCCATGGCTGACTGCTGAAAACGGTTTACACCAAAATAGTCCAGGAAGTGGAACTTAAAGTCCCCTTTGCACAGGAAACCAACAATACTATCCCAGCACGTAGACGTTGTTTGGCTGAGGAACTTGCTTTTAGATCCAAATTAAGTAGTAGTACAGTAAAAAATACAATATGTACCACTGAGATGTAGAACAGTGAAGAGTACAATATGTACCACTGAGATTTACAGTAAAAAGTAGAATAGTTACTTCTGAGATGTAGTTGAGTACAAGTAAAAAGTAGCAGAACATAGAAACAACCAAATGAAGTACAAGTACCTCACATTTGTAATTGTCTCCATAGTTTAGAGCTTGTAACTTGCTAAATAAAGACTTGTCCCAAGCTTCTATCTTCAGTGTTTAGCTAACAGCACAGAAGAATTTCTGTGTTTTGCTAGCTAGCATAACAGCTAACTAGCAAAGCAGTGATTACAACAACAGTATTAACTAACTCTCCGTGAACACTGTGCACTAACACGTCAGTCAGCTAACCCTTTATTCAGTGAAACAAAACAACATCACAAATGTTGAAGTCACTGAATAAACACATTGCGATACCTTCGCTGTTTTTTTAAGCTAGCTAGATGGCTAGCTAGAAGCAGCAAACTGACGTTAGCTAGCTACACATCTCGTCTTACCTTTGATATTCGGCTTAAAGTCGCAGTCGCAGCTGTCTGATATGGTGCAGTAAAGTTTCTGAAAAACGCCACAGACCGGACTACAAAGGTATAAAAACAGCACAGACAGGATGGCCAACATTTTGGCTGTCCGCTGGCAGAGAGCAAAACCGGAGGAACCTTCTCCGCAACGGCGACCGGTCAGTTTGTAGTTTCTCTCCTTCGCGGAAGTCCGTCCACAAACACGTAACGAAGTGACAGAGGTCACTACATTTCCCAGAAAGCATCTGGCATGGGGGCGTTATTTTGTGGGGACACGTTGGAAGATCACAGTCCAGAAAGCATATATATATATATACACACATATATATATATATATATATATATATATATATATATATATATATTATATATATATATATATATATATATATATATATATATATATATATATATATATATATACTGTATGTGGTGCTGTGAGCTACAGTATTTAATGTGAAACAGGACACAGAAGGATAGAACACTGATTATTGAAAACACAGAAACAAACTCAAATTATCTTTTTTATTGTTTAGAAGTCATTTCAGCAGAAATTCCAACCAAAAACAATTCTTGATTCTCTATAAATGTAGGATATACTAGCTTTGTTACAATCATTTGTTAGTTGCTGAAAGAAAATCGCTCAGGGAGGTGAGTTGTGTGCATAGCTTATGATCAACCTCCAGACAAACATATGTAAATAAATGCTTTTAAAGAATACTAAAGGCTGTGGCGACGTAAAACCCAAATCCAGACTCTTCAGGTCAGTGGTTCATCCGTGTGATGAATAAAACATAAAGTGGTGTAAATACAAGTGATTCAACTTTGATATAACGAGCTGGATTCAACCGGCGTAGTGAGAAGAAGAGACGACAAGCTGGAAAAATAACGGCCGTACAAAAACAGTTTCCCGATAAAGAACTGATGAAAGAAGTCGATGAAGAGTCTTAAAAGCTTTTCTTTTTGTAAATGAGGGAAAATATTCTGCCTGTTTCCAGATTGCTTCTTCTATTCATTGAGTTTGATTGTGAACTGAATTTGAAGACCACAAACTGGAAAACCTTTGACTATTTTTCACCATTTTCTGTCACTTTATAGTCTAAACGATGAACCAATTTAGAGATGACTAAACAAATGAAACATATTTAAATTGATGAGGAAAGTCTTCATTATAGCAGCCCGATCATGGCACATAACGTCTGAGTCAGTAAAGTAAAGTCAAGACTTGTTTCACCTTTTTTTACAAACAGAAAAATAAGATTTTAAGACTCTGCACAAGATAAAAAGTTCAAACTCCAAACAAAAAGCGTCTAAAACTTACAACAACAAAGCATCAACCAGCCAGCTGGTTGCCAACAATTGAATTGCAGAACGTGTCCTTGTTTGTTGCCTCTTTGGTGTTTGTTGATCTGAAGACTGCTGTAAACAAACTGGAGGTAAACATCCTCGTGAACACCGAAGGGGCGAGAAATGTGCACGAACCGTGTTGCTCCACCAGGGGGCAGCAAAGACCTCTACAGTCTGCACAAACCCTTCAAAATAAAAGCAGAACAGTTTGTACCACAGAACGAGTGTCTTCCGGCTGACGTCACGTTTACTTGTGACTCTTGTTGGCTGAGGAGAGAGGAGAGAACTGACCCTCATACAAGTCATCCTCCATGGAGCAACAGAGCAGCAACGTGCAGAGGGGCTTCACCGAAACACTGACACCAAACACAACAACAACAACAACAAACAGGAAACAGTATTTCTCTCCTCGCCGGCAGCAGCGCTCTGTTATCACAGTCGTCGTGGTGCTTTAGGATCATTCAAGAGAAGCTTTACAGTAGTGATGGTGAGATGAAACTTTTCATGCTTTTATTTATTCATTTATTTAAATCTTTATTTATTTATTCGTCCATTATTCGTCCAGTCTTTGTGTTGTCGTGATGTTCCTAAAAAGTTGTGAGGATGAATCGGTTTTCAACCGAGAGATCAGCCTCCGCTATGTAACTGACAGGTGAAAGTTCCATCCAATAAACCGGCTTGACAGTGAGGTAAACATGTTTATTTTACATTTCAGATAAATATTAGACATCAACACGACGTACTGTAAGGTAAAAGTAGCCGTGCTGCTGTACTCGTGTTCAGTTCAAACACTTTAAATTCACAAAGCGATGAAGAGAGAACGTGTGATCATGTGACAAACTAAAGTTCTGAACTGACCTCAGCACTGATTACAGCATCAGTACTCTCCTCCCACATTAAATATTCAAATTAGAAGATGTTAATGATTAACACATTGGAAAATGTAGATACAACGTTATTCTGTTATTGGGTTTAGATTTAGGGAAGGTCCAGCCTTCAGCCTTCAGGCTCGGCCTCGTCTTCACCAAAACACAAAACTACTTCCTGTTCTGTTTCCAGATCCTGGCACAGCGCTGCATATTTACACGGATATCTTCCATTCGCAACTTTGGTTCATGACGGCAGGATACAGTTTATTCCCGACACGCTCAAGTCCTCGGTTAAGAATATCGATACTGGAAGAGGACGGCAAAAATGAGAACACACGGAGTTTGTGAGAAGACAAATCAGATGTGAAGACTGTGAATTCTGCAGCTTCTCGGTTTGCGTCGTTTGTCCGTCGAGTGGTTTCTCTCCGGGGTCAGCGCTGTCTGGCGGGCGGCTCCAGCCTGTTGGACAAGGCGGTCAGAACCTGGTCGAACTTGGCGTATCGCAGAGCCTGGCTCTCCTCGGCTCCCCTGCTCCCCCACAGCAGCCTCATCTGGAAGTCGGTCAGGAAGAGCTCCAGGACCTCCGGCTGCTCCTGGAAACCTGCAGCATCCAACGTCAACAACACCACCGGATCAGCAGCAGCACGGGCCGATAATAGTACTGGATCAGCAGCAGAACGGGCTGATAATAGTACTGGATCAGCAGCAGAACGGGCTGATAATAGTTAGAGATTGAGACCATGAACTCATGTGTACAATGTTTCCTGAGGGAATAAATCAAGAGAGACTCATCTTCTCATCGACTTCTATACAACCAGAGGTACACACTGGGATATTCTCGAAGTTTATTCACGTGTCTCTCCCACCACTAGGGGGCACCAAAGTCTGAACGTTTAAAAGCTACAAGTATGTATTGAATGCAGGTGCAATGTCCCTCATCAGCACCACACAGTGTCCTTTACCTTGTAGCTTGCTCTCTGCGTTGGAGCGGTAGATGCCCCCCAGCTGAGCGATGGTCCTCGCCGCCCCCAGGTGGAACATGACCACGTCCACCCCGACCTCGGCCGGCTCCCACGGCTCCGCCCCCCCACCCACCGCCGTGCTCTTCTCCAGCAGGGACAGGAGGGGCAGGACGTGGGGGAAGGTGGTGTTGGACAGCGGGCAGCTCTCTGGAGGACGGACACGCAGAGACGGTCAGCGTCTTCGGTTCAAACGGAGGTTTGTTGGTCTGTAAATCGGACACGTACCTCTGCCGTCGTTCAGGCTCTTCATAAACGGCCTCAGGGTTTTCTCGTAGAGGATGGCGCCCTCTGTGTGCCGCTGCCGTAACGCCGTCCAGGTGTGCTCCAGACGGGACACCTGGGAGACAGAAAGACGTCAGCATTAAACTCTGGCACTTTAAAACTCTTCCACATGGAACCTGTGATTTAGATGAGAGCTGAGGAATACATTTGGAACAATGTATTTAAATCACACTGTATGTCACGCCGAAAATAAGGTGTTTATTGAGACATGGAAGAAACAAAAGAAAGTAATATAATTACATGTAACGGGGCAGAGAGGGCTGAGAGAGCAGAATGAACGCTGACATGTTATCGGTCAGTTATCACAGCATGCTCACCTGCGGCAGCTCCAGCGCTCTCATGACGGCGGCGAAGCCGAACATGTCTCCCGTGGTGCCCTTGAGCTCCGCTGCGATTTGGATGATCTTGTGCAGCAGGCCGGCCCTCTCCTCCGTCGTCCCCGTGCAGCCCAACACGTCCACGGCCAACATGGTCGCCATGGTTTGGAACCTGCAGGACGAGTTGAGCTCATGTGACCAGTGAGGAGACTGACACTTAACGTCCTGTATTACTTTAGGAGGTCTTTAGGAGGTGAAATCTCGTGTCCGGGACCTCTGAAGCCTTACTCACCTCTCCAGCAGGTCCAGTCTCAGCTGTTGGCCATGTGGCAACGTGAGCAGCTCCATCCCAGAACTGACTCCCATCATCCTTTGTGCCTCCGGGGTTACCTCCAGAATTCTGGCCACCTGGGAAACACAGACGCGTGTTTACTGGTCTACTCCTGAATAGGTCGCTTTATATTTGGTGGGTTGATGAAAGCGGTGAGACTGAATCAAAGCAGGTGTGTTTTGGGCTACAAAGTGAGGCTAAAGAGTTCAGTGTAAAAACACAACGAGCTGCTCTTTCCCATGATAAATAGTCATTTTATCCACTAGTAATCATAAGCAGCTTCAGACAGTACCATGCAGTCGGCCTTGGTGATATGTTTGGCTGCCGTCTTGGGGTCGACCTCCGCCAGCAGCTCCTTCACCCGCCGCAGGACGCCCACCTCCAGAGGTTTGTTCTCCGTGAGCATCAGCGCCGACAGGTACCTGCTCGGTTTGAAGGAAGAGACCGTCTCCACCACCGGCGACAGGTACGCGTTCCCGTCCTCCACCCTCAGCGGATCGATGCCCGCCGAGCCGTCCTCCACCCGCAGCCTCTCCACGTAGCTCTGGGGGTTCAGCTCCGTGTAGCAGCTTCCGAGATCATCAGAGGACGGCGAGTCCCGGCGAGGTCGGGGTCCCTCGGTACACCGTTGGCGGAGGGTGCCGTTTGGAGAGGCGGGATACAAGCGCCTGGAGAGGGACGGGGATGGAGCCACGCTGGCTGCTCGGATGCTGCCGGGGCTCCTGGACTCTGAGGCTGGAAACAACAGCATGTTTCAGTCGAAGCATCAAATCATCAAGGTGTTAGTCAGCGTTCAGGAACGGCAGATAAGAAAAAGGTTCTTACTTCTTCTTAAAATGACAGTTTCCTTTTCTTTAAAGTCTCTTAAAACAAGCAGGGGGAAATGGTGCATTTGTGTTGAGACTATTTCCAGTGGCGGTTTAATCCACATGATAAATAAATAAAAGTATTTTCATGATTGGAGATGTAGGTACAAATACAATATCCAAAAGTGACAAATATCTCCATGTCACATATTTCAAGAAAAAAAAAGAATAGTATTTGTCAGAGTCATCTGAGGATAGGAAGTTTATTAATAGCATCGATGACATCATCAGACAACAAAACAGAAAATAACAGTGCCTCAGTCTCGTCTGCTCAAACATATTTTGGACAAATAAAGTGCCGCATCCTTTAAATGAGGTTGATGTAAAAATCACATTTAGTTCTCGGGTAAAGCTTCCTTGTTTTTCCCCTCGCGGCATCCTATCTGACTGAAGCATTTGTTTTAATGTGTGATACATTTGTCTCGGGAAAGAGCCTATCGACTGTTCCAAAGTCAGATCAGGAGGTTATGTAGTTCAGGTACGAGCAGCTGTTGGGTTACTTGCTGTCATGACCTTTAGATCACAATGACTCGGGAGACTCTCTCCTCTGTACGTAGGTGCAACGTCATATCATTGTAATCAAATCAATGTTTCCTCTGGTCGGTTTTTTTTAACACCTTTTACCTTTTTTTTGGCTTGCACCTGCTGAAATTCAATGGTTATTATCGCTGCCGTTGTGTTTTAAAGAGAACAAAGTGTCTGAAAAAGGACAAAACATCTGGAGTTCATTTGCCTTTGTCCCATATCAAGCTGCCACCACAGCTTCACTCTTATCTCAGTACTACATCTTGTGGTCTTATCAAGGTTCAAGTTTGCCACGTGAGGCTGTTTAAGTTCAGCTCCCCTTTATGTAACCAACCCCCCCCCCCCCCCACACACACACACACACACACACACACACACACACACACACTCTGGACCTCAGTCCTGTTCAGCGTCAGCACCCTCCGAGAGCTGCTCTGATCTTCAGAGCTGGGAGTCGGTGGGTTCAGTTCGCCGGCTGCTGCGAGGGAGGCTGGACGCACAAACAACGAGCTCGCTTTGACGCCTGAAATCCGTCGACTGGGGACGCTATCGGTAAGTGTTTACGTCAAAGAGTCGCCGCTTCATGGGCTAAAGTATGGTACGGTAATATAAAGCTAAAAGAAAAAGGTTTAACTGTTTCCGTGCTGTTGTTTTTGGGTTCATGGTGCTCATTCACTACTGTGGCATCCCTTCAGCTATTTAACGATGAGGAGACCATCACAGTTTGGAGGTTTGGATGAGCAGACTCACGGCAACAGGAACAATAAACAATAATGGCAATTAAAGCAAGAGCATTGCGTTATTGTTGGGAACAGATGCGTATCAGCTCATGTTTCCTGTGTGCAGAATGAGAGGGGCGAGGTTTTCTCTCATTGATGAAGAGAACATGTACATTTATTACATGTAGTCTTGGCTGTTTATTGTGTCAAAATGACTTTTGCTGACACAAAACTATTCATCATGTTTGAAACAGTGTGAAGCTGAAGCTGAACATTTTACCAACAGTAGTGGTTCTTGTTAGCACAATATGTGAAAGCTTGTTTGACCTTTGTCCTCGTACAAACAAGAGGCAGCTGCTATTTAATCCCTTTAATCGTTCGACACCTGTCATTACTGAGCGCAGCATGTACATGAACACAAAGCTGTGAAAGCTGAGAGAGGGAACATCGACCAAATCCAAAACCGCTTTTGTAAAAACCTCCTGGGAATGAGCGGCAGGACTTCCCACATTGAGTGGTTCCGTAACCAGGAACATCTGGACGTTATGTAAGCCTTGGAGCTGAAAATGCTTTGTGGAAAGTCTTGTTTTGGCTGCACTACTGAAACAGTCTTTGCTGTCAACTGTGAATGGGGTGATATTTGTTCATGACAGCGACCCTCAGTCATTAACCATGTGTACTGGTGCTATTTTGCATTGGCTGGCACTTGGCACTCCCAAAGTCAACTGGAGAGACTCAGAAGCATTTGGCATGTATCTTATTGGATTGCAGGAAGATGATAGTTGAAAAGTAATTTCGGAAAGGCGGATGCTATTAGCACCCAGGTGTCCGAAGCCAACAATAATATGAATTAGATACTCTAAGTGTATATGTAGTAGAAGTTGTGTTGCCTAAATCTAACTAAACTAAGCTGAAAATAATAATAATAATAATGATAAAAAGCACGGAAAATAATATGTATAACACAGGACTCTACTCCTGGCTGAAAGTCCTAAATTGGAACCATTCATCCACCTCTTTGTACTTCTGCTGTTACTACTAAATAAAAGCCTTTCGGCTCGCTAACTGTTGCTAAATTACATCATAGCTGCCATGTGACTATTCTTATCTGGGTGCAAATAGAAACTATGATTTTTGAAGGTGTCTCATTTTGGAAACTAAGATTTCTCCTGCATCCAACTTCTCCTAAACAGTTCACCAAAATTTGAAACATTATTTTATTAACATTATTAAAATACGTTATTTTAGATTGGCAATACTAACAGTACATGTTCAGTTATTTTTAAGATTGTTTGTATTATGAACAGTCCTCTAGGATGTGAAGGTATACCTACAAAAAACTACATTTGATGTTGGGAGTCGGTCATCTGGAAGCTGGACAACTCATGAACTCTAGGTAGCGTTTTTGCAGACAACACAGATTGTTATCTCTCTCAGATCCTCAACATTGGAAGTTATTCTACATTTGTATCTTACCACCAACCAAACTTAGCAAATTCCCAACTTCCAAAAGCCAGGCTCCTCTGATCCTCAGACGATGCTTTCCAGACTAAAATGAAAGGATCTAGAATTAAAGGTACTGTAGATTTAGGATGAAACATGGTTCTGCAACTGCATGTTGCTTCTAATCCAATTATATTTTATACTAGGTAATGTAATCAAAAATGGTATTCTTCTTAAGGTTCAGGTCATCTGCAACAGTTACATCATTTAATACACTACTAACCATAATTAGCAAATGATCTAACACTCTCATATCTCTTATCAGAATCTCTTTCAGAGATGTACCGACCGGCCTTGGTGGCACTTGCGGTGCTGCTCTGCTCTTCACTCTCGGTTAACGGAGGGAAAGTCTTGGTGTTCCCTTTGGATGGAAGCCACTGGATCAACATGAAAGTCCTCGTTGAGGAGCTTCACGCCAGAGGCCACGAAATCACAGTGATGAGGTCATCAGACAGCTGGTACATCAAGCCAGAGTCCCCCCACTACAAGTCCATCACAGTAAATTCCTCTGCTGGTTTTGATGAGGAAGGCTTTGGGTTATTTGTAGACACAATGATTAACATGCGGCGGAAAGGTGCTTCGCTTTGGGCTCGTATATCTCTGGAGTTTGAACTGGTGGACCATTTCTATCAGATGAATAAGCAAGTGGTTGAGATGGTGGGGGAGATGTTTGAGAACACCAAACTGATGCAAAGCCTCCACGATGCCAAATATGACGTGTTCCTGACAGACCCTGCGATTGGTGGAGGGGTGCTTCTGGGTCACCGTTTGGGTCTTCCACTTGTCTTTAATGTGAGGTGGACTATTCAGGGTGAGGGGCATCAGGCGATTGCACCTTCCCCATTTTCATATGTCCCAATATCAGGGGCAGAGCTGACTGACAAGATGACGTTTCCCGAACGAGTGAAGAACTTACTTTTCTATTTCTTCACCCGTTCTCAAATTTGGTATGTCACAGAAACAAACTACAAACCGTTCGTCCACCGTTACTTTGGAAATGACGTACATTACATGGAGCTGTTTCAGGCAGCAGACATCTGGCTGATGAGGAACGATTTCACCTTTGAGTTCCCACGACCCACAATGCCAAACGTCGTCTACATGTCAGGATTTCAGTGCAAACCCTCCCAGCCCCTGTCTAAAGAACTAGAGGACTTTGTCCAGAGCTCTGGTGAACATGGCGTCATCGTTATGACATTGGGATCCCTGGTGGCAAAACTTCCTGAGGACATCACTGAGGACATTGCCGCTGCTTTCGCCCAACTTCCTCAGAAGGTGATCTGGAAGCACAAAGGCAAAAGACCATCCACCCTCGGCAACAACACCTTACTCTTGGACTGGCTGCCTCAAAAAGACCTCCTGGGTCACCCAAAGACCAGAGTGTTTGTGGCCCACGGAGGTACCAACGGAATCCAGGAGGCCATCTACCACGGCGTCCCCCTGGTCGGACTGCCCCTCATGTTCGACCAGCCTGACAACTTCTTCAGGATGAAAGCAAGAGGTGTGGCCAAAGTCCTGGACATTGCAACTGTGAGCAAAGACAACTTCCTGGAGGCTCTGAAGGAGGTACTCTACAATCCAACCTACATGGAGAAGATGAAGGTGCTGTCCAGCCTGCATAGAGACCAGCCCATGAAACCAATGGACCGGGCTATGTTCTGGATCGAGTTCGTCATGAGGCACAAAGGAGCAGCACATCTAAGGACGGAGTCCTACAAGATGTCAAAGATCCAGTACCACTCGATTGATGTGGTGGCGTTTCTGCTGGCAGTCATTTTGCTCGTATTTACTGTTTTTGTTTCTGCTGTTATGTTTTTGTGGCGAAGAGTGTTTTCTAGACGCAAAGTTAAAAAGGAATGAAGAACGTGCTGCTATGTAGTTGTTTCACTTTTTCTTGATTTGGGTCTCTGGGAAAGAAAACAAAAGCATTTGTATTGTTCTGTTTTGTATTTAGAGTCCTGAGCAGGATACAAACAGTGTTAGGGGGTGTTCACATGTTGCGTCCAAAAAACTTCTGGTTCTGGAGGTTCTGGGGGGCTTAATTTCAACCGGTTGTTGGGACGTCATTAGACGGAAAGGGTGAGGCAAGTAAAATAATCAATGGGACAGAATGTAAAGCAACCCGCACTAAAATGTATAACTTCTCCATACATTTACCGTAGACTGATATTTACGGAAGAAAGAGAATATATCTGCCACCTGAAATTGGTGGTTCCTCATCACGTGACATGTGGTGCGTGTTTCAAAAGTTTCACTATTTTTATTTCAGGGTGCATCTGTCACGCTCTGAAAAATATGCGCTTGGGAACGCTTGTGCACTGCAATGCCGTCACTCTCGCTTTGGAGCGCGCCATACGCGTGTCTGCTTTGACAACAATGGATTACTGGGCGCAAACAACGTGACACGTGAACAGCCCCTTACACTGGTGGAGGTGTTGGTAAAGAGGTCATGTTTCTGTTCTGTTCGTTCGTATGACTGTGAGAACGATCATTTAAAAAAATCTACAAATAACTAACAATGCAGTTTTTTGGAAAGTCAATTTGTTGCTTTTTCGTCCACATCCAGGAATGCTCTTCACGCTTTTTAGTTTGTAATTAGAATCTGTCTTCTTGTTTTTCATTTTTGAGAGGTTACTGAAACAAATATTTATTCTCAGATTGCGTAGTGTGCAGTTATGTTTAAAACATTATGTCATTTGTTCCAATTACCACTCTGAATGTTGGATTGTCTGATTTAAAAAAGTAAACATACAACTGTGAGCACTATTTTAAAGGATTGATAATGGGTATTGTTTCTGTTGAATTAAGGATATAAAATAAATGTTGACATGCAACAAAGCTCTCCAGCCGAACTCTGTACGTTGCGGTTATGTGATATGCGCCTCAAACATTAATCTAGCCGCTTTTTTAATTTATGAAAAAGCAGCAAAATAACTATGATAAACTACCATGAACTATGTGAAATACTTGATGAAGCAGTGTGTGTGGTGTGAGCACATCTTTATTATCAAAGATATGTTTTTACCTGTAATAATTTGCAATGCAGTTTGATTAAAAGTTAGACCTTGAGTCACGTTATCAGCTTTTAGTCCATATCTAGAAATGTTTAAAAGGATTTCTTGTTTTTTTGATAATTGTCTTGAAATAAAATAGAATTAATCTTATTACTTGTCTAAAAAACTTGCACATGTATCTTGTGATTGTCTATCACTAGGGTGATGATTCAATATTGTTCATGATTTTTAGTGATGATATGACGTTGCACAATTGTATGGGAATTTGTCTTGAGATATAACATGCTGTGATATTATCCCATTCAGTTGTTGTTTTTATGATAACGTTTAGCATTCTGTCTCTATAACCCACATCACCTGTGCACCAACTTGGTCAACAAAGTAAAACAATCAAAACACTCCGTCATGAACTGAATGGGAAGAAAGGGCAGGTCCTCCTGTGTCCTGGAATACTTTAACAGTGGTATTCATTGATGATGAAACTACTTCATGACTTCACGTAAAGGGCGTCAGAACAAAGAGGAGGACGACGTTAGTTTGGTATCAAACTCACTGTTGTTGTACAGAGTAGAGAGAGAGGATTCTCCAGCGGTCAGCGGAGGCCGGTTGTCCTGCTCCCTGTTTACATCTACCTCCCTGTGGTGGAGAGAGGAAGGACTGCATGGAGAGAGAGAGAGAGAGAGAGAGA